>NW_027493012.1:0-417423 GCF_021521415.1 Bidens hawaiensis | reverse complement strand
GAGATGTTATCGTCCAACAAGTTCGTTCCAGTGACAATTTAGCAGATTTGTTTACCAAATCACTCCCGACCTCAACATTTAAGAAACTGGTTCATGGGATCGGGATGCGTCGACTCAAGGAGCTTAACCGATTCTCATCAGGGGGAGAAAATACGCGCTGCACTCTTTTTCCCTTAGCTTAGGTTTTGTCCCACTGGGTTTTCCTGGCAAGGTTTTTAATGAGGCAGCATAAAGCGTATGAAGTTGATAATCAAGGGGGGGGTGTTATGAATATAGATATTATTATGTTTCTTATTATGATTATCAACCACCAAATATAGATTGGCTTGTTCCTTAAGTTTTCCTCCTGTTATAAATACCAATTGGTATTTCATTGTATGACACACCAGTTAATAATATAAACTTATTCTCTTCTCATCTTCTTGCTAGTAGGCTTGTTATAAAACAACAATGACTTAAAAGTCAATAGTAATAAAGTTTTTAGTAATGAAGAAGTTAAGGTAATTAGATTCAATCTTAATGGGAGCTAAACGTACAAAATGGGGTATAGTGGGTTAGTCACTAGTCGAAAGGTGGGGGTAGGGCTGACAATTTATACACGAGACACGAATACACGACACGTACCTACACGACTTTAACAAGTAATAGGTAAGACCTTAACAGGTTTCGCGTACTAAACAGGTAGACACAAAATTACCTGTTAATTTTCGTGTCTAAACAGGTATAATACATGTTTACCTGTTAATATCTGGTTATTTATAATTTTAATAAATATATATATAATATATATAGTTATAACTTATATTATATCCCATTATCCATTTATCCCTAACTCTAATTCATTCTTAGTTTCTTACAGTCGTCTGTCTTTCAAGTCTCAACATCTATCCTCCCTCTCACGCCGGCCATCACCCGAAATCCTTCGCCGGCCTTCCCTCTCACGCTGGCCATCACCCGTCGTGGCCATACTCTCTCCGGCCTCCACCCGTCGACTTTCATATTTTACATTAAGACTTTTATGAACTTTCGTCGACTTTTGTTTCGCTAAAAGGTTGTCAAATATGTGTTTCTAAATAGCTATTACCGTGTACTATCGTGCATTATCGTGTATACCAGGTATTAACAGGTTCGTGTTCGTGTTTGGGTTACAGGTACACGATAAGTTTTCGTGTCGTGTACAGGTATACCCATTTCGTGTTCGTGTCTTATCGTGTTCGGGTATACACGATATGCCAGCCCTAAGGTGGGGTAGAAACTAGCAATTAATTGAGAAAAGTCGAGATTAATTGGAGCAAATTTTAATGTATAATTTTCAGTATTATACACATACACTCACACATTTTTATATGTACTTTTAAATTCATACATACATAAACAAATTTTGGCTAGAATTTCGCTGAAAACTGTCAATTTTGGCCGGATTTTCGTCAGAGAAAGCCGGCTAAATATGATTAATCCTTATTTTAGTTGGATTTGACCATTGACCGATTAGTCATAAAATAATCAGTGGGGTGTGAACTAGTAATTAATCGACGCATAGTTGAGAATTTTACAACACTGTGTCAAGATAATGTTGCAAAAATTGAGACCAGTCGGCGATTAATTTTAAATGAGCTGAGATGGTGACTGACTAATTTTTAAGTAATCAGTCATAAAATCGGTTGTCGGACTTAATTGGTCCCTAACTCCGGCCTTATTTCTGGCAGGTTTTTACCAATTTCTGGCGACACAACAGTTGTAAGTCAATCTATGGCGATTCCATAGATACATACGTAAAAATAATGTGTGTATAACAAAATTACTTGTAACAAATGTATGTGTATATAAAAAACTGAAATACGTATAAAAAATGTTCAATCCGATTAATCTCGAGTATCACTGGTCACCACATCATTGCTTGACTAGTGAGGTTAACAACACCGGTCACAAATCGTAAATTAATAAAGTAAGTTTATTATGTGTGACAATGACTCAAAAGTCAACAAAATTAGATTAATGTTATTGTGAACTAAGCGCATAGAGTGGGGTGTGTCACAAGTCATAAGCCATTAAATAATAAGTTGTGAATTCTATGTTAAAAGTATTCGGATTATTTTTAGTTTATTAGTGTTCATGATTTTAATGAGGTATTTAATCTGTCTATATGTTGGTGTGAAACCTATGCGTATGTTACTTATGTACGAGTAAAAGTTTTAAGAATTTATAAACGGTTTTAGTTTATGTGGTTTGATCAAATTACCAATTTTGATTTAAAAGTTGGCTTTTTTAATACCATAGTTTGATTTTCGTATCAGTTTTGGATCCCTAGCTCCCGAGGCGGTTCGCTTCTTGGAGCGGGTGCAGAAGGTGGTCCACAGTGACTCGCAGAGCCCGAGGAACCAAGGATTTATATTTAGTAGAATAAGCTTTGCGATTCAAAAGGGGATAGCGGCGCAGCTTGTTGCTCGCTTACCCATTATCCAGATGTAGTTCGGTTTGTTTTATATATAAAAGGATTAATATTTTCTATCAGTTTTAGTTAAATACTTATGTTAAAAAGCAGTCTATTCTTTTCATCTAAATTACACATATCAATACAAATGATATATTAAAGTGGCCCCCACCATCCGACGACTATAAACCGGTTAACTGGTTTGGGTCTCAGAACTACGAACTAGTATACAAACTGTCGAGTTGGGTCAGACTAAAAATCGATTTGGATCAAACCAGTTTGAGTTTGGTATCGGACTAATTCGGAAACCGTTTTATTGTTTTAATTGTCATGAACCGGTTTTATTTGCCATCTCTAACTAGGACTCATCCTCCTAAAAGGTCCATTTAGAGATTATGACAGAAGGCCCTTAATGAAACTCGTACAATCTACGAACTGCTGTTCTTCTTTAATAATGTGTGTGAATAGCCAATAGGGCCTGCCACTTGGCAATTGGGCTTACTTGACTATTGGTTATTAAATGTGGAGCCTAAAGAACCGGGCTTGGGCTAGAAAGCTTGGATTTTGAAGTTGAGGAATTTTGAGTCATGTGATATATTGGGCTTTGTTTTAATGTATAATTTTCAGTTTTATATATAAATGTACACGTTTTTATATGTGTTTTTCAGTTTTATACATTCACAAACATATTTTAGCTAGAAATTGGATGGAATCTGGCTGGAAACCGTTGATTTTTGCTAGAATCTCGCCGGAACTGCTGATTTTGGTTGGAATCTCACCCGAAACAAGCGATTTTGGCCAGACTTAACCGTTTCCGACTAATAAACCGACTAGCCCAAAATTAATCAGTGAAGTGGGACTTGCGATTAATCGTGCCTAGTATGAATTTTTGCAACACTTAAAACATGGAAAAGTATAACGTTCTTATTAACATGAAAAGTTGAAACTGCATAATTAATTATTTCTGAGTCCATAAACAGTGATAAGAGAGAACCTTTTCAGCCCATCATATAGAAATGGTTGATGATTAGAGTGTCATAAATATCATTTAAGTGTAATTGGATGATTTATGTTTATAAGTTGGGAGGTATAGAATGCACATTTGTTTTGTTTTAAGTATTATTTTTATTTCAAATTATTAGGAACCGCAATGGAAGGATTTTAAGATTTTGAGAGAAGGGATTATACACGAATACATTATGCAATCAATATACCTAATTTGTACTTTGTGGGACTCAAATCCGCACCACTCTGATGGAAATAAACACCTTATACCACTAGGCCAGTTATAAATTTTAGTTTAAGGAAAATTAGAAATACATAATCCTAAATTTTGTGTATTGACGGATAAAAATCCATATTTAAAAATCACTACTAGCTATCCAACCTTTAAACTATTTTGGTCTCATTGGACATCCGTTAAAAAACACTTAACGTTGTTAAGCTTTTTTTTCGAGTTCAAACCGATGTTTTAGGACTTTTGATCGTAAGAAGGACACGAGCCGACTGATCTAAAACTTTTCTTGAAACAGTGATTCAATGACTTTATTTTTGTTAATTGGAAATTTAAACACCCGAATTAAAACATTGTTTCATCATTTGGATCACCATTTCGAGATACGTTTTACATCAGTCGACTTGTATCATTCTTCCGATAAAAAGCCCTAAAACATTGTTTTGAAACTTGAAAAAAAAAACCAAAATGGTTGAACGTTGGACTGTTGCTGATAATTTTAAAGGTGAAATTATTATCGGCCAATACCCAAAAGATGTGGTTATTAATTTCCAATTTACCTTAGTTTAATTAGGGTGCCTTAATATACACATGCAAAATTTTATTTTTATTTTTATATTCGAAAAACTTATCGATTAGAATAAAAAAATATAGAATGATGAAAGTTGTCATGATTTTGAGCGTTTTTGATTGGGTGAGAAGTGATAAATTTATTTTTTGTTAGCATTATATTAGGCATGTGAATCTTTGTAAAAAGATGTGAATATTAGTTGTTAGTGATCCCATAAATCTAATCTAACTATCTATATAATTGCTTACCATGAAATCCTACATGTTGCTCTCAGGCTGTTTCCCCCATTCTCTAGAGTCACCAGATTGTTTGATTTATAAATGAAGGCTTCTCATGCATTTGACCCGAATTTGCGGGTATGAGTCTCACCAAACCCGGATATTCTTTAAATGGGTTATAACATCTCATTTATATATGAAACTTTTTTATAATCAAACAATAATTTTGAGGGTCATGGGTCTCATCAAACCCGGATAACTCCTAAACGGGTTATAACATCTCATTTATTTGTGAAATAAACCTTTAATCATCAAAGAATAATTCCACGGGTTATAGGTCTTACCAAACCCTAATAGCCCTTAAATGGGTTATAAGATCTCATTTATTGGTAAACACTTTCTTCATTAAACCCTAATTTAATTTTTCTAATATACATGTTCTTCGTTTCTCTATCATCTCCATCGACGGTTAACTCCTTATACTACCCATCATCGTCAACTACATCAACGAGCTCTTTTCATTAGACAAATATTTGTGTTCATGTTTGTTCATTTAAAAAAATCAACATGCTCGTGTCCGTTTATGTTTGTTCATTAAAAGTCTAAAAAACCTACGCATCTCATTTGAAAAAACTCAAACGCTAAAAAATATAATAACAAACTAATATATATATGTATTAAATTAAAACAAAACTACGTTAAAAAATAAAATAAATCATTATAAAATAGCAAAACGATTAAAACAAAAGGTTGAATAAACTCCCGTAACACGGAAGGATCAAACTAGTAGTTTTATTAAACATATATCGGGATACGCATGTGCTTTTAACCACCATCATATAATAGTTAATTTCTCTCTATAATTAGAGCAGGAGTTTAAAAACAAGCAAAATGTTATTTTCAAAACGTATGTTATCAAACCAAACGAACACGATCAAGCTAGGACATGTACGAGTTTGTTCATAAAACTTTAAAGGAACATGAATAATTAATCGGACAAATATTTGTGTTCATGTTCGTTCGCTTAAAAATGAGCATGTTTATGTTTGTTCATTTGAAATATAAACGAACAGTTCACGAACACAATTAAACAAAGATATAAAAATATAAAAGAACACGTATGGGCAACTAATTAAACTAACAAAAATAAACATAAACGAAGATAAATGGACACTCGTAAATGAACATAAAGAAACAGTATAAAACATTAAGTAGAATATTCGTCTAAAGTTTCATCTAAAAATGAACATAAATGAACATTCACGACATAAATGAACGAAAGAAACATACGTTCTTAATTGTTCGCTCTTTTAAATCAGTGAACACAAACTTTTTGTTTATGTTCATTCGTTTATTAAATGAAAGACCATAAACGAACTTCCCAGCGAAAGTTTACTGAACGTTTAGTTCATTTACATACCAAATTTGTTTTTGTTTTGAAGCTTATAAAATTTATACATGCTCCAAAATGCTACAAAAACCAAAGTTATTTTTTATATAATTTCTTTTTAAAAACTAAAAGTTTAAAACTTCTAAAACTTTGTTATATATGTACAAACAATAAATGCACTTTCATATGAACAAACATGTGTCAAGTGTTAATTTACAAGCATTCTTTTAGAAATCCCAACATAAAATGTTTTAGTTTCTGTTTATCTTTTTACATAAAAAGTTATAATTTGATGCTTTTGTTCATACACAAACATGTACTTACATACATGCATATATAAGTTTATCCATAAAAGTACAAACATGCATTAAATTTGATGCTAAAATGTTAGTTACATGTAGTGTTCTTTCATTTCAAATTTCAACATTGAAACAAAAGTACTAAAGTATACATTTGATGTGTTGTATTAGAAAAAGACTTTAATAATTTTGTTCTGCTAGAAACACAAGCTTGAACAAAATACAAACCCGGTTAGAAAATCCTAATTATGGATAAAATCAAAATTACATGATAAGTAACGGGTTTTAAGCCACGTTATCCAATTCAAAATAAATTTATAATTACAAGACGAGAACCCAAAAAAGAAACCAACACAATCAAATCAGACCGGGCATCTTCAAAGTAGATTTGTGAACCAAAATTAAATCACAGCACTCCGAGCTCTCCAGATAACCTACATGTAGTAAAAACGATCGCTACAACGATCTTTTTTTCTCTCACCTATTTAGCCAAGTTCAGCCGGTTAATAATATTCTTAGACCCTTATTAACCGGGAGCTTCACATGCAACCAACAACCAATCGAATTCCATATATTAGAAACCAAATAACACTCTCCAAAAACATGCCACCGAGGTTGCACAAACCATGCATAAAATATAACAAATATCTACGCCTTTATAATTTAACTTATGTCTTTTGTTGGAAGACAATCCAAATATTAATCTTCCTAGATACATATTTGTTCTATCTCCGTATCTCGTAGAAAATGAATAACTTCTCTTAAATTCTTTTATATCCATACTATACGTTAAGAATAACCCTTATTCAGTTATTCTGAAGAATATTAATTGATCATTATACCCACGGAATTATTTTCTAACATTATTGATTTTTATTTTCTATGAAATATAGAAAATAAAAAGTGTATGGTCGTGGATGAGTAGCCCCATAATTCCATAAACATTCACATGCATTTGTTCCCTCCCTACCACTTGGGGCATGGCTATTTATTATTATAATGCCATGCTTCATTAATAATTATCGTTAATTAATTAAATATTCATTTTATTTAAATATATTTTTAGTGAAAACAAAATTAGAAATTAATGTACATACTTGAAAATAACTAGATCTATATCTATAGAAATTACATAAAATCATAGATATGAAACCTGCTTTAATGAGATTATAAAGACATGAACAACAATTTATCAAATTCGCGGTATATGAACGAAGATTTATGTAAATGTAGACAAAAATTTAATACAAGAAATGAATAACACTTTTTGAAAACACGAACATCAATTTAATCACTCGAAATATATGGTTTGCGAGGCACCCAAACACGCCTAGAAAGTTTAAATATTGTATTTTGTCCATTACAAATGTCCCAAATCACCTTTCGACAAATTCTATATACTATGATAATTAAAACTTAGGTTCTTTTCTTAAAATAAACAAAAAAAAAAAAACAAATCCAAACAAATTAATTAAAACTTTAACAGCTTGATCCACCCATGATGATGCCATGAACATGAATCAAGATTAGGGTTTTGCCTTCGATACGAGTTTAGCTCCTGTTCTTGCATTTCTCCATCGCTCTCGGTGCTACAAAACGATTGGTATTAGGATTTTCATAAAATGTAACATGTTTCCAAGATTAGGGTTTATTGAAAAATAATTGGTAGCTAATTACCTAGTCCAATTGCATCTGATCCCTTCATGATTCGAAGCCGTTTGCAAGAATCGACAAACATTCTGGACAAAAGACGAGTTGGGATCGCGATAAGAATCATTGTTTGATTTAAATGAATTTATGAATGTTGAATAAGATCAAGAATTGAACTTACTGCCATGGGACATCACCCACGAGCATCCAATCACCATCTTTATCTTCATAGCTTGGAACATATTCAGAACTGTTCAGAAGATCCATCAACTTGCTCTCATTCATGAAGTCTATCATCCCTTGGGATCCATAATTTCCTGTAAGGTGTTTATCACAAGGAATTTATAAAACTATTATCATATGTGGAAAAGATCGAAAAGTAAAAAAATAAAAATAAAAAATCACTTATATCATCATAGCAAGGTGAATAATAAGTTACTAATTTAATGTGTATATATATATATATATATAATTACCTCATTAGTTACTTCAACAATTACTCTCCACCATCCCAAAACTAAACCTTACACCGACGCATCTTGTTTCATGTTTGTCTTTTATTATTCTGATGTAAACACTGTCCTTTTAAGTTTTTACTTTTATCTTTTGTAAACTAACTCATTTTTAGGAGGTTAAAAGAAAAAAAAATCTCGTTAGCGCGCTATTCGGTAAAAGCTCTAAATTTGTGTATGGAAAAGATGAAAATGTTCATAGTTTGATTAATTTATGTGACAATTACATTCAGGCAAATTTCAACAACTTGAACAACATGCAATTTTAATTATTAATCATAATTATAATGAACTCAAGATGCACATACCCATGGTGAAGGAGCTAAACATCTTGGCCAAAGCATCAGATAGTTGTTGATAACTTTCATACAATTTGAGGTCCACCTTGCGAAGATAGGGTGCTCCATCCATGGAAACCTTCACAAACGCCGCCCCACTGCCACCACCAGCCACCGCCTTCTCATTTTCTTCGGTGTTGCTCTTCTGAGCCATCACATTCTTCCGATAGTTGCGCACCGGTGGCCATCCTACCACTTGTGCCCTATTAATCCAAATATGATCAAAAGAAATATAAGAATAACAAAAAGAGTTCATAACACATTTTATGTAATTTAAGTCAGTAAATTAACAACTTGTAACTTTATTCAAAGAGAACAAAAGGATTTCGTAAAACAATTGTTGTTTAAACTTTAAACATGTAAAAGTTCAAGAACGAACTGATATAAGTCACCAAAACAAACACGATATAGGTCACCAAAACAAACACGCACACAAACTATTACTAAATAACTCTTAGTAATTATAAAGAAAATATAATTAACTAAACTAAAAATCCTATTAAAAGTATATGTTTAACTAGATTGACACACATACACTAATTATATGCCTCAATAATTATATTAACAAAATGTTATATTAAAAAGAACATAAGAGATAATTTAATTGAGTGGATGAATATATATATATCTATATATATATATATATATGTAAATATGGATCTTTATAAATACCAACACACATATAAGTATCTTGTGTGTGTTTTATTACTTATACTTTTATTTCAACGCATTTCAAACAATTACAATAAAGCCGTGACATGTAAACAAACAACAAGAAGCTGCGTCGCAACCCCTTTTGGATAATGAAGTATTGTTTAAATTGAGAAAAGGAGCATACTTGGCTGGTGGTTTTGTCAAATCTTTGTTGTTCTTAGTTGAACTTTGCAACTTCTTATCATTCACATCAACTGAAGATGACTGATCATTTGTTTGAAGATTAAGCATAAGATCAACAGTCTCCGAAAACCCGCGTTTCCCGGTGACCTTTAAAGCTGTATCCGCCTGCTCACAGCTTCCAGGCAAACCAAGACCAAGACATAGCTCAGTTTCCTTGAGGTGCATCATGGTTAATATTGTTTCAAAATCAAAATGAAAAGTTTCTTTTTGTACTGCTTCAATTCTTGATTATTGTACTTTGAAGATTATGAGAGAGAGAAATAGTTGTAATAATAAAGAGAAGTGGAATAGAGGTTCATATATATAACAAAGGGTTGCATAATGTTAACAGACGGATCATATGCAAACACGTGGTGGTATTTGGTGTGAAAATCATCTAGGATCCAGGGCTTATTATTATTATTATTATTATTATTATTATTATTATTATAAAAGTTTTAAATAATTCAAGTGTCACAAGTTCCAATAATTACTAGTTTATTACCCTATTCCTTGTTTTAAAAACAATATTTAGGTCTCATTGTTTTATATTCAAATGATTGAAGTTGAATTAATTAAAATACTTAAATACCTTTAATACTATTTGAAAGTTGAAAGTTGTGTGTACGGTAGATAATAAATAGTCAAAGTTACAAATTTGAACCTAGACTAAGGTGAAAAGCACATTGAAAGAGGTAAATGATGACATATTTACGATGGGTGAAAATAGTTTTGGATCCTACTTGGGATACCAGACACCCTCTATATGCCATGTATAAGGCTATACAGGGAGTATTGGGTCCCCGTATTATCTTATACGGGGATGCAATATGCCTCGTATATAGTTTTATACGAGACGTATATGGGACTTTTTTTTAGAGAATGAGTAGGTGTCCATAGAAAACCCCTTTTCTAAATTTTCACTCTCACGTACTATATGATATTATTGTGAGTGAAGGAGGCGAATAATCACCGAGTGAAATGAAGTGGTGCGAAATGATTCGTTTCTTTATTAATTAGGAGTTAAAAGTCTAAAAAAAATCAGACAAACATGCATTCATGCCCACTATCCACATGTAGGAGTGCCTTGCGTGCACCATTCACGTTAAGGGTGTTGCGGTGTTGAGTGTTAAACGAGCTGATGTGGCTCTTGGCGGTGTTGAGTGTTGAGTGTTGCGGTGTAGGAGTGCCTTTCGTGCACCATTCACGTCAGGCCACAACAAGGCTAAGGATAATTTCTTTCAATAGAACAAATAATCTTATAATACATGTATAGAGTTATAATATTTTCTAGTTAACTAGTAGCGTTAATTATTGTTATGGAAAAGATATAACAATTAACAAGGAATAATTTTAAGTTGATCAAACAAACCACTAAATTTGGAAAAAGAAGATATACAGTTATTAATTTGGAAAATTAATTAATCGAAGATGGCATGATTAGGGGAAGTAGCCAATTGGCACTTGTGGTCCTTTGAATTTAAAAGGCTATATGATCAATTAAACAACTTAGCTACCATACATAGAAAGCTTTTCACTTTACAATCAATATAGAATTTATGTATGAAATGTGTATTTTAAAATATTATGAACTAAAAAGCAAAAGAGAAAACACCTGTGTAAAGCTTTTTTTGGGACAAGGCATATGAAACTCAAAAAAACAAAAGGAACCAGCAAGAAGATAGTACGTTCACAACGTTACAAACACGAGAATCAAAGGTTAGTATTAACCTAGCTTGGCATGGTAATACCAAAGTGTTGAATAAATATGTTTTAGGGTTTAACTCTTCAAGTCCTTAGTTGATAAAAAAAAGTATAGATTTAAGAGTATGATTTGAGAGGGCGCGTGTGGAATGGATTTGCGAAGAATTTTGGTTAGAGAATTTAAACACTTAATTAACTTGGATAGTCTTTAGTTTGTGTATTCTTGCATTGTAAATTTGTAATAGGCCAATACGGGAAGCCAATTATTAGTCATGTCGTGTTGCAAAGACACTACAAGAAATGTGGGCATTAGTGGTGGCAATACTATCGGCTGCATATAATACTATTTTCACGGTGACACTTGTCGTATCGCCGCTATTACTATTTGTCACCGCTAATAATGTTGTCATTAACACCCACGATCTGTGTGTGCTAATGCGACACTTGATCTCACCACTGATAATGAGATTGATTCAATTCTAGGGTTTTTCACGTGCTCAGAGCATTAGTGGCGACATTATTAATCTCGGAAAATGCATTTTTTATTTCAATTTTGAGCTAACTTTTTTAAAAAAGTTGTTTTACAACAAACATTTCACAAATTTTAAAGTATATATTTTAAATACGCAAGTGTTGCGCTTATAACTAACTACATGTATAAAGTATCAACTGACTACAAAGTTGAGCAAACAAAATAAACTAAATTATTCAAAATATGATAATTGATAGATCTAAGACCAAAGTTCTTCCCCCTTTGAAGTTTCTGGCCACCATCCCAATAATCTTCCAAATGTTGACTTTCTTGAGGAAACACACTAATTTCTTAATACCATAATTAATGGATTCCCATGTTCTAGCTTCTTTAGCATGCAGTATGAACAAGATTGATCATCATGTGAATCCTATAATATGTCTATCCATCATTCCTTATATATCATTCTCATTTTCTTTTTACAAAGTACATGCATGTTATGTGTTACTTTGTATTAAGTTACAACTTATTATACTATGTTATCATATATGCCATGCTACATGTTGTGTTTGTTGCGTTTCGTTCTATTAAACAAATAAGTACGTATCACATTTGTTGGTTTCGTTGGGTTAATGAGCATTGACAATATGGGCTTTGGTAATTTGTTCACTGACGACAATCTACTGAGGGAAATTCTCAAGAGATCACAAACGAAGTATGTAACGAAAGATTACTGAGAGACATATACCTCTTTGACGATCGTAAGTCCTCTTAAGTGAAGCGAATATATGATTATCGACGCTTTATTGGTAGAATATTTAAGGAAATAACATCGGAAGCACCCTGGCAAATACGTCAATGAAGTAACTCAAATTAAAAAAAAACATAAATTATTTATGTTTCATGGAAAATTAGTACAAATTAATAAATAGAAACAAAAACTGAAAACTTAATACAACATATGAAAATTAATTCAAAATCTGGATATTTGTTACAAATTATGACAATTAATTAATACAAAATCTAGTATTTAAAATTTAACTACAAAATATAAAATTACAAAAGTAAAAATAATACCTAGTGACGAAGTTGTCTTGTTCTTATTTTAGCACATTTCTCGTGAAAATAGAAGTCCTATCAGAACTGTTATCCGATGTATCACTGATCAAATAATGACGGGTACTTAGGCACACATCAACAATCACTTGCAAAGAACAGATGTTAATCTTATCGGAAATCTAATCAACTACTACCAACGGATTATCCTTCGGTAATGTTTTCACACCGAGAGAATTGAAGCACATTTTTAAATATAAAACATTTTCAAAAAATGGTTTAATTGCTTTTTTTTGGGGTTTTATCAGTAATCTGTTGGAAACTACCCTCAGAATCTGGTCATCAGCAACGGTATGTCGGTGATATGCATTTGTTTAGTAGTGGTGGCGTTACGAATATATCAAATTGTATTAAATTATATATTATACTTAACAAAAGAAACAATTAATATATCTTGTAAGAACCAAAAATGTAACATGTCATGTGAATGGGGCTTCTTTAGTTCCCTGACAGTCTGTGTAATCAAAGAGGAAGAGGTCGGTTGGGAACATATCACTGTAGATACATCAATCTTTTGATGAATGTGTATAACATTCACTGTAATTCATTTAATGAAACAATATTAAATGTGTTACTATTTTATAATTAAACTTACTAGTTTCCTAAAGATGAGATATCTCTCTATATGTTCGACCAATGAATTTAATAATTTGTCATCCGAAACAGACATCACAATCTTATCAGAACTAGTCAAATGAAGCCGTAATCTTTTATGAAAACTTGACACAAAAATGCATGAAAGCGCAAATTAAGCTTCGGGCGTGGGCAAATGCAAGCCATGTATAGCAAGCAAGCAAAGCGACACATAAACATGTAGCAATATATGTATGTGTAGAATAGTATTGTTTAGCATGGACAAGTGATATTAGTTTTAGGGCATGCATGGATGGCTATATGTTACCTAGAGACAAGTCACATCTAACACAACAAGCATGCCTAACCCTATTGTGTCCTTGTTCAACTTCCTTATGACCCAACCTTCTTATATCCTAGCATGTAATTGAAAATAGTAGCATATGTTAGATCACTTGCATATGAAGGTATTTGTAAGTTCATGAACGTCTAGGTGGAGAGAGATAGAAAGGGGGTGTATTCTATTAAGAACAAACATTGTTCCATATGCTACCAAATAACTCACGATAAACAGTCGACGAAGATATTGGTACCTTGTTGATATTTTACATATATGTTAATCATTATGCGTGGATAAGTTGCTTTGGGGCTTTACGAGCATGTGACGAGGTCTTGTTTAAACATGATTTGTTATGCAGTGATTATGTTTAGAACTCGGGTAATTATGAGTTTGCACATATCATTGTGTGTTAGTGGCATTGTAGTTGAGGACTGCTTGTGCTCGTAGACGTTCCTTGAGGTTTTCTATTTTATAAATAGACTACTTAATTTTCATAAAAAAAATCACATGACATAAGTGAGGGTAATTTTTTCTTTTTAAAATGCAACCAAAAGTTAAAAGCTAAATTATTATCACGAAAAAGACACTTAAATCAATATAAGTTTACCAACGCCTAATTAGGGATGCATTAAAATGTCACATCCAAAGAAATGTACTTTGTAATATATGTATATACCTATGTTAGATTGCTTTATATATCTATTATTGTGACCTCTCTATTGAAAAGTTAACTATCTTCTCTCAATGAATCAATTAGCCTTAAAGTGCCTTTTTAATATAACTACCTTAGATTGATAATCATAAACTAAGAAAATGAGACTATATTGAGGATTTGTGAAGGCTTCCTATCCACATATCTTTTCATGGATACAGTGTCCAAAAACATGTAAACAAGACACTTCATCTTAAGATCTAGGTTATGTCAAAATCATGTTAACATATAAAGGGACTACTCAATCCCCATTATTAGTTTTAACCTTTTTTGTGGAATTCATAATTTATACAACCACCAAAGCAAGCAAAAAAGTTTACATCGTGATTTTATACCCTAACTTATAAATATACATCTTTTTTGGTAGCTCTCTACAATTCCATCAATAATTGATTTGACCGAATATGGGTGTTTGGTGATGCCATTAATAATCTTGTTTTGCTACTATAACTTTTTGTGACTTGTCAAAGCTTGCTAGACTGCATTATGATGTACAAAGGAAGAGTATATAATTGATAAATTATGTACAACTTTTTAGTTCTTCTGTTTATTCATTTTTGATATGAAGGTTTTCACATCTTGAAAGAAACCCTAAAGTTTTGAAGGTTTAATTATTGGGACATTGGTTTTTAATATTCTTAACTTTCACTTGTTGGTCGATACCACTTTCAATTTTCGAATTGTTACACACAACTCCCAACTTTCATCTGATTTGATTTTGTCACTCCCTCACTAACAAACAACTAACATCATTAGTGAGGGAGTGACAAAAACAAATAGAGTGAAAGTTGAGAGTGGTATAAAACAAATCGAAAGTTGAGAGTGGTATCAACCAACGGACACAAGTTTAAAATATTAAAAACCAATATCCCTTAATTATTTTGTTGACAAAAGGATTAATGGCATTTCCATTATGCATAATAGCATAGTTATAACTAAATATAATATTCAACTTAAAACATATTATTTTATCAGTGAGTTTTATACATAACTACCGGGGATAAGATTTTTGTCCCGAATACCTGTATCTGTGCCGATTTTATTTATTCAGTACAGGTATTGAAATTCGTTTTTATTGATTTTCGGTATGAATACAATCGGGTACGAGTACTTTCGGTAATTTATACATGTTTGGAATATGTAGAGGTTTTATTAAAATTCTTCATATTTTAAATCTAAATTAAATCCTCCAAAGGTATTACCTTTGGTATTATGACATTTTGTATGGATTTGATATTTTGATTTACTTAAATATTATGGTTTTATGAGTTTTTTTTGTTTTTGTTTTGGGTTTATGTTTCGATTGTTGTATTAGTAATGCTGGTACATGTACCAATATAGCTATTTGGTACCCGTCACGCATCCGTACCGGTACCCGAAGCGATTAAAATTATTTGTTATTCGTATCGGTACTAGTAAACTATTTAAAACAAAAAAAATATCGTATGTTCCATTTATACCTTTGATTTTTATTTATTAGTACCCGTACCAAATTAATATCGGTATGGTATCAGTACTCAGTTTTATTAATTTTCAGTACGGATACATTCATGTACGGATACACGTACTGTATTGTACCGATATCATCCCTAATAACTACTATCACTCTATTCTTATTTAAAAACAAAATAAAGGGTATTGGTTTTTAATACTTCAATTGGTTAATAACAATCTCAACTTTCACTTCATCACCCATCACTTACAACTCTGACCCTATTTGTTTTTATCACTCTCTCGCTAACGAACGACTAACGTCGTTAGAGGAAACACTGATGTGGAAGTTTATTTAACTGAGTTGGCATGCTTATGTGTTACATGTGGGTCCCACAAAGCCATCACATCTCCTTCTTCATCATATTAACCTTAGTCACCGCCATCATCACCCACCAACCTCTACCTCCAGCACTATCGATCTCCACCACCACTCATCCTCCAACTCTTCCTCCACCGACCTCCACCACTCACCAAATTAAATTCAACTCATCCACCACTGATGTTATTAGTTAAGACATTTATGCACATTTTGAATATTTTGGTTTCGTTACACATGTATTATTCATTGAATTTTCAAACAGGTCCCTTAACAGGTTAACCTGTTACTAAACAGGTTCGTGTTCGTGTTTGAAAAAAATGACACGATTAGTTATCGTATCGTTTTCATGTTTAGCAACACAGGTCATCGTGCCTTATCTATTGTGTTCGACATGTTATGACAGACCTAAGGAATGCTCTTGCAATCACTGACGGGGCAGATTTGAGCCAATTCACTTACCTCATTTTAGATCCAGATAAGAGCCACCACTATCTTCATTAATCTGACCCGATTTACATACCTTGGCCTCCAAGATCGGAAAAACGGGTTGTTGCTAGTCACCGTTGTACGGCCGTAGCCTCTACCCCGTCGTTAGACTACATGAGCATTCCTAGAACCTTGATATGTTGGTTGCTTAACCACCAGGAGCATCACTGGTGGAGGATTTGAATGTAATTTGGTGAGTGGTGGAGGTCGGTGGTGGAGGGGTTGGAGGATGAGTGGTGGTGGAGGTAGTGGTTGGTGGGTGGTGATGGAGTTGGCTAGGGCTAATATGATGAAGAATGAGATGAGATGGCCTTGTGGGACCCACATGTAACACATAAGAATGCCATCTTAGTTAAATAAACGTCCACATTAGCATTTCCACTAACGACGTTAGTCGTTCGTTAGCGAGGGAGTGATAAAAACAAATATGGTCAAAGTTGGGTATGGTGGGTGACAAACTGAACGTTAGGAGTGTTATTGACTACTTGGTGAAAGTTGAGAGTATTAAAAACCAATACCCAAAAAAAAATAAAAAAATTCGTATATTATTTTTACACCATTGATTTTTATTTATTTCTAAGTGAGTTATAAGATTATTTGTTTGTAGATTTATTTGCCTTTTGAAACCGGTCTGATAAAAAAAAGAACATTAACACAACCAAAAATTATTTAAATGCTTGTAGTAATAACACTGCTCAGAATTCTAATTAACCTTTTGGTTGAGTGTAAATAGAAAATATATAGAGACACGATGTGTCAATAACTCAAGATTGTTTAAAAGTCTTTTTAGTGTCATATCTAAATCTGTATCTTGTTTTTATTGTAACAAAGATTATAATTAGGTACACGAGTTTAATAGATATATATTCCATTATTTTTACAACGCATTACAACAAAGTTTTCTTTAATGTGTATGTGTATATTATTATGTAGGGTCCATACATACATTTAGAATATAATAAAGATAATAATAAAAAAAATAGAAGATAAGTCTTCACCGCTAGAAATACGATTCTAAATGTTGGTAGAAAATGAGACATTGAAAACCATTGTTGGGGTTGCCCAGTCCCATGGAATGTCCCTTGTCATATTTAATTACTTATCCTTACACTTTTGCCCTTCAATTCCAAACTAATTTACAAATCTATATGTAGGGCCTAAATGAAACGAACGAACACGAATAAGGGTGTGCTCATATTCGATTGTTAAGGAAATAATGTGTTCATGAACACTTATCAAACAAGATTTTATGTTTGTGTTCGTTTGTTAAGAAAATAAATATGTTCATGAACAGTTCATAAACACAAATTAAATTGACGGAGCCTAGATATAAAGAATTAATAAATTAAAGAATTTAAAATATTTAGATAAAATAAACAAATATACAAAAAAACTCTCATGAACAACATATACAAACGAATATGAACAAATGCTCATGAACACATTAACGAACGTTCACAAACACAATTGAACAAACGAGGGTTTTGTTCATGTTCATTTGTTTAACTAATCGAACGAAATTTCTTGTTTATGATCATTCATTTATTAAACGAACGAACATAAACGAACTTTCCATCGAACGGTTCACGAACTGTTAACTGAACGTTTGGTTCATTTACAGCACTATCTATACATGTTAAATACATCAATAATAACTCGCATACACTTAAATTCATGGTGTGTTTCAGATCGACCAGCCCTTTGACGCTCATGAATTTAAGTAATACCGCGTGACTCGATGAAACTTTAAACAACCATCGACTACAACTTCAATGAGTGTTTTTTTTCAGGATATTTCCTATTTTTTAAGACAAATGTTACAACTTTATACTCAATCTTAAAGTACACCTAACATTGCTTGGATTGAACCCAATACCTTGTTAGACGTAACTTTCAAGTTATGGAAATTTAGTTAATTAAATAAATTAATTTGGGTAAAAATAAATTGAGTTGCATGTATTTACTTTATAATATCTAGTTAGATTAGTATATAAACATTTGATTTTTATTTGTTGCATCATTTGGAGTTTGAGTCCATTTTTAATGAGTCATGATTTATACAATCTAATCAAAGATGTGATTATGATTACTAGTTTGTAATAAATTTTTACAATTATATGTATCTGGTAATAAGATTGAGAGTTAGTTATTCATTTCAAATTCACCGTTTATGTTTGGGTGAGTTATATAAGCTCGTTCTTGATACCTCCCAACAAAAAAGCTTGCATCTCTATCCGTGAGCTAGCCCAATTTTGTTGTTATTTCTCATTCTCAATTAATAAAATAACGTGTTGGTTTACTTGGGGACTATAGCACCAAATTGAATTAACAATTAGATGAATAGTTGGTGAAGAGTTTGAAAGTATAAAACATAATTCATTTTTAAAATTGAATAATTATAGGTTAAAAACAATCACAATATAGAACTTAAATGCTCCCAATTTTATAAATAACTAACATAGTTTAAAATATAATATTAAATATTCTTCGATATAAAAACAGGTTAGCAGGTCAATCCATTTATGTAACTGGATATGTTCAAGTTAACTCGTTTATTAAACGGATCATATATATTCGATCTAACTGGAATTGGCATACTTGTGCAAACTCCACATACCAAGTAAATCCCGATCTATAAATTGGATTGGCTCAATAGTAGAGCACTCACTTTATTAGTGAGAGGTATGAGGTTCAAACCTCACTATCACCAATTTATATAGGAGATATGAGTGATGACCCTGGCTTGCCAGGGTTCGAGTCCTGATCTCACCAGATTTTACCGGCTCCTCGCTGTCGTGCCATTTGGCGGGAGTGAGGGTCGGGTTCTATCCGATGAATCCCTCAATAGGTGGACCGCTAGGGGCTCCGTCCGTCCAGACTAGTGACCGGCTCGGGCTACCTTTAGCCAATGGAAGACGCGGACGGAGTAACCGGTGTTACTTAGTTGATCGTTCAAGAAAAAAAGAAAATCCCGATCTAAAAATCAAATTAAACTGTGACTTAAAATGTCACGTCATGCATGACGTGAGTTGACACAGGAGGCTTATAATTTATTTATTTATTTATTTTAATTAATTATTATTATTGTTCTTAAAGTATATATTTTTCTGGAATGGCAACTTATAATTTAGTGGTACGTGACTAAGAGAATCGATACATTAAACTGCATTTTTTTTTATTAAGTTTATTAATTTAATCCATTTAAGTCTAGGTACTTTCATAATTCGGTTACCGGAAAAAACCAGAATTAAAGTCATTATCTTATGATGAAATGATTTGTTAGTTAAGTCAACATGGCCGTTTAATTATTATGCATTATTTAGTTATACGGAGTAATCTATACTATATATAATACACCAAACAAGGGTAAATTAAGACACTCATTTTTAAATAATTTACAACACTTAAAGCATGAGGTATATGTGTTAGTAAGGGTAAACTTGTCTTTTAAACACAATCCATTCAACTTACAAGTTTGGTCCCTAATCTTTAACCATATTATGTTTTTAATTTAAGTTGTAAACTAACTTCCCACCCATGAATTTTAAACGACTATAGCCTTTTCAAACATTAATATTTAAATAAAAAAATTACACCATAAAAACGAGCATTATATTCTCTTTAATTTGGATATGATATTGTTATAATTTTTTTCATTTTAAATAAATTAATATGTTACGTAAGGGGTGTTCAGTGTCGGTTTTGATGGTTTTTAAGTTAAACTTGCGAGTCCAACCGTTAATACTTATTTTTTTGTCGTCCAAAACCAAACTCAACCATTGAAAGTTGAAACCGAATCGTTACTAACGGTTTGGTTCCAGTTTGGTTTCACAGTTTAAACTTTAATAATAAATTTAGTTTATAATAATTATTTATTTAAATGCACCCAAAATTTAACTAAACACCAACATAATATGATACTTGAGATGATCATAAATAAAAAATGATAATTTTAGCCACATGAATGGTAAATATTAATGAAAGATCTAGGACGTGAAATAATAACAACAAAGATCACAAAATTAATTATACTGCAATTAAGTTAATTTGAAGTTGTATAGCCAAGTTATTTGTAATAAAAAGATTATGTTCAATTAAATTTTAACTATATCTAATATATATTACAAACATATCTAATAATTAATGATAAAAAACATTAAAATGCATTCAACATATACAGTCTGGTCTATGGCCGGTTGCCAGTATAAACCGCGAACCAACTGTTTACTTTTTTGTGAAAATTTTGAAACCGACCAACAAACCGAATGTAAAAAAAGAAAAAGAAAAAAGAAGTCAAACCAATGACTGGTTTAAACGATTTCAAGGTTTTAACCGAACCATAAACACTTATATTTGTTACATGATTAACAAATTCAAACACCCGCTGCATCGCGCGTGCACCTGTCTAGTATGTTTTAAAGAATAACAAATAAACAAATTTTAATAGAAAATTTTCTGAAAAAAAGGTTAAAACAATTCATGTTATTTTGCTTAAACATTAATATGTAACAAACTTAACAATTATATAATCACACTAGGTTATAATATGATGTGTTGCACAGATTGAATAAACGTAATATTATATATTTAGTAATAAAAAAAAGTTATGTTTTTAAAAAATAAATTCATGTATTACATGGGTTAAGTAATATAATGTAATCTGTTAACATATATCATCATTAAGATATATATATATATATCTTTAAATGATTAAATTTCGCCTAATAGTTATTTATTTTGTTAAGATAAACAAAATTTTGTATTAATACACAACTAATTTCATATTAAAGTAAGTTTTTATAACCATGGATAATTAATTTCACATTAAATATATATATATATATATATATATATATATATATATATATATAAAACTAAAATGTTATGTAAAAAAAATATTTTAAGATTTTTATTACCTAAAACAATAAAATTGGTGATGTATCGAACACACTCACATGTCGTGTGTACATTTTCCTAACCAGTTAGTCCATTTTTTTTTTGCAATATATTATATTAATTAGTTTACTATCAAATTATTATGAATTTATGATGATAATATACAAGGCACAGAAGATATATGTGGCAACTAGAGATATAATTTGCTTTATTATTGGCCTATTGGGTAATGAATTCTCTTTTGTATATCTTTTGAGAAAATCATTCACCGGCATGTGCAGCTTATTAATATCAAATTATCAACTTCTTAATTAAAAGAGAAAACAATGAATAACTATCGAATGTTCTTATTCCACCTATTTTGGATCGATTGTTTATTGTTAATATATGTTTTCCGTTTATGACTCATGGAAACCGTAACCGAACAATCAAATCACGTCTGATTGAAGATGATCATTGTTGAAGTTTGTTATTACTTTTCTTTTGAACTGTTTTATCATGCTATGTTGGTTTATTATTTGGTTATTTATCTTAGTAGCAATGAATATATTGTTTTAATTTTAACATTGTTGTTTTTTACTTTTATTATTATTATTATTATTATTATTATTATTATTATTATTATTTGTTTTTTAAGAGACTCAAATCCCGATTAACTCAACCCGAAAAACCCGTGAGAGATTTGGGTCGTATTTTGCGTCAAGATTTAAAGGTTGAAACCTGAAGAACACCCCTAGTTCAGATCAAAGCTCTAATAAGACATTTTTGCTAACACGCATCTTAATTTTTGGTGAATCGGCTCAAAAGCGAACGTGTCTGCTTCATAACACACTCATTATGTCATATATACTTGTGATAAAGCCGATATATATCGATAAAGTTCGTCAAGAAATCGAATATGATCAAATACTTGAAAGTCACAACACCACAATACGTGTGTATGAATCTTGAATAGGTTTCCTTCTGTCATTAAACCGAATCGACATTATGTGGTTGATATGTAACGTTTGCTAATTCTCTTGAACCTTTATAAATAATACCAATCGTGATCTATAGAGAAAATAGATTGATGCTTACCCTAATATTAAACCACTGTGATGGAGAGTAGCTGTGAATTTAAGTTAGCATTATTATGTAGGGAATTTTCAAGTTGTCATGAAAATCAAGTCATAGAAAATTAAGACGTTTTGGTCCAAAGTTATATTTAAATTGTGGCCAGTTTTAAACGAAGAATTTGATGGAATATATGTTTTATAGAAGTGGTCCAATGGGCATTTCAAGTTCATCATGCATGCCACTTCATGGCATTACAAATCCAATTACAAATCACCGTTTCGAGATAAGTTTTACATCAGTCGACTCGTATCCTTCTTCCGATCAAAACCCTAAAACATTGGTTTGAAATTCAGAAAAACACTTAACGACAGTAAGTGTTTTTTAACGGATGTCAATTGAGAGAAAAATACTCGAAAGATGGACCATTAGCAGGGATTTTTAAAAGTGAAATTATTATCGGTGAATACATAAGGGGTGAGATTATTTATTTCCAATTTGCCTTTTTTAAATTTTACCTAATAATATGATGTTTACTCATATTAATAATAAGTATAAAACGATTACAATAAAATTGCAGGCAAATGGGCAACAAGCTACGCCGCAACCTCCTTTTGAATAGCAAAACTAATCCTGCTAAAAACGAAGCTTTGGGACCTGGGAGCCGAAGATGTTCCGTGTACGACACACTGAACCCTACTCAAAAAATTCACAGTCTCTAGGGTTAGAAAACCAAATGTAACAAAAGCAAATGGAGAAAGACATGTTGATTCTCTAAACAAGTTATCACATGTTTAACAACTTTGCCCGATTCAGCCTTTTTCTAATGAATTCGAATCAAACCGAACAAGAATATATACAACTTTGAGTCGGGTATTGTTGTATGCTCATTTCAGAATTTGTAAATTTGTACCCAATTTTAAAGTCCAAACTTGACTTGGTTCTAACACATAACATCTCAAATATCTTCAAAGCAAGACTTTATATTATAAGAAAAATGTAGATATATAGTATCATAGTTTGTTTATTTAGAGTTATACTCAAATATATCTCACCGACAAAAACAATAATACAAACGAATGAAACCTCACATCGTGTCATGATTTTATTGTATTTTGAAACATGGATATGAAGTATCTTGGTCCCATTGTCATATTTCTTGTGTATATGTTTAGAGGTTGAATGGTTTCACCAACATAGGACTAGTTTTTGTTATGTTATTAACTTATTATTGATGTAACATTTTACGACATGTTAAGACCATTTAAAACATCATCTAGATAAATGAACTCCTCAGGGCCGAACCATTCCTTTTTACTCGCCCGAGCCCGATAATTTTTAGATGTTCTCAGAGATGGCCCTGATCATATCTGATTATTATGTTTGAGGTTAAAATGAAGCAAGTCAATGAAGTCACAAAGTTATAAGGGTTTGTTTGTCATTTCCGAATGATGTTATATGCAACGTAGTAAATTTTGGTTGACGTATGATATGTGGTTGAAACTTATGAGACTGCTAGTGCCAATTTCCAAACTCGGCTTGTTACCCACTAGCTAACGACTAAATCGGTAACATGGCTCGTAATTAGGGTTTAGATTCAATTGTATATTAATTCCTTTCACGATTTTATTTGTTTCTTAGTCATAATAAAGAATACGTCCCTGATTCATTTCATTTCGTCAATTCTTGGTGTTAATCATAACACCGATCTATCATATAATCATAGTTGGGTTCTATTTGGGTCGAACCGGATGAGCGCAATGAACAAAAGTGTAAAATGGAAGGTGTCTTTTGAATGCATGGAGATATTAAAAGGTGTAATGTAGAAGTTGAATTGGTGGGTCAATTTAAGTATTTGAGTGCAATGAATAAAGTGGTCCTTGGAAATATATGGCTTTCTAAAATAATGCCTAGAGATTAAATGCATCAAAAGGTTACACTTATCACTTTATAAATGTTATCAGCCGTTCAATTAAGACTGTTTAGGCAGAATTAGCATACAATTATTGTCTCTATCAGACTATAATTAGAATGTTAATCTCACCTTTATTATTAAAAAAAACTTGATTTTTTCAAAGGAATTACCACTAGTTTGATCTTACTTATCAATAATTGGCTATGCTTAAACGCCTCTCTCACCAAACGCCTACACATGAACATTGTGTACAAAACGTCATGCCCAAAACTTTGGCCAAAAACCGGGGGGGGGGGGGGGGGGGCACCGGCGTTTTGATCCATACCGCCTACAAATATATACCACTAAGGATGGGCTAAGGAAGTCTATCGATTCACGTATCATTAAGCTCCCAGTCTCCCACCGACAAACCAATTGTATTTATGAACAATTTGAACTCATGTACTTGTCATTCTTACATTTGTTATTTGTTATTTGATATTTGTGATAATCATATCAAGCCTTAAGTGGATTATATTATACCACATTTTGATATGCACTTGCATTTTGCGAATCCATGAAGCTCTCCTTGAAGTTGATCATGCGGTTTTTAGTCTTATTAGGTATCTCATTTACTTGATCGCCTAATCAAGTAAGAATATTATTCTACTTTTGAGAAACATACCTTAGTGCTCTCGTATATCAAGTACAAAACCTCGAACATTCAATTTAGGTGATCATATGCAAAACCCAACCTATTTTAACTTAAAATATATGTAAGGGTCGTTTAGTTGGATAACTAATGAACTAAGTACTTAATCGACTAGTTGATTTATCCTAAGAACGTATATTGTATGTCATGCTCAATTGTTATATATACGCGAATAATATGTAATGTATAGTTTGTGTACTTACATTATGTAAAGTTTATATGTAAGTTATATATTTTACGTATTTATATTATGTAAAGTTTGTGTGTAAGTTATCTATAGTTTGCAATTTATATTATATTAATTTTTTGTTATTACTGAAAAAGAATTATTGTATCATAGTCTCATAAAATACTAGAAAGGATAGCATTGGTATCCTAGAATATTTGATCGAAGCCCGAGTCCATTAGCGTTGGTTCTTTGCTCATATTTTATAAACAACCGTGCTGTTTATAAATATGCTATAATTTGTGTGCATGAGTAAATAAAAATAACCCTCTCTTATTTTAAGGACATGTGTAGTGGATGAGCTATAAAATGAGCAAAGATGAGGTTTTTGTTTTAAAGGTGTAATAGAATTGTAACCCAATATATAAGCATGTATATATGTCACACATACACATACTAATATAATAGTATTAAATCCAAACCCACCCAGGCGATAAATTCTCGTCGCCCAGCCCCTATGTCGCCCCCCAGCGGTGTTGTCGCACATTTTACCCACTCGTCGCCTCAAATTGTAGCCCACTACACATACCTTAATAGATGTGTGTGGTATTCAGTTTCAAGGCATAACATTTTCACTTTTTAGACCAGTTTTATGTTATAGTAGTGAATGAACAATTTAACTTAGAATAAATAAAAATGTTTTTGATTGACGAAATGAATTACAATTTCCTTTCGGTTGTATGAGGTAATCATATTTGACTTTTTAATTTGTTGTTAGAGCAATTAAATGTAATATATACCAACATTATTATGGTAGTATTTTGGTTGTAGTTTTTAATTAATGGGGTGTGGGTTTAAATGATGTAGGTATGAAGATTGATGATATTATGAGTAGAATATGCGTGAAGTAGAGAGAGTGTGTTTTTGGGTAAAAATTAACAATGTAGTTTTCTTTGAGATTGAGGACTCGAGTCCGTAGTTAACAAGAAATATGTGTCATATGTTTGGAATAATGAAAAAATATTTCATATTATAGTAAATAAGTTTCAAAAAATATTTCAGTTAACAGTTAAGTCACTCAACTTTCATATTTTATTTAATTAAATGTTTTAAAATGTTTTGTTAGACTTGTTGTTTTCTTTTTCTCTTTTTTGTTTCACATTAGGAATCTTTTTATCTTTTTATTGATGTTGACGTTGAGTGACGACATGGATTTTATTCTTTTATTATTGAATTTTAATATAATTAACGTTTTTTAAAATTTAGCTACATATATTTCAAATTCCGACCCCCACGTCTTATCCTCCATTTCTTTCTTGACGCACAAAAATTCGATAAGACTCGATTTGAAGGTTTAGTTACCCAATTTGAGAAAAATATGCATGATTGACATAATTGAAACACTTTTGAAATTTGGTTACCATTATATGACATATTCCCATTTTTAAATATATACTTAAAAAATATGTGTTCTCAATATTAAACACAATTACCCACTCATTTAAGGTTGTTTTTATATTAAAAAAAATTCACATAACTCAAATCATAATCATTAAAAATTTTAATTGTTTAAACAATAAACAAAAAGGTTTTTTCTAGTTAAGCTCCACTTTTTTTCTCATATTTGTCTTGAAAAATTCGTAAACGGCCTTGTTTTTAAATGTGAGAAAGTGCTTTCGTCATTAAAAAAAATAAATTGAAGGAATATGAGATGCTTTAAGTCGGTGCTGATTTTTATGTGTGACGTTTAATACTGTGTTTTTGCATTAATGTTTTTCATAAAAATTAACGCTTTTTTTAACTTTTAAAAAATATAATATTATTTCTTAGAAAAGTAACATATGTAGGGGATGTCACCGCTAAATAATATGTTTATGTCACATAGGGTCCTTAATTTGCTTATAAATAGCACTAGCAAAGGTCTAATATTTTCACAAATAACTTCTTAATTTTACAACTTTTTACAATTAACTATGAGCACAAATTTTATATACATCAAGAATGAAGACTTCAAGTCTGAATTCGATTTAATACATACAATTATGCCTACAACACATGAATCAAATATTTACCTAGAAGATGATTCGATCATAGTCTGGTCGTCTCGAACACAAGTTTTAACAGCAAAAGAAGTTTCACCTGAAGAATTAGTGGTTCCACCACCACCAACGAGGCCAGAAGTATCCTGGACTACAGTCTACCTGTCTCCATCGACACCACCATGGTCTAACATGTATCTGATGGGAGAACAAACCACAAGCGAAATACCGAATCAAAGCAACACACAGAGGCTTTACCGTTTCCGTCGACCTGCAGAAAACTCTAACCAATGAATATGTGGTAATCTATAGGATATCGAGTTGTGTTTTAAATTAAGTTTCATCTTTTATGGTATATGTATATATTGTTGATCTTCTATAGGATATTGAGTTATGTTTAAAAATAAGTTTCAACTTTTATGGTATATGTATATAGTGTTGATATGATGTTAGTTATGAATAAATGAATATTTCATAGTAAATCGTGGTTTTTAATCTTTTAAAAAATGGCGCATTCATGTAACGATATTCTTTAATAATTTCTGACTCAAAATCGAGCCGCAAAGTTATAATATCTATAAACTTTTGCACGATGAAGCATAACTTTTAGCATGTTGTTAAATCGCAGTTAATATTTTTTTAAAATGACGCGTTTTTTATAACGGTATTCTTTAATAGTTTTTGAGTCATAAAATCGTAATTTTTTGAAAATGATGCGTTTTAATAACGGTACACATAAATTGAGTCAGGAAGTCATAATACAATGTCTTTATGTAACATAATATTCATGTCTCATCATTAAAACTAAACTAATGAAGTATTAAGCAAAAATTGGTTATTATAAAAGTTGCTATTTATTGTGTTAAAAATAACTCTATTAAATAATATTGCTAAAATATATTAGTGCCACTTAGAATAAGCGTTTCGAGTTTTGTCGTGATGAGAATTAACTACAACTTAAAAGTTATTAGATTTTTATAGGTTTTTATCTAAAAGAATTAGAATATTGTTAGTAATTTGGGTTGCGATATGTAAAATGATAAAATGGTTGGTTTTAAATAGGAAAAAAAATATACTTATATATTTTATTTGATCCATCCTTCAACGGTCATATACACATCGGGTAGTAGTACCTGAAAAGAGGTACCCGATTTCATTCTTAAACCACCGATGGCGATAATACCATATACCCGAATGTCGAGTACCCACGGGCTCCCCCACTTCCCTAAAAACTAAAAAAGTTTGTTAGTAAATCTTTAGTAATATAAGTCAACACGTGTCAAATGCATGTAAATGATTGCGTAATAAAATGTGCAATTAAGTTTTTTTTGTTCATTGATCGGCAAATCATATTTGCTAATAAATTATTACAACAATAAGATAACTATGTGTTAAACTAACTTAACTTTATGACAATCAAAACTGAATAAATGCCAAATCTTTTGTTCTTTTGATTGATAAAATTAATTTGAAATCAACTATTTTTTTATAAAAATAATTATAGTTCAAGTGGTTGAGGTGATTCAATTAAAAATAGGGAGTTTCGGGTGTGACAAAAAAAGATAATTGGTTTTAGGTCAGGTCATGGGTTTTCTCATATATTACGAGTTTTTTAAGGGTGTTGTAGGTCGGCATTGATTGATGTACGAATTTTCGTTCAAGGACATGCCAACTTAGCACACAACGATTCTATACTTCATAAATAAAGATGACGGGATCGATCGGACCATAGTAATTCGGATGACCATTGAAAAAAGGTCAACTATTTGTGTGACATAATCATATTTGAGTTTTTATTTTTAATTTGTTGCAATAAATGCAGCAACTGATTAATGTAAATGGTTGTAAATGTCTAAATACCCATTTTGTTTATTCTATAAAGATTAAAAAAATTCTTAAAAAGAGTTCATACATATTTTTTTTTTCATTTTTATAAACTTAACAGTTGTTATACCACTTTTTTATTAAGGTTTTATTTAAAGTATTTTCTAAATATTATGATTAGCAAGAACTAACGAACTCACCTTTTTCTGGAACTGCTAATAGTATTAAAACTAGAATGGTATCTAGTAACAACCTACAACCAAATTAACATATTGCAATTAAATCTACACCAACGATCCCAATTCAGTAAGTGACTTGCTCGGTTTCAAACCCAAACAAGCGTGGTTATCTTGATGTGTTTAATGATTTTATCTGCTGAAGTCGTCACTCCTCAATATCTTTTCATTTCTAGGTTTCCACAACCACCAACATGTCGAAAAATGACGGCGTACAACACCTTCTTATACTTAACTTGCTCGATTAAAGGAAAGGACAATTACACCGACCGCACCAGCTTACATTAATGTTGCACCAAACACTATATTTCTTTCCAAATTCGTGTTGCAACGTACAATACATTCCGCAAACAATAAATTCTTGTTGGATTCCCAACTGTGACGCCCCTCCTCTACAACGCCTCAAATAGGTGGGATTTTATTCACAACAGCCCTTCACCTGAACACGTTTACTTTTGGTATCCATTTTAATCAATCACACACATAGCTTCATTGCGAGTATAGTTGTACCTCGATGTCCCATCTAAGAAGTCTGTAACCTCATTACTATTCAACCCAAGTTTTTAGGAGCAAGTGATGGCCGGTTATATTTCTCGTGTTTAAACATTTGTTTTTATTGATTTTATTTAGCTTCTATTTAATTTAGCTTCTATTTAGAATAATGATACTTCAAGCAACCTTCTGAATTTAATGTTTTAGTATGTTAAAGACGCAATTTAAAAACATGTAATTCAATAATGTTAAGATTCTCCAATAGTTTCCAAAGGAATATTCTTGATTAAAGGCCCTTAAAATGATGGAAATATCATCTAAGACCAATAGGGCTATCCAAACTGTTTGCCGTTCGCCGCCCGTTCGTTGTTCGCTCGAATTTTGCTCAAAAAATGCTCGTTCGATTTCGGCTCGGTTTGCAAGTGAGCCGTTCGGCTTGGTTCGGTTTAAAAGCAATCAAAGCACGAGCAAAGCCTCGCTCGGTTTGGTTCGGTTCGTTTTGCTCGAATTAATTTTTATATATTAGTTTTATATATATAAACTTTATGTATATATGTAAAAGTATACTATTTTTTAAAGTTTTTAAAATTTCCCTCTTTTGTGTTGAATTCAAAGTTCAAATTTAAACCATATCAACTCATTTTATATATGTTTTATTGTTAACTATGAGTTTTATACATTTTAAAGGTAAAAGTTTAGACAATTTAGAGTTGAAAGTCTTGAATTAATGTTATTTTGAAGTTTTAGAAATTTAAAATTGGAAACTTTGTACGAAATCAAGCAAAACCAAACCGAACCAAGCCGCTCGGTTTCAAAACCAAACCAAGTTCAAGCATAAAGATTTCGCTCGTTTCTTTAAATTCAATCCGCTCGGTTCGGCTCGCTTTCAAACCAAACCAAGTATGAGCATGCCCGCGTTCGGTTCGGTTCGTTTCGTGAACAGCCCTAAAGACCAATATCGAATTCCTTATAAAATATTCTTAGATTATCCTAGATCATTACTACTACAAAAACATGTATCTGTTACGACCAAATTTGTAGCAAACACGCATTTCGCTATGGATTTACTTCATAGCTACAAGTGTCGTTTCTAATTTATTTTTTGTTCATAAGTACAACTCTTGTTGCTAATTTATCTGCTACGGGCGTTCATAAGTACAACTCGTTTCTAATTTATTTTTTGTTCATAAGTACAACTCTTGTTGGTATAATACTCACAAGTTACCAAAACAGACCTATCTTGCTAAAACTCGATGTGGTGAAAAGCTATCCTCAGACAGATAGGTGAACAAATCATCACTCTTACACAATACGTAAACAATGTCCACCATACTTGGTCGTTTTGAAGGATCCTTATGTAAACACGCGATGGCAATTGACATAACATTCATCACTCCGTCCATTGCGCAAGATTCCTCCAAAATAAAATTATCAACGAACCCTTTTAGCATATATTTATAATTCTCCTCATTCTCATTAAAATTGGCATATGCTTCTACCCATAAAGCCTTTCCCGCTTCATCCACGGCTTCCCTCCCCGAAATAAGCTCAAGTAAAATAACCCCGAATGAAAAAACGTCCATTTTAGTCGACACAACTCCATCGGATAAGTATTCGGGAGCATGTACCCTTGAGTTCCCACAATATGCATTGTTATAGCATTGCATCCCGATTTTGATAGCCCAAAATTGGCAATCTTGGCTCTCATTTCGGCATCTAGGAGGATATTACTACTCTTGACATCTTTGTGCACGACTCGTGGTATGGTGTGTTCATGGATGTATTGTAGACCGTTGGCTATATCAATCGCGATTCTTAGCCTTCTTTTCCAACTTAGCCTCTCTGACTTGCGATCGTGTAGTTTTGTATATAGATTTCCATTTTCAAGGTACTCGTAAACAAGGTAACAATTTGCATCAGCCGAATCTATACATAATCCTTCCAAATTCACCAAACTGCCATGATTAATCTTCAAAGAAAAGAAAAGTAAACATTAAAAGTTATGACCATCTAAAACAATATAAAAAAAAAGGTACATTTCTAGTGACTAATCATTCTCTAATTGTCATATTTGAAAAAAAAAATTTTTTGTTGGAACACCCCCCCCCCCCTTTCAAAAAAAAAATAAATAAATAAAACCGGTACTCTATTTGAACTAGAAGACAGATGAAAATAGGATAGAAAAGAACTAAACATATAAAAAGAAAATATTACAAAAGCATAATTTGGGCTACGAATGATTTTACGGCGTAGTCAGGACGGATTGTCTAGCCTGTTTTTTTTTTTATTTTTAAGTCTTTCGTTTTTTTATGTAATCTATTATATCACTCGTTGAATTACTTAACACGTTTCTTTTATGACCTAAACATATAAAAAAGTAGAAAAGCATATTTTCGTTGACCAATATCCTTCCCTCAACCGACGTTTTGTAGAAGGCGCCACCCACCAAATAAAGCCCAAAGCGCCCGGGGGTCGGTGTACCCCTACGTTCTGGGTGTTTTAGGCTACACAAAACGCACACTACACACGGTCTAAGTCTTATAAGCAACAGTCTCGACGCATTGTCTAGCCCGATTTTATGATCCCTAAATCTTTCAGTTTTTTTATTATAATCAATTATATCACTTTTGCATTAATTTACATGTTCATTTATGTTATTTATCTATATCTATATATAATGAGGGAAATATGGGCAAATTAAGACGGCAGATTTTAAGGGATTTACAATTGTTTAAACACAAGATACAAACTAAAATAGGGTGAAATGGTAACTGTAGCATTAAATTTCACGTGTTTTCAAATCCTCTTTAAGATAGTTACAACATCCCCTTCAACTTTAATAAACTTTTGTAAATATAAAGAATAGTTATAAATTTGGTCCTTCATCTTTTAACTATTTATTCTTTATAATTTCATTTTTAACCCAAATACCTCCACGATTTTTAAACGATCATAACTTTTTCATAAGTTAATATTATTTTAAAAAAATTGCATCATAAAAACGAGCATTTAATTCTCTTTAATTTGAGTATGATATTGTCATAGTTTCTTTTCAGTTAAAAAAATGAAATTTTACGTATAGGCATTTGTCGTCCGATTTTGATGGTTAAAGTATGAGTCAAGCCAACGGTTTTTTGTCACCGAAAACTGAAACTAGATCGTTAAAAATTGAAAATCAACAAAACCAAACCATTAACAATGGTTAGGTTTCGTTTTCGTTTGTACTTCGATATTAAATTGAGATTAAAATAAGAACTATGAATCTACTTATAACAATAAATGGTTTCATGGTTACAAACAAAACAACAAGGACCTATAAATCTACATGATTACCAAGGTCGGGAAACGCTGCATCGCGCGGGCACCCGTTTAGTTTCAATATATTAACTATTTCTTAAAATTTGAAAAACCTACTAAAGTTAAATTTTCCTATAAAAGAGGTATGATGTAATGTTTTATACATTACATACTAAAAAAATTGTCTATGCTTTTGTTGTTCATCACTAAATTCAACTTTCTTAACTTCAAAAAATCATCAATATGTTTTATGAAGTAATCTTGAGTAAATGAAAGATGAAGTGATGTACCTTTTGCAAGATCTTGAGTTCTTCACAAGCATTCCACTTCATCCTCTTGATTGCATACCACTTCCCATCAATACAACCCTTAAAAACTGACCCTTGGATCACACAACTTTCATCAAACCCATCTGTTGCTTCATACAACTCTTCAACTCTATACACTTTATATTTATCCAAACAAACATCAGCCATAAGACCAACTCCCACTTCAAAATTCTTACTCTCTACATCTTTTTTATTCTTTTCTACCCTCTTTTTTTTCCATGTAGACTCTCTATATGCCCAAAAACCACTCATCAAAAGTAGCATAACTCCACAAACTCCAAGTCCAACTCCCAATCCAATAACCTCACCTTTTCTGTCACGTTTTGTATCCGATGAAACGTTAACCGGAGGAGGTTGTGAGAGCTCGGGAAGCCGTGAAACAGGCACGAAAACGGTGTCAGAAGGTTGAATATTATTACCATTTATTTCTACTATAGAGTTTCTCGTTGTCCCAAATCTTGAAGCAATGGAAGATATGGTGTCAAATGGTTCAAAAACATATGAAATAAGATAATTAATATTATTTCGAAGTTGGGATTTTGTGGGGCACTTGCAAAATAGTGGAAAGGTTACATCTTGTCCTATGGTGAGGTTTATAGGGACAAGGGTAGGATTGACAATCTCCACTGATTGGTAAGTTGTGAGGTTGTGAAAGAGGCTAGTGGACACAAGATAAAAAGTGTCACCTGCCTTGATAGTGTAGTTGATACTAGCATATGATATATTTGTAGTTGTGTTAAGTGAGTTGCAAGTACAAGTGAGTTGAATAAAGAGGGCTTGGTTAGGGGAAAGAGGTGAGGTTAGAGATGTTAAGTTGCTTGGTTTTGCAATCATGGGGCGTCTCACTGCGAATAGATCGCTTATTGAAGCTAAGTCGAGTTGGTTCGGACCCATGGGTCGAAAGAAGGCGTAGGTTTGGCAAGAGGGTGTGGTTTGGTTAATATTGCATGCATAGCCAGTGGTGTTTGGAGGTAAGGCTTGTGGGAATGAAAGTTTGAAGAAGTTTTGAAGGTGCAAAAGGAAGAAAAACAAAAGGAATTTCATTGTTTTTTTGTTTTGGTATTTTGTGATGGTGTTGTTTTAAGAAGATAAGTGATGAATTCATTGAATTGAACTAATGAAGTCACATGGGACTCTATTCAAAGTTGGGTGGTGCTAGAATAGAAAGTCTTGGTCAAGCATGACACTAAAGTCTACACATACTAAATATGATGACCATGGCGGCTCAACAAGGCCGGGCCCACTAAAATACTCTTGGGTCAAGGGTGTAAGTTTTTAAACCATGCGTAGCAGTAACGTTATAACTCATTCTTTTCGTTACAACCCACTTTTTAATATAAATTTATCAGTTTATCAGATAAAAAGAAAACAAAAATATCAAACATGACCCATGTAGCTACATGGCTCAACCTCAACATTGCATGACTTGCATGCAATGTTTGCGTTAGCCACGCCAAGGATGGCTCGACCTCAATGTCGCATGACATGCATGTAAGAGACACTCTTATAAATTAATTTGTATATTATGTTAGGCTAATATGTTTATTATCGAAACTTGTTTAGTTCATTATTTTTCGGATATTGAGCGCATAAATATATATGGTAAAATAAATTTGAGAAGAAGTAGTTAATCTTGATTTTCTTCAATTAAGGTGAAGTTTGAAGATTTCACTGTCTTTTTTTTATTCTACTTACAAGAATCTTAGTTACTTTGTTTTTTTAGCGAGTTTTTCTTAATTGGAAAGCTGACGAAAACACAATTATATCCGATAAATAAAACCTGAATTAGTTATTTACATAATTACAGATTTCTTTTTGTTGGTACTACGTGATCCCTTAACAAATACGGAGTATTTCAACAACCATACCTGATAAAATTCATATGATTAATTTCTAACTCAATGATTTTTTTTTTATTTTCTTTTTTTGTTGAAAATAGTGTAATTTAGCATTCCAATAAACGTATGTTACTGTTACGTAGAGTTCTTTTTTATTTTAAAAATTAGTTATTACATGATTGAAAAAAATATTCACTTAAGAATATGTACACGAATAACTTTTTATTTATATTTAAATAGGTAAGTGTTTTAAAGGTATAAGATATGTTGAGGAAAAAATAACTTTTTTTAACGACTAAATAGTTATACACTGTGGGGGTTTTAATAATAAAAGCTTTTGTCAATACGAGTGACATTGTTTTGAATAAATGACAGCATGTGAACAAAAGAAAAACTAGTCCTAGACTGTCAACTTTAAAAGGTTGCTAGTTTTTTTTTAACGACCAACTAAGTAACGCCGAGTACTCTGTATGTGGCCTCCATTAGTTAAAGGTAGCCTGAGCCGGCCACTAGTCCGGACGGACGGAGCCCCTAGCGGTCCACCTATTGAGGGATTCACCGGATAAAACCCGACCCCCATGCCCGCCAAACGGCAAGACAGCGAGGAGCCGGTAAAACCAGGTGAGATCAGGACTCGAACGCTGGCAAGCCAGGATCATCCCTCATATCTCCCATATAAGTTGGTGATAGTGAGGTTTGAATTCCCTATCTCTCACTTATAAAGTGAGTGCTCTACCATTGAGCCACAACCAACTTATAAAAGGTTGCTAGTAAAAAGGAAAAATAAACATTGTAATTTAATTCATTTATGAATGATGTAAATCATTAAATCATGCTAGTGTACAATTTGTCAAGTAATCAAAAAAGAAAATAACATAAAACAGAATAAAAGTTTTGCTGAGCTAGCATTTTAGTCAAGGAATACTAATAAAATTAGATGTAGCTCAATGGTAGAGCACTCATTTTACTAGTGAGAGGTAAAGGGTTCAAACCTCACTATCACCAATTTATATCGGAGATATGAGGGATGACCCTGGCTTGCCAGGGTTCGAGTCCTGATCTCACCCGGTTTCACAGGCTCCTCGCTGTCGTGCCATTAGGCGGGTGTGGGGGTCGGGTTTTATCCGGTGAATCCCTCAATAGGGTGGACCGCTAGGGGCTTCGTCCGTCCGGAAATGTGGCCAGCTCGAGCTACCTTTGGCCAATGGGGGCCGCGTACGGAGTACCCGGCGTTACTTAGTTGGTCGTTCAAAAAAAGTTAAGGAATGTTAAATTTGAAGGATTAAATAAGTTAAATCCATGTTTATATCAATACACTAAATAATTGAACCATTGATGTGTTAGATAAATATTCTTCCATCACATAAAGAGTAGTAAAATCTATCACTTTCTTGACTTTGAATTTTAGAAAACAAATCGAAAATGGTCACCAATTTTATTAGGGATGGACTTTTCTAATTCACTTTTGAAATGTATCAAAATGTGTCTAGTAAATAGTAATCACACATAAACTTTTCTACAAACTTATTTAAGCGAGGATGAAGTCGGCTCAAATTTCCTAGATGTAACGTCAGCGTCAAATCAACTTTTTCCTCATTTTTTGTTGTTTAGAAGGAGTCACATTTTTTCTCAATTTTCCCATTTTGATTTGTTTTTGAAAATTCAAAAATATATCAGCTTAAAAATAAATTAATAAAATAAAAATAACCTAAAAATAAATTTAAATAAAACATTTTATAATCCTAACATATAAATTTTACAATACTTTAATGACCATCAAAATACAAATAGAATACCATAAACAACAGATTTTTTAGGTGATTTTATAAAATAACATGTAAAGAAAATAAATACAAAGTTTCAAGTTTTTTGCCATATACATGAGGTGTTCTATTAAATTTTAACTATCTTTTCATAATATCATCCTTAGTGACTGTGAAATCCCAAAGATCCCCATATTTCTCATTAAAGTCCCAAATATCCATCGTGTTGTAGTCCGATATTAACTTGTCTCGCGCACCCCTCTCCATGTTATATATTTGCGGCTCAAAGTTATACGCCTCGCTTGGTTTGTCCATCTCGATTATGCAAAATATTATAACGAATATGGCCGCCCCAATGTACAAATACTCTCCCTAAACAACATAAGCAATTTGTCACACTTCTATAACATATCAAATAAAAATATCTTATAACGCGTATAAATAGTTAAAAAGTTTTAGGTGAATCTAACCGGAACATTGAAGTACATCCCAAGAGCCACCGAGGGAAGAAATAACCACGAGATGAGACCTGGCGATCATACAATCTACGAGCCGTATAAGCTCATAGGAACTTGATATGGCAAAAATGTATATGTTTGCTTGTATAACTTGTTAAACTAGCTATACTAATACGACATACATAAATTTACTAGAACTGGCTATGACTATGGTCTATGACTATGGTGATGTGTTGCCATATGATTTAAGAGTTTGCTTTATATGGCCCCTATGATACGAACGACATGATAATTTTGTGGTATGCAAAGGTTATACAAGCTTTATAACCTCATATGGCTCGTATAATGTGACATGTATGCTGCAAAACAGAAGATGTACCTTGAAATCCAGATGGAGGATCAACCGCCGCGTAATCTTCTTTTATCGACCCCAAAAATGTCGCTGCAAACACGAACTTTAACCATTAGCTCAAAAAATCAAAATCAAATTCAAAATAAAATAAAACAAAAATTGTTACATTTGTCATCTCCTTCATAATAAGTGTGGTGTCCATCATAGATTCCGTACACAAAGTCATCCTACACCAACACCAAACTCATTTCATCAAAATTTAGCTCAAATCTTAATCGAGCTCGAAGCTCGAAACGAGTTGAGCTTTCCCAAGCCCGGGCCTTAAATAAAGATTGTTTAGTTATTGAGCCCAAGCCTCGTGTATTACTATGTTCTTTTCTTTTTTGTAATTCTATGCATTAGTCTTACACTACACACCCTAGCTTTGGTTCAATTAAGGTTGTTAAAGATTTATTAAAAAATATATGTAAAAATAATAAAAAAAACGTGTATTAATTAGTTAATAAATAATAAAAAAAACCGAGCTCAAACTTAAGAAAACAACTCACGAGCCAAACTCATGCTTTAGAAAAAGAGCTCAAGCCTCAATGTTAAGCGATAATATCTATGGATATTATCAGATCGTTATAATTGTATTACAAGTAATACAATTATAACAATCCAATAATATTCAAAGATATTATCAGTTAAAACACAGGCTCGAGTTCTCATGACTCAAAACAAGTTGAGCTCAGGTTCGGCTCGGCTCGGCTCATTTACATCCTTTAAATTGGAGTACGAAATTCGAGAAGCATACGTCACTAACGCCGGTGTTGTCCCACCGATCAACGGGATCTTCATTAAGATCGGGTTCGTATTCGCTCAACCCCGCAGCGTTCAATCTCCTTATCCAGTTTCTACCATTGTTGTTGTTGCTTCTATAACCGACACGGAATGATGTGGACCAAATATTGTTAGAAACCGTTATTCTGTTAGGAGGTTGTTGAGAGTTAGTTAAGATTTTTGGTGTTGAAGTGATGGATAGAACAGATGCTGAAACTGAAACACCCGCCATTTTTTGTTATTTGGATAGTGGTTGTGTGGCTTTTGGTGTTTTGAGTTTGTAAAAGAAGATGATGGTCACGTGACTTGTTGTTGAAAGGTTTTATCTTAATGTCAAGTTATGTTATGCCACGTGTACTTCACCAATTTTATGTTGGAATTGTGACTTAGAGGCAAGGGTTGTTTGTTTACGAACCATTCAGATGTAAACAACTGATTCATTCAAATTTTAGACTGTTTGGTTCCAAACAGAAAAATATCTTAATGGTTAAAATTATGTCTGAATCATTCAGACTTGTTGTTGTTGCTGAATGGGACAGAGATTCATTCAGACCTGAATCATTCAGATCTGAATGAACCAAACAAGCCCCCAAGAGTTATAGAGGTGGGAAAAAAACTGGTTAATCGAACAGACTTGAAAATTGAAACAGTATGAAACTGATTGTGTAAAAATCGGGTTGGAACTGACTGAAACCATGGGTTTGGAATCGGTTTGTTATTTTCTCCATTGAAACCGGTTAGCCGAAAACCAGTCAAAACCCGAACCGAAACCAGTTGCAACCTGAACCGAGACCGATCATAATCTGGTTTTGACTTTTGTTGACCAAACCGAACTGGTCTCAACCCAAACCGGTTTTAGGTCTTAAACCGGTTTGTGCACCTCTAGTCAAGACCACTTGCGATTGCTTTAATAAGTAGTTGTTTTCTTGTAGCAGGAACTTGATCAGTATCGGTTTGATTTGTTACGTTATCGGTTCGTGCTATATTGAGGGTCGTGTGTGTTATTTACTGTAACTTGAAGGTTACAAAATAAAGACGTTAGATTTGTAAGCTTAATCATGTAACTGGTTAAAACTTGTGGGTAGAATATGTTGATAGTTTTGACACGGGGATTCTGACTTAGTGGTAGCACATTTGCTTCTTCTGACTTAGGTGTATTTGTTTACAACGGTTCACGACTAACAGAACCTAACGCCGTTAATTGCAGGTCGTCGGAAAACTTTTTTTGCCAGAAAAATCACATTTTTTGTTGGAAAAATTCAGATATTTTTCGACCGAAAACTCTTTGTTATTAGACTCGAATATGTAGAGGCTCGGAATATGTTCAGTCAAGGGATATGAATAGACTCTAGAGTTTCATAATTATGTTATCTATATATATCCATGTAACTCTCATATTAAGATATACAAAACAATTACATTTATCAAGTTCTAACTTGGTATCAGAGCCAAGAATCTCTGAAACCCTAAATCTGCAGCCACCATCTCACAGTCGATATCTCAATGGCTCTTCTTCAATCCTTTTCTGATGCTGCCAAAATCACTCACAATTCCCATAAGTTTTCATTCAAACTTACTCCCACAAATTATGGCTACTGGAAAGCCATTCTACAACCCTTTTTGGTTACAAACAATTTGTATGGGTATGTGGATGGTTCCATCCCTTGTCCATCAGCAATCATCCAGACAGCCACAACATCAAACACCGAACCTGCACCCAAGCCACAAGATAATCCTAACCATACAATCTGGCTTTCCAATGATGCACATGTTCGGATGCTTCTCCTGTCAACCATATCAGAATCAGCCTTTGGTCATGTTCAACACACCACCACATCACGTGACCTTTGGTTAGCCCTTGAACGAGCATATGCTCCAAACACTATATCACGTGAGTTTACTCTCAAACAACAATTATTGAAAATTGCAATGAGAAGTGATGAGTCACCATCAGCTTATCTAGAACGAGCACAAGATTATGCTGATGCTCTGGCCAATATCGGGGAACCTTTCAAAGATAAAGATCTAGTAATGTTGGTTATTGCTGGCATACGAGATGAATATAATGGTCTTAAAAGTAACATAGTCACTCGACAATTCCCTCCTGCCTTCAATGAATTACATGCCTTACTTTCTGACCTTGATTTTTTGGTCAAAAAATCTGAAACCGTCCCCCCTACTCAAGCTTTTTCAGCCGTGACCAACCCCATCTCACCCTCTCCTGGCCTTCTCGGTTCTAACCCTAACCCCACCACTCAAGCCCTATGACAACTTGTGAATCAACTTCGTCTCCAGCCTGCTCCATCACAATCCCAAGCATTTACACCAACCGGTCTGGTTATAATTCGGGACATGGTCAAAACAATCTGATTTCTTTTCTGTGAAGGACAAGGTTACCCACACTACCCTCCTCACGGGTCCCAGCAATGATGGTCTCTATACATTTTGTCTTCCACGTATACAAGATATTCCCAAAGTTGCTTTCTCCACTGCTCGTGCTGCCTCCAAGACTTGGCATCAAAGACTTGGGCACCCCCGTCATCAACTTTTAAATTCTATGTTTTCAAAGTATTGTTTACCTGTTTCTGATAAACCTTCTAGTTTTGTTTGTGACTTTTGTTCTGTGGGAAAATCTAGCAAACTATCTTTACCTTTATCTGATTATCGCAGTTCACATGTTTTGGATTTAGTTGTTTGTTATGTATGGGGACCTGCATCTGTTTCCTCATATGATGGTCACAATTATTTTTTGTTATGTGTGGATCATTATTCCAAATTTATGTGGTTTTTCCCGTTAAAACTTAAATTTGATGTATTTGCTACTTTTAAGCAATTCATTACAATGGCTGAACGCCAATTTAAAGCAACACTCAAATCTGTTCAGACAGATTGGGGAGGCGAGTTTCGCAAATTATCTCCTTTCTTTTTGGAACGTGGTATCATACATAGACTCTCATATCCACACACAAGCGAACAAAATGGCATCGTTGAGCGGCGGCATCGTCATGTTGTTGAAACTGGGCTTACTTTACTTGCCCAGTCTCACGTTCCACAAAAATTTTGGGACTTTGCTTTTGGCACCGCTGTATATCTAATTAATCGGATGCCCTCCCGTTCCAACTCACATATGTCTCCGTTTGAACATCTTTTTGGACACAAACCCGATTACTCCTTTCTTCTGGTCTTTGGGTGCCGATGCTATCCACACCTCCGAGCATACAATCCTCACAAACTGGATTTTCGGTCCATCTCGTGTGTGTTCCTCGGCTACAGCACCTTGCATCATGGGTATAACAGATCTCATGTATGTAGCTCGTCATGTTCGATTCCATGAACATGTTTTCCCGTTTCAGCCATCACCCATTTACTCACAACCGAATCCTACACCAACATCACCTTACTACTCCTCATATCCAGTCCTGAGGTCAATGCCTTCAGCCCAACCCAACTTCTCACCGCCCCACATCTCACCTTCTCACACATCCCCTCCTATCACTCCGTCGACCCAGTCACCTAATAACATAACTTTTCCAGCTCCAAACCTGGCCCAATCCTCTTCCCCCATAGCTCCAATATTTTCACCAGCAGCTGCTGTTTCTTCGGAACCCTCTCATTTCCCTTCTCCAACTTCGACTCAACCGTCCTCACCCATTCCTGCTCCTCCGCCACCACCGCCCCCTCACACACGTCCATCAAATCTATGACCTAACCTAAAAAAACCTAACCGATACAATCCCTCTGCTCATAATACTTATATCTCCCCATATACCGAACCCGTTTCCTTTAACATTGCCAACAAAGATCCCCACTAGCGCAGAGCTATGGCTGATGAATATTTAGCTCTTATTCTGAATGGCACATGGTCTTTAGTACCCCGTCGTCCTAATACTAATGTTGTGGATTGCAAATGGGTGTATAAAATGAAACAGGACCAAACTGGGGCTGTCATGCGTTACAAGACGCGTTTGGTTGCTAAGGGTTTTCATCAACAACCAGGTGTGGATTATCATGATAAATTTAGGCCGGTTGTCAAGGCTACTACAATTCGTACCGTCTTGTCTATCGCTGTTACAAGAGGATGGCCTCTACGACAGTTGGATGTGCAAAATGAATTCTTACATGGGGATCTCAAAGAGATTGTTTACTTACAACAACCGCCTGGTTTTGTTAACACTGAGAAACCAGACCACGTGTGTCTACTTCATAAGTCTCTCTATGGACTTAAACAGGCTCCCCGGGCGTGGTTTCATCGACTATCTTCAGCTTTATATAGTCTCGGTTTTCGAGGATCCAAAACTGATCCTTCCTTGTTTATTTACTCCTCAGGTAAAATCTTGTTGTACATGTTGGTCTATGTGGATGACATTATCCTCACAGGCAATGATTCTGCTGCTATTGACACCGTGGTTCGTCGTTTAAGTACCACTTTTGCCCTTCAGGATCTGGGGAAACTGTCTTACTTTTTGGGCATTGAGATCGTACATCGCAACAAAGACATTATCTTGTCTCAGAAAAAATATATTTTGGATTTGCTTCGTCGGGCTGGACTCTCTCATGCTAAGCTGGTCCCGTCCCACATGACCTCATCTACTAATCTATCACTTGGTGACAGTTCTCCCTATGACAAACCAGTTCACTATAGACAAATGGTTGGGGCACTACAGTATGTTACATTGTCACGACCCGATCTCGCCTTTGCAGTTAACAAAGTGTGCCAGTTCATGTGACATCTGCCCCGATCCGACCCGACCCAGGTACCCGTTTCTCTAATCCGGTCTCTTTCTGTTATGATTTAATATTTATTTATACTTATATTTTACTTTTTAATAATAATAATATTTTCCTCCCCGCCTCTTCCTCTCTCTTCCTTTCCGCCGTCCCGTCCCTCTTCTTCTCTCCGCCTTCTTTTCCCTCTTGTTGCCGTCCCGCCTCTTTCTCTCTCTTGTCGTCGTTCCGCCCTTAAGCCTTGAACCCCCCCTTCTCTCTTTGTTTGTCCTTTGTTTCTTCCCGCCTAAGGTTGTCTGCGTAGCTCCACGCGCCAGACTCCTTACAAGGAAGCCTGCGTGAAGACCATCTGTTGCTGCGATGCGCGAGGCGAACTGTCCCCGCAGCGCGCTTAGAATTGTAGTTCTTCCCGCAGTGCGCTAAGGTTTGTTCTGTCTGCCTTCGCGCTCACGCGCTCGATGCCTTCTCGTGCTAAACCCTTTGAGTCTTCTGTTTAATCCAGCCGTTTACTTTTGTGATGTCTTATCTTCTGTGCTGTTGACCTGACCTATCTTATGTCTGAAAAGTTACTTTCGGCGCAGCATGCGCACCAACCCCATTGGTTGGCAGAAAAAGTGACTGACATTATCTTTTGAGATCTGCTTTTCCATGCTTGACCAGTACATTTATCTGACCCGCCCATGCTTTTACTGTTACCTGTCAGCTTTTCCCTTGTCCCCTGCAGCTGCCATATCTTTTGATATCTTTTGCTTTTGGAACCTTTTTGCTTTTGTTATCTTTTGCTTGATCCTGTTGAAGATCTTTTCCCCTTTTCTAGGGATTGTGTTCCCTAGGGTTTCCCTATAAATAATAATGTTATTTTCTCAACACTACACACACAAATACTTATTATCTTTCTCTTCCTTTGCTCTCTGCCGTTGTCCTCAGTCGCCTCCTCTCTCTGCCTTCGTCTTCTCTCCTGTTCTGCCCTGTTTTCCGGTAATCTATAATATATAATAATTTGTTTAAGTTACTTATTAATTATGCTAACTTATAATCGAGACTTAAAACCAATCGTTAAAACAATAATCTTTAATTATAGGTTAACTTGTGCTTGTTTAAAGTTGGTTCTTGCATTATCTTTCAACGCATCTTTATCAAGTGAGTAATCTCGTATCTAATCCCTTTTTATTTTTAATGTTTTGGGATGTTCATGTGTTCGTACAACTCGAGTCTTAAACTTGTTTATGAACTTTAGTCGCGCAGTATCCCATGTGTTGAGGACGTTTACTTGGCTGTTTATTTGTATGTGTGTATCATTAACCGCTTTGTTCGGCCTATTCCGAAGTTTTCATGGATCCATTAGATGAACACGGGAGACCTATCGTTTACGGTTTTCTTTGTTTACACTTGCACAGATGTTTTTTCTTGTTTTTGTGCTCATTTGGGAGCACGGATTGAACTATGAACTATGATCTATTTAGGCTTGATCGCAATCTGATTACACCCTTGTTAAACACCAGACATACACGTGTTGCGCGCAGTGATTATTGTTATCTATTATCTATTAAACTTGATTTCTCACCAACACGCAAGTGTTTGACGTTTTATTTTAACACATGTTCAGGTTTGCTGTAGCTACATTTGGAGCTTGTGGACACGTAGGACGTTTTTACTTTTGGACCTAGATTAAAATGTATCAAGACAAGTTATTGTTGTTCGAATATTTTGCCTTATAGTATAATGATTTATGTTGATTTATGTTATCTTGTGTTTACGTTGCGCGTGCGCGAATGAATATATTTATTAAATATTGACACCCAAATAGTGTCACGAGTAATGAAACAATATGTGGCGCCCCGATGTATAATCCGCCTTTGGTCGGGGTGTTACAGATTGGTATCAGAGCTCGTTGACTTTAGGATAGGTGGTTAGACGTAACGGCCTAGAATACCTAAGAGTCCCTTCTCGCGCATGAGAGAAATCTCATGTTTGCGCGCTTATTGTTAATTACTCGTTATTTATAAATATGTTTGCGCAGACGCAGCGTATGGTTTCATGTTTTATTTCGCGATATTTCGATTTTTGCTGAATTTCGATTTTTATTGATTTTACTTACATATTCGTTTGTTGGGATTGAAAATCCGAAAAGTCATGGTGATACATGAATAGTTGATTTTCAAATTCCATTTACGATTATGTTCTGAGGTTGGAGACTTGAAAAGTCATGGTGATACATGAATTGTCAACCTCCAATACTCATTTTCTTGTATATTTTATAGAGAATTGAAAAGTCATGGTGATACATGAATCGTCAATCTCCAATACTCGTTTACTAGTCATTTAAAATTGAGAATTCGGAAAGTCATGGTGATACATGAATTGTCGATTCTCGATTCGAATTTGTTATCTGTATTAAGTTTGCATTCAAATTCATGTTTTACTTTAACTGTTGATGGTATCTAACCCCGCGAAACCAAGCTTTATAAGATTATACTTTGCGCCAAGACATTAACCAAAATTAAAACTTTTATAGAATGCCTCCGCTATCAGCTCGCCATCTTAGGAAGAAAGAAGCCGCGCGCAGACGATCGCAACAACGTTCCCAGGAAATGGCCGCCGCAATAGCCCAAGCTTTGAGCCAAAACAATACCAACCCCTCCGGTTATAATATTAAATCCTTCAATGCGGGTAACCCTCCGAAATTCACCGGACTTGAAGGAGCCACCGTGATGCTCCAATGGCTCGAGAAGATTGAAAACACTTTCCTCCATACCCAATGCCCTCCTGACAGACGAACCCTATATGCTTCCAGTGTCCTGGAATCTAGAGCGCTTACATGGTGGAATGGAGTAGCTCATGCGCGTGGCGCAGAGGCTGCTTCCAGCATGCTCTGGGAGGAATTTAAGGATCTCTTGACGCGAGAATTCTGCCCTCCCAACGAAGTAAAGCGCCTGGAGGAAGAATTTTGGAACTTGAAGCAATACAGTGGCGAAGCGCGCGAGTACGCGACGCGCTTCCATGAATTAAGCTTGCTTGTCCCACACTTAGTTACCCCTTCCCGCCGAGCCATCGAGAAGTTCCTTGGGGGTCTCCCCATGGAAATTCAAGATTCTGTATGGGCCAGAAACCCAGTAACCCTTTCGGACGCCATTGAGTTGGCCGCTGTGCTCAGCGACAACCATGTCAGAGCAGGAACCCTGTTCCTGCGGGGAGCTGAGAAGACCAAACCCACCAAGACTGCCCCTGAACCAACAGAAACCAAACCAGAACCCTCAAACCATAACAACCCGAAGCGTAGGCGCAGACAAGTTTACGCGCTTACCAGCCCACCCATTATCCAGCAACCCTACCTACCTCCAGTATACGCCCCTACCCCACTGTCAGCCTACCCAACTCCCCCTATAGTCCACAACTATGCCTTAACCAATCCCGCACTCCCTGCCCCGCCAACTAAGAAACCTTACACAGGAACCCAACCCTTTTGCCCAACCTGTAAACTTCACCACCCAACCCAAACCCCGTGTCGACAATGTAACCGATGTGGCCGCGTTGGTCACTCTGCCGAGTTCTGTAGAGTCCCTCCCGCCAACCCAATCGCGCAAACACCACCAACCTACCCGCAAAACCCTCAACCAACTTACCTTAATCCACGACCCAGGTCGTGCTTTAACTGCGGTGATCCCAGTCATTTCCGGAACGCGTGCCCGAGACTACAAGTGCAAATCACACAAGCGAATCCGGTGAACCAAATCTCGAACCAAGTGACGCGCGGACGAGCTTTTAACATAACCGCGCACCAAGCGCAAGCGAATAATGACGTAGTTAATGGTACATTTTTGCTTAACGGACATTATGCTTCCGTACTTTTTGATACTGGCGCCGATAGAAGTTTTATTTCCCGCGCGTTTGAGCAGAAGCTTGCGCGACCGCGCGATAACTTAAGAGAAAATTTTTCAGTTGAATTGGCTAATGGTGAAACTGTTTTAATTAACTCCGTGATTAAGGATTGCACGCTTAACCTTAACGAAAACGATTTTCTAATCGACCTCATCCCCATGCCTCTTGGAAGTTTCGATGTTATCATTGGTATGGACTGGCTCTCGAATAATCGCGCCGAAGTTATTTGCGCCAAGAAGTTGATTCGCATTCCTCGAGAAAACGGTGATCTTCACATCTACGGCGAAAAACCCTCCAGTGGTCTTAAGCTTATGTCTTGCGCCGAAGCCCAAAGACTCATGCGGAAGAAGTGTATTGCATTTTTAGCCCATGTGGTTAAACCCGATGAAGGAAAGAAGAAACTTCGCGAAATCCCTATTGTGCGTGACTTCCCTGAAGTTTTTCCTGATGATCTTCCTGGTATCCCTCCCGCTCGTGAAGTCGAGTTTCGTGTTGATCTTGTCCCTGGTGCTTCCCCCGTAGCCAAATCTCCTTATCGTCTTGCACCCGCTGAAATGCAAGAATTGGCAAGTCAACTTCAAGAGTTGACCGCTAAAGGATTCATTCGCCCTAGCTCTTTGCCCTGGGGTGCTCCGGTGTTGTTCGTTAAAAAGAAAGATGGTACGTTTCGCATGTGTATCGATTACCGCGAGTTGAACAAACTCACCATTAAGAACCGGTATCCCTTACCGCGTATTGACGACCTCTTTGATCAACTCCAAGGTGCCTCTTGTTTCTCCAAGATCGATCTCCGCTCTGGCTATCACCAGTTGCGCATCCGCGATGAAGATATTCCCAAGACTGCTTTTCGTACTCGCTATGGCCATTTTGAATTCTTGGTCATGTCCTTCGGTTTAACCAACGCACCCGCCGTTTTCATGGATCTAATGAATCGGGTGTGTAGGCCTTTCTTGGATAAATTCGTGATTGTGTTTATCGATGACGTTCTGATTTATTCCAAAACCAAGGCCGAGCATGAGCAACATCTTCGGTTGGTGTTGCAAAAGCTTATAGCCGAGCAGCTCTTTGCCAAGCTCTCCAAGTGTGAATTCTGGTCTGATGAAGTACAGTTCCTTGGCCATATTGTGAACAAGATGGGTATTCATGTCGACCCATCCAAAATTGAAGCAATCAAGAACTGGATTACACCGACCACTCCTACCGAAATCCGTTCCTTCTTGGGCTTAGCTGGTTACTACCGGCGATTTATTTCGAACTTCTCAAAGATCGCATTGCCTTTAACAGCTCTAACGCACAAAGGTAAACCGTATATTTGGGGCTCGAAGCAAGAAGAAGCCTTTCTAACGCTCAAACGTTTGTTGTGTGAAGCTCCTGTTCTAGCGCTACCTGAGGGTAATGAAGATTTTGTCGTGTATTGCGATGCATCCAACCAAGGTCTCGGTTGTGTTCTTATGCAACGAGGCAAGGTTATCGCTTACGCATCAAGGCAACTCAAGGTTCATGAAAAGAATTATACAACTCACGACCTCGAACTAGGCGCAGTTGTATTTGCCTTGAAGATCTGGAGACACTACCTTTATGGTACTAAGTGTATCCTTTACACCGACCATAAAAGCCTTCAGCATATTTTTGATCAAAAGGAACTTAACATGAGACAACGCCGATGGAACGAACTCATCAGCGATTACGATTGTGAGATCCGGTATCATCCTGGTAAGGCTAATGTGGTAGCCGATGCGCTCAGCCGCAAACCCTGCCAGCTTAACTGTATCTTGCCGCGCACGCAGCTTCACTTTGCGCCGATTCAGAGCAATCTTGAATCACGCATTCGCGACGCGCAGCGCGCATTCATCAGTAATGGTAACCTTCGCGCCGAGTTAGCGTGTGGCGCGGAAGCGCACTTTGTCCCTAATCTGAGTGGAATTCTCTGCTATCTCAATCGCATCTGGATTCCCTTTGATGAGAATCTTCGCTCTGTCATACTGAGTGAAGCGCATAAATCTCGGTATTCTATTCATCCCGGCGCTGATAAAATGTACAAGGATTTGCGCATTACTTATTGGTGGCCCGGTATGAAAAAGGATATTGCTGTGTTCGTAGCTAAATGCCTGACTTGTTCTAAGGTAAAAGCTGAACATCAACGCCCATCTGGTTTGCTCGAACAACCAGAAATTCCTACGTGGAAATGGGAAGGTATAGCGATGGACTTCATTACCAAGTTACCTTTGACAGCAAGCAAACATGATAGCATTTGGGTAATAGTGGATCGTTTGACTAAGTCTGCTCACTTTCTGCCCATTCGTGAAAACTACCGTGTTGAGCAACTCGCGCAGCTTTATGTCAAAGAGATTGTCTGCCGTCATGGTACTCCTTTGAGCATCATATCCGATCGCGATGGCCGTTTTATATCCCGCTTTTGGAAATCTCTCCAATCTGCGCTAGGAACTCGCTTGGACATGAGTACTGCATATCATCCTCAGACTGACGGACAGTCTGAGCGAACTATTCAAACTCTTGAGGATATGCTCCGATCTTGTGTTCTTGATTTTGGAGGTAATTGGGATTCACACCTACCTCTGGTCGAGTTCTCTTATAATAACAGCTATCATTCCAGTATTGGTATGGCCCCATTTGAAGCACTTTACGGTCGTAAGTGCCGCTCCCCGATTTGTTGGAGCGAAGTGGGTGAAGCTCAAATCACAGGACCCGAACTTGTTCAAGAGACAACCGATAAAATCGCCAAGATCCGTGATCATCTGCTGACTGCCAGAAGCCGACAGAAGAGTTACGCAGATCGTAGGCGGAAGCCTCTCGAATTTCAAGTTGGTGATCTTGTTCTCCTCAAAGTGTCGCCCTGGAAGGGTGTTGTCCGCTTTGGGAAGAAAGGTAAGCTTGCTCCTCGTTATGTTGGTCCATTCAAGATTCTCGCGCGTGTGGGAAAAGTTGCCTACAGACTTGACCTGCCGCCCGCACTCAGCAATGTGCATCCAACGTTCCATGTTTCCAATCTCAAGAAATGTTTAGCTGACGAGAACCTTCACATTCCACTTGATGAAGTTCAAGTTGATGAATCCATGCATTTCGTTGAAAAGCCTGTTGAGATTTTGGATCGCGAGGTAAAGCAAACCAAGCGCAGTCGCATCCCTATCGTGAAAGTCCGCTGGGAGTCCAAGCGCGGAGCCGAGTTTACATGGGAAAGGGATGATCAAATGAAGATCAAGTACCCGCACCTGTTCTCCGCGCAGCCTACTTCGAGATAAATTTCGGGACGAAATTTCTTAAAGTAGGGGAGACTGTGACATCTGCCCCGATCCGACCCGACCCAGGTACCCGTTTCTCTAATCCGGTCTCTTTCTGTTATGATTTAATATTTATTTATACTTATATTTTACTTTTTAATATTAATAATATTTTCCTCCCCGCCTCTTCCTCTCTCTTCCTTTCCGCCGTCCCGTCCCTCTTCTTCTCTCCGCCTTCTTTTCCCTCTTGTTGCCGTCCCGCCTCTTTCTCTCTCTTGTCGTCGTTCCGCCCTTAAGCCTTGAACCCCCCCCCCCCTTCTCTCTTTGTTTGTCCTTTGTTTCTTCCCGCCTAAGGTTGTCTGCATAGCTCCACGCGCCAGACTCCTTACAAGGAAGCCTGCGTGAAGACCATCTGTTGCTGCGATGCGCGAGGCGAACTGTCCCCGCAGCGCGCTTAGAATTGTAGTTCTTCGCGCAGTGCGCTAAGGTTTGTTCTGTCTGCCTTCGCGCTCACGCGCTCGATGCCTTCTCGCGCTAAACCCTTTGAGTCTTCTGTTTAATCCAGCCGTTTACTTTTGTGATGTCTTATCTTCTGTGCTGTTGACCTGACCTATCTTATGTCTGAAAAGTTACTTTCGGCGCAGCATGCGCACCAACCCCATTGGTTGGCAGAAAAAGTGACTGACATTATCTTTTGAGATCTGCTTTTCCATGCTTGACCAGTACATTTATCTGACCCGCCCATGCTTTTACTGTTACCTGTCAGCTTTTCCCTTGTCCCCTGCAGCTGCCATATCTTTTGATATCTTTTGCTTTTGGAACCTTTTTGCTTTTGTTATCTTTAGCTTGATCCTGTTGAAGATCTTTTCCCCTTTTCTAGGGATTGTGTTCCCTAGGGTTTCCCTATAAATAATAATGCTATTTTCTTAACACTACACACACAAATACTTATTATCTTTCTCTTCCTTTGCTCTCTGCCGTTGTCCTCAGTCGCCTCCTCTCTCTGCCTTCGTCTTCTCTCCTGTTCTGCCCTGTTTTCCGGTAATCTATAATATATAATAATTTGTTTAAGTTACTTATTAATTATGCTAACTTATAATCGAGACTTAAAACCAATCGTTAAAACAATAATCTTTAATTATAGGTTAACTTGTGCTTGTTTAAAGTTGGTTCTTGCATTATCTTTCAACGCATCTTTATCAAGTGAGTAATCTCGTATCTAATCCCTTTTTATTTTTAATGTTTTGGGATGTTCATGTGTTCGTACAACTCGAGTCTTAAACTTGTTTATGAACTTTAGTCGCGCAGTATCCCATGTGTTGAGGACGTTTACTTGGCTGTTTATTTGTATGTGTGTATCATTAACCGCTTTGTTCGGCCTATTCCGAAGTTTTCATGGATCCATTAGATGAACACGGGAGACCTATCGTTTACGGTTTTCTTTGTTTACACTTGCACAGATGTTTTTTCTTGTTTTTGTGCTCATTTGGGAGCACGGATTGAACTATGAACTATGATCTATTTAGGCTTGATCGCAATCTGATTACACCCTTGTTAAACACCAGACATACACGTGTTGCGCGCAGTGATTATTGTTATCTATTATCTATTAAACTTGATTTCTCACCAACACGCAAGTGTTTGACGTTTTATTTTAACACATGTTCAGGTTTGCTGTAGCTACATTTGGAGCTTGTGGACACGTAGGACGTTTTTACTTTTGGACCTAGATTAAAATGTATCAAGACAAGTTATTGTTGTTCGAATATTTTGCCTTATAATATAATGATTTATGTTGATTTATGTTATCTTGTGTTTACGTTGCGCGTGCGCGAATGAATATATTTATTAAATATTGACACCCAAATAGTGTCACGAGTAATGAAACAATATGTGGCGCCCCGATGTATAATCCGCCTTTGGTCGGGGTGTTACAGTTCATGCACTCTCCTACTGTCAATCATTGGTCAGCAGTTAAACGCATATTACGGTATCTTCAGGGCACAATTGATTTTGGTCTTTTGTTACATCATGATTCGGGTCCCTTACTTCATGCTTATGCTGACGCGTCACTCACTGCTTTCTCTGATGCTGATTGGGCTGGCTGCCCGGATGACCGTCGATCCACCGGAGGATTTGCTATGTATTTGGGTAAAAATCTTATTTCTTGGGCTGCACGTAAACAGAAGACTGTCTCTCGGTCATCCACGGAATCGGAATACAAGGCTCTGGCAGAATAGGTTGCTGGACTAACTTGGCTCGAGACGCTTTTACGCGAATTGTGTTATCCTGTTAAAACAGCTCATTGTGGTGTGATAACTTGGGAGCTACTTACTTGTCCGCAAATCCGGTTTTTCATGCTAGAACAAAACACATTGAAGTTGATTTTCATTTTGTTCGAGAAAAGGTGGCTCAACGAAAACTGGCAGTCCAATTCATCTCTACACAAGATCAGATTGCTGATGTCTTTACTAAGGCTTTACCTTTACAACGGTTCATATCTTTAAGGGCCAAGCTACAGGTCGAACCTCGGCCTTAGCTTGCGGGGGAGTATTAGACTCGAATATGTAGAGGCTCAGAATATGTTCAGTCAAGGGATATGAATAGACTCTAGAGTTTCATAATTATGTTATCTATATATATCTATGTAACTCTCATATTAAGATATACAAAACAATTACATTTATCAAGTTCTAACTTTTGTAACCTTATATCTGACCTTTATAAACAATTTTATAGTAGAAGTCTCAGTTATTGAGGTCATCGGAATCATAAAAACATCATCGATGTTGTTGGTGGTGACAATTAGCTGGTGCGTGGTGGTGGTGGTGTTTAGGTTAAGTTTTCCAAAAAAAGAAATGTGAGTTTTCCGGGCAAAAATATTGTTCCGTTGTCCTGCAACTAACGGCGTTACAGTTCTGTTAGTTGCGAACCGTTGTAATCAAATACACCTTAAGTTATGACCGCCACCAGCCAATTCTTAAGTTACGACTGTTATTTGCAAATAAAACATAGTTGAGATTATTTAAAACCAATATTCCTTAAATATAAAATGTAAAAACAAAAATAAGTCAATATACGTTTATACGAATTAAAATTTAACGGAACTGAAGAAAGAATGTGGGCCGAGCCCAACCTGAGTCCAGAAGGCCCAAACTCACCTTTTCAAACAGCCCAGGCCCACAAAGTGTTAGCGGTTAATCTCCTTGAAAGTTGAAACCAAACAGTTATTCTCGTTGTTTCTTTCAATCCCACAACAACAATATATCGACTGTAAATAATCTCATCTCGTTATATCTATATGTACTATCAACATATGCGAATGTAAACTATAGAAAACATATTAATTAATTTCAAAGTTAAAAGAATATATCCATTTTTTTAATTGTAATCATACTATATTCTGAAAAAGGTGAAAGAATCACACTATTACTTTTTGTTGAACTTGAGTTATTGTAGCATTTGGTTTGTTTTAAAGTTATGTTTCATGTTTAGTATTTCATAGTTGTAATATCGCGCCTAGGCGTCGCTATTTAGTCAAAATCGAATAATTTATATGTACATAAAAAATTTGGTATATATGTAGACATGTATAAAATAGGTTATATCCCAAATTGGTTCGGGTGAAAAACCAGTTTGGAAGAAACCAAATCGGGTTCAAAACTAGTTTCGAGACAAGAATGTTCAGCATGATCAAACCGGTTTGGATTGGGTTGAAACTAGTTTGGGAACAAAAACCCTTTTTTTGGCATGTTTTTCGAATCGGGTTGGGTCCAAACCGGTTTTGAGGCAATGAGACTACGAACCGGTATACAAACTAGTGGGTCGGGTCCAATGGCGAAGGTTTCTTAGGGCCTGGGGTGGCCCCGTGCCCCCTGTTTTTTTACGCAGTAGTGTAAATTTTTTTTACCTGTTTTCGTTCAAAATTTTTTATACGTTATGTAAATTTAGCCGTTTTCGACTGAAATTTTTTATACGTGGTGGAAAATTTAGCCATTTCCGGCCGAAATTTTTTATACGTAGTGTTAATTTAGCCGTTTTCGGCCGAAAATTTGAGCCCGCCCCCTTTTGTTTGTGAAATTTTGTATACATTTTGAGTCCAGCCCCCCCGTGTCTTAGTCCAAACTTCGTCACTGGTTGGGTCGGGTCCTAACTGGTTTGAGCCAACCTGTTTTTGTGTATGCCTCTATATACATGCATATATGAAAAATTACATATAAAATTTCCAATCTGATTAATCCTGATTAATTGGTAGTTGGTACCCCAATGGCTGACTAGCACCTAACGAGTTCTACAACTCAAGTAATTCTGCATGTAATGTTGTCTAGAAGGACTAGTATGGAAAGTGTGTAGTTTAGGTATACATTATCATAGTTGGTGAATGTTATGTGATAATACCTTTGCCATATGAGAATATTTGTTGCTCAAAATGATAGAAATAATATTTATGTGATCATAATGAATGCATGTTATTATACTCTTTTAGTGAACAAAATTTTGAACTTTTATGCAGGCCTATCATTATTATTATTATTACTTATCAAATATAATGAGTTTCAACAAGCATCATAGTATTAGGATCCTATGGATACTCGTGTTGGTTTTACAAACAACCGACTCGTTTAAATGGTTTTTCTCGAACGAAAAAGTTGATTCTAGCAAGAAACATTCGCCAGAAGGTTATGATCATGATATTATTGGTGAATTTTCGATGGAATCATTTGATAGCAAAAAGGGTGAGTTTGGTTGAAAAAGCAAAGAGAAAGGTGGCTGAGTTACCGAATTCTTGTTGGCAAAACGCGTATCAAAATTTGTTTGCGGGGTGCTCAGAGATTCTAGCGGATGAAGAACAACGGTCCCAGTTAGCGTGGCATCTTTGTGATTGCTTTCAAAAGGATAGTTGGAGGTCTCCTTTTCCTTATTGTGATGCTAAATCACTCATGGTTGATTGTTTCAAAAGATTGGAAAAAGAGGCTCATCGGGTTTATCTTGAGTTTTATCTTGAAACGAACTCCATTTGCCATCAGTTACAGTAAGTTCTCACTCCCTATGTGTGTGCGCGTGCGTGTTTCTAGTGATGCGTTCTTTTCAAAACCTGTAATGTTGAGAACCGCGAGAATCACATAATGCACTTATACATCGGGCATAAAATATAATTTGAGAGTTGGAGAGAGAAATATGAGTGACTACCAGTGGCGAAGCTTGGACACAAATGTCGGGGGGGGGGGGACTCAAAATGTATTATAAAAATTATAAACGAGGGGGCCGGGCTCAATCTTTTTGGCCGAAAACAGGTAAAATTACATTACGTATAAAAATTTTCAGGCGAAAAACAACTACATTTACACTAATGCGCGAAAAAACAGGGGCCCGAGGCCACCCCTGGCCCTTGATATCCTTCGCCCCTTGCGATTACATAGCAGGTGTATCACATTTAAAGCTATAGGTACAACTGCATTCAAGGGAGAAGCTTGTATTGTGGCTCTGGTACCCTTGTTATTTTTCTCAGTAGTGTAAATTTACTCGTTTGCGTCCGAAAATTTTGAGCCCGGCCACCCTGGTTTATGAAAATTTTTATACGTAGTGTAAATTTACTCGTTTTCGTCCGAAAATTTTGAGCCTGGGCACCTTGGTTTATGAATTTTTTTTATGTATTGAGCCCGGACACCCCAACGTCTTCGTTTAAACTTCGCCATTGACTACATTATGTTCTTGCAATCTTTAACATATTTCTTGGTTCTGATTTGAACACTCCCGTATATATGGCATTCATTTCAAAACTAATAATATGTTGAGAACTGCTAACACCGCATACTGCATTTGTTCATATTGCTTTAAATCTGATACACAAGATAGTTATGTAACTAGCCATTTTGCTCTCACACTATCACTAATTATCTTTTACGCACTATGTACAAGCGCTTTTATACGCTTCTTGCACTTCTCAATATAAATTTGGTTCTAAAAAGATTGTGTCCCTGTATATACTCATCATTTAAGAACTCTAAGAAAGTTAAGAACTCTTAGAACTCTAAACAACCAAACATTTTTTAATTTTTTTTATATATTAACATTATTTAAGAGTATTTTTATCATATATTATATAAAAAAATTTATTGCATATATTAATCACAAGTTTACATATGTGTAAATTTTTGTACTAACAAATTTACATAGGTGTAACACAAAACATAGATATGTATAAAAACTAATTTTCAAAATTGTATTTGTAAATATAGATATAAAAATTGATTAAACTACCTCAAATAACATTAACATACAAAAAAATTTATAAAAAACGTTAGTTTTCAAGGGTTCCTTCACGTTCTTAAATAATTTAACAGTTCTGTGATGATACTCATCCTATACACACACACACACACATATATATATATATCTATGTAACACAAAACATAGATACATCTTACCCTCCTCAGACCCTACCATAGCTTTGCTATTGGTGGGATATACTGAGTACGATGATGATGATGATGATGATAGTTCATACGGTTACTAGAATTGATCTTTGACCGGTTGTAGGACCGACGCATTCAAGAAACAAACCGAAAGATTGGTAAATGAACTCAAAACATCTGCTGAATACGCAGAAGACAAGTTAGATAACATACACCAAAAATCCGAAAGCATGTTGCATAGTTCAAATGATATTCACGACTCTTTATCCTCTATCGATGATCAAACACAACAACTGTCTAAAACATCAAAACACGTTGAAGAACGAGTTAATATCGTATTGGAACATTCACACTCGGTTTACAAACAGTCTCTTAAAATAGCAGACTCTCAAACTGAGCTGCAAAACGTACAAATGATAATGAGTGAAAGGATAGATGAAGGAATGATGATGGTTAATGAATCTGCTAATAAGTTGAGTGAAGAAATGATTAGTTTAAGGAATGAAGCGGTTGAGATTGAAAAGGAGATCGGTAAAGTTGGAAACGCAATGTTTATGAAGATGAATACTTTACAAAGTAAAGCCGATGATATTGAGAACATAACTGAGACTTCATTAGATAGACAAAAACAACTTATCGAAAGCCAGAGTTCCGCTCTTGAAGTTCTTCAAACCGTCACACGGTTTCAGTCACAAGCTCTAGAAGAAAGCAGGTATAAAATAACAAATATTATATATAGTATATAGGATGAGTTTGAATACAGAACTCTTAAATAATTTAAGAACTTTAAGAACTCTTAACATTTAATCGTTTTTTTAAACTTTTTTTGCATATTAATACTATTTGAGGATAGTCTTGTCACTTATATATAATATGTATATTAACGATTACAACAGTAATGAAAATTAGTTTTTATACATATCTAACTTTTTTTTACACATACATAAATTTGTATCTGATTTGTTAATTTACACATATGTAAACTTGTGATTTATGTATGTAAAAAAAAGTTTATATATAAAACGTTAAAACTACTCTCTAACAATAATAATATATAAGAAAATTTCAAAAAAAAAATAGTTTTTTGTTAAGAGTTCTTAAAGCTATTAAAATAACTATATAATCACATGTATGTGTATTAAATTATTAATTAAGTTTTGAATATTATTGCAGGGGAAGTCTGCAGCAGTTGATTTCACTTGGTCAAAGTCAACAACATGAGCTCATACAAAGGCAACAACAACTTAAACAATCTCATGATGATCTAGTTGAGAATTCAAAAAATATATTAGCTGCACAGGTTCACCTTTTTCTATATAATTTGTTGTATTTTTTTAGACAGAATTACAAGTTTATTTGCGTGCGGTGTCTTTTATATGACAAAATACATACGCTTTTTGTCCTTTACACTAACTGTCATCCAAAAACTCAGTTAAATCCAAACATGCCAAGACTTAACGGGGTTTTGTTTAACATATATTATTTAGTTTCTTTTTCTAATAATATATATAATTTGTTTTTTAATGTAAATACTTAAATAATGCGTAAAAAGACTTCTCACATACCAAGACTTAACGGGGTTTTTGGATGCCAGTTAGTCAAAAGGACGAAAATCAAACAAACATGCCATGTAAATGACACCACCTGCAAATAAACTTTTTAAAGGACCTGATCCATAAATTGCATATGTTTAAAGGACAAAATTTGTAATACTGTCCTTTTTTTAATTAAATTAATATTATTCTGACTAATTCATTTGTGTTATATAGGATATATTCAAGTCAAAGCAGTCAAGCATGTTCGTTGCAATCGACAAGGTTTTTACTCTACACAACGCAATATTGCTTGAATCGCGTGTCATCAAAGCTTTTCTCGTGTATTCAATATTAATATTCACCCTTTACATGTTTACAAGTACAAAACAAACCTACAATGTAAGATCCAGGTTATACGTAGGTAAGAAACCGATATTTGACTTTAAACTAAGGGTGGCAAATGTGACCCATTTGGTTGAATAGGGTTGTATTAAAATGTATATAATGGGTCAGAATGGGTCAAACTAAAAAAAGAAAATGATTGAAACGGGTCAAAACGGGTTGATATTTATTTTCTTTTTATGGAACGAGAAAACGGAGGAAACTTTTTAGTACTTTTACTTTTTTACTTTTTGATTTATGATTTTTTAATTATTTTTTTTGAAATTTTTAATAAGGGGTTTTTGAAATGGGTCAAAATGGGTTGAGATTTTAAAAACCCCTCATTAAAAAATTCAAAAAAATTAATTAAAAATTTATAACTTGAAATATAAATCAAAAACTAAAAAAGTAAAAATACTAAAAAGTTTTCTCCGTTTTTCTCGTTACATTATTAAAAAAAACTCGAGAAATGTCAACCCGTTTTGACCCGTTTCAATCATTCTCTCTTTTTAGTTTGACCTATTCTGACCCATTTTATACATTTTAATACAACTCATGGGTCACATTTGCCACCCCTATAGTTTAAATGAGTCAACTTTTGGATTTTTTTTATCTAATAATAATCGTTTTCTTCACAGGGTTATGCATGACATTTTTTATTGAATATGTGGTGCTTCGATATGGAAACGACATAGAACAACAAGCATGGATTATAAGCATTGTTCGGTTAACGTTTGTGGTTCTTGCTTCGTGTCAACTTTCGTATGCTATTTACACATACAGAGATTACGAGACGTTGAATCACGAAATGCTGCAATCGCTTATTGCAAAGGTTAATGTGATGGAAGGAAATAAAGGGTTTGTATGTGAAGATAATGATAGTGATATTGACTGGTGTTCATGGGTTGATAAGGATATAATATCTGATGATGAATTGGATGATCTTGACTATTGTTTGCAGCCTGAACAAGTCAACACGGGCTCGGTTATTGCTAGAGGATATAATCTTCGTCGTCACGGTCTATAGTTTGATTATCAGTTTAAGAATTATGTATGTAGTAATAAGTTTGAAATATGTTTATTGTTAAAATTAAGAGTAATTTATAACTATTATAGTTTGACTTTCCAAATTCAGCATTCATATTTGAATGAAAGTAAAACCATTCAGTTTGTCACCAAGAGTAAATTGAAGAATTTGCACCTCAAGTTCTGGTTTGACCATCTAAAGTCAAAATACCAATAGTTATCGGTACTGGTATTCGTTGATAGAAGTTGACATGCTTGTAAAAGTAACAAGAAGTTAACAATAATAATGAGATTTAAGAATGTATAGGGTGTTTGAATGTTCATATATGATCAAAGGCATTTGATTTATACAATAATTGAAGCAACATGCATTCAACTTGCCATCCATAATCGACTTTGAACATTTTATGTTGTACACCTGCCCATAAAGGCCCATGTATACGCATGTAAACGAACTGAACGAATACAGATAAAGGCATGTTCATGTTCGTTCATTTAATTTTAAATGAACACAAACACTTAATCGGACAATTATTGTTTTGTTCATGTCCGTTTGTTAAAAGATACGAAATGTTCATTTATGTCCGATTAAGTGTAATAAGTGTATAATTCATATATCCTGTAGGAATAAACACGAAATGTTCATTTATGGTTAAGTAATGATTCTTATTGTTACATATATGAATAATACGTTTATAATTCATATATCCTATACCTCGAGTTTTAAGTTCTCATACAACTTATTGGTGTTTTGTTCGTTAACAAACTACAGGTTTAAGGTAGAGAAACGTGACAATCACATCATCATTCCACTCAAACGATGAATTTGTAGGACCACACTGCATAAAACCATAAAGGATCGTTGCCTCACTAGGACGTTTTAAGTTTTTAGCATTAGATTTTTGTTTTGAGTTTATGTTCCAACATTCAAGACATTTCATAACTGGCATACATGCAACTAATTAAGTATTGGAGATTATGAGTGGAACAATAAATAATGTGTTCCTTTTGGATTCGCATTTATCTAATAAATGATTATTTATATTCCCACTCAGGGATCATTTTCTCTTTAGTCACTCATTGGTGGACGTATTGAAATTGACTATCATATCATCTTTTCTTGATTAATTAATTTGTTATTTGTTAATCAAATTCTTGACCCAACATTAATTAAGTAGATTATACTTACTATTGTTATTAGGTGTCTAATAAGTGTATCAAATAACAAACTCAAATTGTTTGCGTCACACTAATGACGTTTTCATTAGTGAAACGAACATGCCATAAAAATTTTCAGCTCTTGTCATACCTACTCTACACCTATCATTATCGAGCAATAAACATTAGCTAGCCTTTACCACACGTTGCTACAAGAACCCATATGCATGGCTAGCTAGTCTTGGTCTCAGCAGTTGTGCAGAGAGCTCGTTCTTGTATAAAGCGGTCTTGGTTGTGGTGTATAGGTGTTGTATCGCATCTTCCATAGTCATGGGCGAGGTTAATGACATTACAAACAACCCATTAGATTACCATGGCCCATACTTAATGGGTTAAACATGTATTCAGCCTAAGCGATCAACCCAGGCCGGTTAAGGTAACAAATCTTTTGAACATGTTTTAATGTCCGTACGTTTCATCTAAGTGGTGAGTGTTTAAATGTCGTTTTAGACAGATTATGTAAATTTAATATTAAATTTTAAAGATGTGTGAGTTTGACGCATAAAAAAACAAGCATTAAGCTACATTTGCCTTCCATTTCATTCATTTACATCCATTAAAAATTGAAACAATATTTAACAAATGACAATGACATTAAGTGCCTTAATTTAACCACTTGCTAATTAACTTCTATTACCAAATACAAAAGGTGGTTCACTATACATCATTATCACATGTAACAACAATGTCTTTCAACCCAGCTTTCAACTCATCCCACTCCACCTCACTAAACTCATCACCACCATCAACCACCATCATCTCCACCAACAACAACTCCGGCACCACCGCCGTCACCTTCACCGACACCACCACCCTCCCTTTCACCAACCCAATAACACCACTCTCTTTATCATTCACTTTCTTCATCCCAAACCCTAATTTCCTCCCAATTTCCACCACCTTCTTCTTAATCTCCACCACACCCACCATCGTCATAAACCGCCACTCTTTCTTCGTATTATCCTCGAAAATACCCGATAAATTCAACCCGGATGACAATGAAATTATATCAAATGCATTCATTGTATTCATTGTATTCAATGTTGTTTTATATGTCATGGAATCCAAATTAATCGAGCCATCTTCGTCGTTGTTGTTGTCGTCGTTATCAAATATTTCAATACTCGGGTTGGGTTTCAAAGATTTCTTGAACCATGAAACACCCATCAAACTTTCAATGCTCATTCGGGTTTTAGGGTTCGGGTCAAGTAGTTTACGAATAATAACCCGGGGTTGCTTCGAAATCCAATCGGGGAACACGATTTCCCGATTGAACATTTTGCGATACATGTCGGGTAAGTTACTGTCGTCGAACGGTAAATATCCGGTCAAGAGGTTAAATAATATAACCCCACAAGACCATGCATCAGCCTTTGCGCCATCGTAGCCTCTACGACGGATAATCTCGGGTGCGGTGAACGCCGGAGTTCCACACGCCGTGTGTAGTAAACCGTCCTTTCGAGACTCCGGTAGCGCCGACAAACCAAAGTCGGAGATTTTAAGAGTACCTGATAGATACAATGTAATTAGACAAACGTTAGAGATAGTTATATGCAAATACGAGCTAAGTAAATCAAAATATAAAACGTATTTAAGCCCTCGTTAGGTAATTAGACAAACGTTATGAACCAAGTATATAACTCATATGCTTGTAAAAATCCTAATTATAATTATTAAAATATAAAACAGACTTAAACATCTTCAATTACACTATGGATGTTAAACGGGTTGTGTTCCCAGGTTCACCCCGAACAAAACCCAAACCCAAAAATCATGTACGAAGTGTGAATCCGAACACTACCCGAAAGCTTTTTTTTTCATATTAATATTTTAAATTTACAATTCATTAAAAATACAAATTTATATAAATAAAATTACATTTTAGCTATAAAGTATTTTGCCACTTTACTTACTTTTATGTTTTAAATTTTTACATAGTCTACCCAACCAATTTAATTTATTACCAATTTAATTTATTACATAAAATACATTTTAAAATAAAAAATTAATAGTTTAAACGGGTTCAATTAATTAACCCAACCCATTTAGTTATACAGGTTCACGAACTCAACCTAAAAGCTACCTGCTTAACCCGAAAGTTTTTTTCTTCTATTAATATATTAAATTACAATTTCATTAAAAAAAATACATATTTATATACATATATATATATATAATTACATTTTGGCAATAAAATATCTTGCAAATTTACTTACTTTTATAGTTTAATTTTTTTTACACTGCGTAGCCAACCAATTTAATTTATACATAAAACACATTTTAAAATATCAAAATGAAAAATAGTAATTTAAACAGGTCAACCCGTGTACCTGCTAGGTTAGCCTGAACCCGACCCATTTAATTAAACAAGTACTCAAAACCTACCCGACCCGACCCGCCCCGTTTATACCACACCCGACCCCACAAAACCCATTTAGGTTCGTATCATGTCAGAATCAGAAACTTACCATCCTTATCAAGCAACAAATTCTGCGGCTTCAAATCCCGATGCGCCACGCCATGCTGATGACAAAACTCAAGAGTAGCAACAAGTTGCTGAAAGTAAAACCTAGCAGAAGCCTCCCTCATCCGTCCACGTCGGACAAGCTGCGTGAACAGCTCACCACCAGCCGCCAATTCCATGACCAAATAAATCTTGGTCTTTGTCGCCAACACTTCGTAAAGTTTAAGGATGTTCGGATGGTAATTCAACCTCCGCATGGCGGCTACTTCTCGGACAAGCCTAGGTTCCATTGTCGTGTCTCCCGCGGCCGGTTTTTCGATCACTTTGACCGCCACGGTGGAGTCGTCGGCCAGTGAACGGCCGTGGTAGACTTTGGCGAAACTGCCGCGGCCTAAGAGGCGAGTGAGGTGGTATTTGTTGAGGATGATCGTACCACCATCGCTGATGGTACGATTAATGGGGGTGGTGGACGGTGCCATGTCACATCCCAGAGAATTATAGTACGGGTCGGGTACAACGAATACGGAAAATAATAAGGGGGTGTTACATGTCGGACGGCAATGACGGCCGCCGTAAAGATGAGTAATAATAATAATAATAATATTATTTATAGTAGGTTTTAGTTTGGTTGTTGGAGTGGAAGTTGTTTTGTTAAGTTGTTTTTATAGGGGTTTGAAAACACTAAGGAATACAGTTGGTGCTTAACTGTATGTATGTATGTATGAGGAGATTTTTTTGGTGGTGTTAAATTACATTTATGCCCTCCAATATTTGGCCTTTTGTGACATACTTTTGTTGTTGTGTTTTGAGTTTTTGTATTTTTCAAATTGAAGATTGTCATTGTTTTATTCTTGCTAGACTGTGTTATATTAATCGGGCTCATGTTAGTTTTAGAGTATGGTTTAGACGTTTCCCCGAGAAAACCATACCGTCGGCTGTTACTTGACAGTTGTTTTGCCGTCGCAGTAACAGAACTCTCTGACATAACATACGGTGGGACGAGGTAGTTTTAAGGTTTTGTTACATAATTAATGTTTTTTTTTATTTTCTAGGACAATTCTAGTTATGGCATGAATATTAAGCAATATTAGTGTTGTTTAAAGAAAAAGGAGTAAAATTAGTATAAAACGTTTTGTTTTGTATTGATAATAGTTGCTGAATTAAATTTTTTTTATTTCAACTGAAAAGATGTTATGCCTGAACGCATACGGGTCAACGCGGAAGTCTAAATCCCGCAAAAGATTGATCCATGAAGAAACGTGGATCGGCTCACTGGTAGACGATCGACTTTCCTCGGGTATGAGTATGCTATATCACCGATGGTTCTCCAGAGTATGAATTCTTCCACCTACAAAACGAGCAGCACCGTGAACTTACCCCTCAGAAAGGGACAGAGGGGTCCTCTTTGGGGTAACCCTCCGGTGTGAGAATAAGAGATTGTAGGAGAAGATAATAATCTGAAAGTGAGTAAAGATTTAGAGTGTATTTTCTTGCTTACCTCCCCTTGTGGAGGTGGTGTGGTATTTATAGTGTTAGGGTTTCCAATGATTGGGCTCAGATCCCATTAGGGTCTTTTTGGCCTCCTCCTATTGCTTCGCGCCACGTGTCCTTGGGACACCTGATGCTTTTTCATTGATTATTCTCTGACCAAGGTATTTCACCTGACCCATGTGCAATCACGTGGTAGCACATGGGTTTTGCTGAGTTGTCCACCTTTTATTGGCAGCTGTCAACATCAGCATATTCTTTATTCCTTAAAGGATACCTTCTGGAAGGTTGTCTGATGAGCACAATCAGGGTTGTCCTTATCCTGATTTGGATAAGGACGAGGTTGATTATGTGCATGTGTGATATGCGCCTATCCTGAGGATGCGCGAGGTCTTCTCTTTATTCTCACGCGCAGATGTTTCATGCGCAAGCATATGTAATATGCGTGAGCATATGTGATATGCGCCACGCGCAGATGCGCCACGCGCAGATGTGATATGCGTGAGCATATGTGATGTGCGCCACGCGCAGATGTGATATGCGTGAGCATATATGGTGCGTGAGCATGTGATACGCGTGAGCATATGTGATGCGTGAGCATATGTGATATGCGCCATGCACATAGGTTTTGGCTTTGTGCCTTCATGACATCTTGGTTTCTAGCCTCTTGTCTATATCTTGTGGGTTGACCCGCCCCGCTCGATGTTAAGGCAGGTGCATACCTCTTCAAGCCCCCCCAGTCTAATGTGTGTCTTGTCTCGCGCGAGCGAGGTAAGATAGATATTAGACTTAATAGTTTGCTCTTTTAATAGGGTTTGTCTTTTCTTTTTTATTTCTCATCGTTGCGCGAAATTCTATCCTTTTGGTTGAAATGAATCGTCCATGTACGTGGTTGGTTGGTGCTGACATGCGTCAGAGATGGAGACATGTGTCAGACTTTTCGTGTGCTCGAGGTGCTACAGTTGCCTTTCATGTCTCCTCACACAGTGTCAGGAACACGTGCCGCGCTCGTGTTGGCCTGCACCTGCGAGTGGGGGTGCGTGAACTCTGATCAGTATATGTTTCTTTCTCTCTCCTGGGCCTATAAAAGCAAGCCTTTTGAGTTGTTATTCTTCATCTTCATTGTTATTTCAGAGCTTTTTCTTTCCTTCCATTTTCATTCCGATTAAGAGCCTGTCTTTTGCTTCCAGATTTCCGTTCTTGAAGTAACCGCTGTTTGATTCACAGTTGTATGTCTGATAACCCAGACACCACAATCTCCCCCAGCAAACGCCGTGTAAAATCATTAGTCATGTCCACTTTGAAGAAGACCGGCAAGGGAAAACGGGCTGCCGAGGCCTCTTCGGAGGAGGTGGGGAAGGGCAAAACAGTGAAGAGATGGGATGAGATTCCCTGCAAACTGAAACAGTCTGATTTCGACAGTCTCATCGCCTCTCAGGGTTTTCTCCCTGAGTACGGCTGTCTGCTCCCGGTGGCCGGGCAAACGGCGGCAGATCCGCCCACTGGCTATATCTCCTTGTACTGTCACTTTTTCACTCACTGTAACCTTCGTCTCCCGATGACAAGGTTTATGGGTGCGCTGCTTCAGTTTCATGGGATTCACATATCCCAAGTCCATCATTGTGGACTAGTGCGCATGACTCATTTTGAGTTCATGTGCAAAGCTCAGCGCGAGGAGCCCACCCCTCGGCGCTTTCAATATTTTTACAAGCAAAAAATCCAAGATTCTTGGTTCTCATTCTTACCTCGCAGTCAGAAGGTTAAGTGCTGCACTGTTTCCTTCAAAAGCCTTCATGACTGGTCTGAGAAATTTTTTTATATTAAGGCTGGTGTGATTCCCATCCGCATGACCATGCGCGCGATCACTTCTGCGCCCGCGGATGAGAATGTTCTTAAGAACCCCACGGGCACGTGGGTTAACAAGTTAATTGCTGAACCATCCCCCGCCAAGAATATTTGCGAGGAGGCGCTGGTGGGGGTTGGTATGAGCAGGAGGTGGACCGACAGCACGACTGAGCCTGTCATTCAAGTTGATGGCTTAGGTGAGTTATTAGCTCATTGCATTATTTGTGCGCGAATATAATTCGTTTTGCTGATATCATTTGTCTTGTATTATGCAGTAAGCAAGGAATACGTCCACGCCGCCTATGATGAGCATATGGAGGGTGGCTCTGTCGCGCTGGGCGCTGGGGAGGTTGCTTTCCCCGATCGCTTCGATGATATGTTCATCCCTGTTGATTTGGGATTTTGCTTTGACAGCGATGCGCCTGGTAAGCCTTTGTACTTATGCTTATGCCTTTAGAATACCAAATTTGGTTAACATTTCTGTTGCACGTATTGTAGATGCGCTCGAGAACTATGAGCTGGAGCTCGCGGAAGAAGAGGTGGAGGAAGAAGCTCAGGCGCCACAACTCAAGCGCAAAGCTAAAGGCAAAACTGGCGCAGGGGCCAGTAAAAAACAGAAGAAAAATGATGCCCCTGTTGCTCAGGATCCTCCTACTCAAGCGAAGGGACTTGAGAAAACCAAGGGGTTTACCTTCAAGTTTTCCTCGTCTTCCTTGCCTCGAGGTGTGGGCAGTCCTCCTGTCCACACGAGGTATGATGCCGCCACCTCATCTCTTCGCGCGGCGGACAAGGGAAGCGGCGCTGCAGCCTGCTGTTTCCTCTTCTCCAACAGGTATACTTTGTTTATATTTTGTGGTTTTATGAGCGTGATTCCGATAGAGTTATTAATGAATCTTTGCTCGCTCAAATGTTTGTAGAGCCGGCGACTTTGGTGGCTCAACCTCAGGCGCAGCAAGGTACCGAGGCTGCGCCGAAGGTTGCTTTGAAGTCCCCTGTTTTACCCTCGAAGAGGGGAAAAATGGACTTCATGGCGATGCTCAATTCGCGGACGGCGGTGCGCCAAGGTATTCATTGCGCTTTGATTTTCTGATTTTTTTCTTTGGATCAAGTCATGAATCATTTCTCCTTGTTGGTTTTTTCATAGGAATTATAGCTGGCACGCAAGCTGCTGGCGGCACTGCTGGCGCCGGCGCCGGCGCCGTTAGTTCTGCTCCTGCTCCGACAAGCACTGAATCTCCTCTCATTGGGATTACTAAGGAGCAGGAGACTATTTTACGCGCTGATCTAGCGGCGTCGAGACCTCCCTCACCTTCTCCTGCGCGCAGCCCCCCTCGCTAGACTGGTTTTGATTTTTCCAAGTCGCAGGAGAAAAGACCTGTTACAAAGGATGATGAGGAGGTCAATTTTGAAGACTCCGATGGCGGCCGCGCAAGCCCTGTAGCGCCATGAGATTTCGTGGCGCAGCCTTCTCGTGGGGCTGGCGCTGACTTTTCTGCTTGCTCCCCGCAGGTATAAGTTCATTTTGCTCCGCTGTGCGTGTTTAAATGACTAGAACGTTGCTTTGTGTTTGCAGGAAGCCGATCACATATACCGCCCGAGATGGAATATTACTGAGGATAGCTCATTTCAGTCCATGGGTGTGTGTGAAGACTTCTGGGCTCACTCTGTGCCTCCGGCTGAAAGGAGGTTTTAGGAGGACCGCGCCCCGCGTGGACTTGCTCAACGACCATCTTTTTGCTGGGTCTGCGTTCTTTGCTGCCTCCCAAGAGCTTCGCAATGATTATATAAAAGTGCGTGATGCTCTTGTGGAGGCCAAGCAAGAGGCTAAGGTTTCTGCTTGGAATCTTTCTGACGCTCGAGAGAGAGCTGAGAAACTCCAAGCAGAACTTAGCGAGAACCGAGCAAGTGCCAACGCTGCCTTTGTGAAGGGCGGGCATGAGCTGCAGGCTGCGCGGGAGAAGCTGCAGGCGGCAGAGGCGGATGCGGCCAGGTACGCGCGGCGAGCGCGTGACTTGGAGTTAGAGGCAGAGGCGCGTGATCAAACTCTTGTGCAGGCTATCACTGACAAATCTTTATTAGAGAGTGAGGTTGCGCGCCTGAAGAAAGAGCTCGAAGCTGCGCGGGCAGAAAAGGATGAAGCCCTGGAGGCAGCAGCGTCTAACAGCGAAGAGCTCGATGCTGCGCGAGCGGAAAGGAATGAGGCCTTGGCGGCAGCAGCGTCCGACAGAGAAGAGCTAAAACAGACCAAGTTGTTTAACTCTCAGATTCCTGCTCTTGAGACGTCTGTTTCTTCCCTCGCGCAGGATCGCCAATGGCTAGTTTCACAGGGTGTGACTCGTTGCGCTTACGCGATGAAATACTCAGACGAGTTTCAGACCCTTGTGATGGATTGCAACGCTGCGTCGCGCTTGGTGGGTCGAGCTGAAGGGTTTAAGGATGGCTATGAATATAGCATGCTGAAGAAGAACCCATCCGACTACCCTTATCAGCTCGACGTTGTCTGCGCTGACATGGCCGAGGTGGGGGAGAAGTATTTGAATACTCCGATTCCCATCCTTGAGCAGGTATTTTAACCTTAATGAGTTTACCTTGACTTATTTTCCTAGTCTTTTGTACTCATACTTTTCCTTGTGACTTGCAGATAGCCGCGCTTGCTGACCAGCCAGATCTGTGAAGGGGCTGGTGGCAGCGATGATGGCGCGGGCAATGCTGCCTCTGCTAGCGGCTCTGGCGTGGCCAAAGGACCCGCTCCTGACACTATCGTGATAGAAGACGACTCCATTCAAGACGAACAGCTTGACTATGGTAACTTTGGAGATGACGAGGAGCGGGCTGCGCCAGATGCTGAGTGAGGTAATGATGAGGGCGATGAAGAGGCTGATGTTGATATAGAGACTTGAGAAGCCCTTCATGTTTTTTTTTTATTTGTAGTTTGTATCTCATTATTTTGTAAATTTGTAAACTTCTATGTTTTGGAATGAAATTTTGTTTTTCCCTTATTCGCATCTTGCGCATTCCCAATTCATCTCTTTATATTGCATGTGTTTGCTTGTTGAATATAAGATATGCTTGCACATTGAAATTTGAACAAGGTTGTAAGGAAATTATTTTACTTAATCATTGTCATATTTCAAGTTATTTTGTAATATTCTGAATATGCTGACACGTGCCTTGGCATGTCATTATTCCTCTTTTACGCGACATTATCGCGCATTTATTATAGGGAATTATAAATGAGTTTTTTAGCCTTTACGTGTCAGTATGTGTTACTATGATATCCATTACAATCCCATGCGCGACCTCGACCTGAGACCTTAACAACTATGTTTTGGCATGTTCTTTGCCTTAGCTGTGCTTAGGTATTTTTATGGTCTAGCTGCGCAACATGTAGGATGGATGTTGTGAGTAATTTGAGCTAAGGCTCATATTATTGGGCTAAGGCCCTGAGCTAAGGCTCATATTATTGGGCTAAGGTCCTGACGTTTTAGAGTTAAAACTCGTTAACGCGTTTGAGCTTGGAGCTCGCGCATGTATGTTTTACTTCGTTTTATTTTTAGTTTTGATGTCAATACAATGTTGTCATATTGCTCAAAATTAATAAAGGGAAGTGTGAAACATGTATGCAAAAGGTAATAGAACACACATTAAGAGAAAATAGCGCGTATCATTATTCATAATGGCTTAAAAAGCCTTGATTACAAACTTGACATTTTTTACATGAAACATTTTCTAAGCTGTGCTGCGTTCCATGCGCGCGGGATCTTCTTTCCATTCAAATCTTTTAAAGCGTATGCGCCTTTTCCCAATTCTTCCGAGACTTGATAAGGTCCCTCCCAGTTGGGGGACATTTTTCCCGGAGGTATTGCGCGGCTAGCTTCATTGTTCCGAAGGACAAAATCATTCTTCTTGAAGTGGCATTCTTTCACGCGCTGATTGTAATATTTTTCTAGTTTTTTTCTTGTATTTGGCTTCACTGATGATAGCCGCCTCTCTGCGCCCTTCAAGTAAGTTGAGATCCAACCTCCTTTCACGCTCGTTATCCATCTTACTCATCATGAGCACTCTATGGGATGGGCATCCAATCTCTGCTGGAATCATAGCCTCCGTTCCATAGGTTAGGCTGAACGGGGATTCGCCATTGCTGGTTTTGCTTAATGTCCTGTGCGCCCACAGGACATTAGGTAGCTCCTCGACCCATGAATGGGATTCTCCCTCCAACCTTTTCTTCAGCCCATTCAGCAAGCTTTGGTTCGCGCGCTCCACTTGGCCATTCCCCTGAGGGTGGTATACTGAAGTGAAGATTTGGTTGATGCGCAATTCCTTGAGCCAGCTGGATATCTTCCTGTCAGTGAATTGTTTGCCATTGTCGCTCACAATTTCCATTGGCAGGCCAAAACGGCATATGATGTGGCTCCAAATAAATTGCTTCATTGCCTCGGCTGTGATTTTTGCTAGTGGCTTGGCTTCAACCCATTTTGTGAAATAGTCTACTGCCACTACCAAAAACTTTACTCGCCCTTGCGCTTGTGGTAAGGGACCCACAATATCGATTGCCCATTTGTGGAAAGGCCATGCGGAGGTCACCGGAATCAAGTTGTTCTTTGGCCGCATGGTGTTTGGCGCATAGCTCTGACACGCTTTGCATTTTTGGATCTCTTTTAACGCGTCCAAGTACATGCCTGGCCAATAGTAACCTGCGTTCATTGCCTTGGCAACCACCATGCGCGGGCCAGCATGTATTCCACAGATTCCTTCGTGTATCTCTCTGATCACATAGCTTGCTTCCTCGGCATCCAGGCATTTCATGAGCGGTCCAAGATAAGAGCGTCGATATAACGTACCATCAAGCAGTTCGTAGTTCTGCGACTTGTGTCTTATCTTCCTTGCCTGTGCGCGATCGTCCGGTACCTTTCCCTCCTTCAAGAATTCCATTAATGGAGTTATCCATGATGAAGGTGTCGTATGAATTACAAGGACAGACTTCGCTCCCACCGACGGGTTACTCATTACTTCCACCCTGACATCTTTGCCAAAGTGATCGAAGCTGGTTGATGCCATCTTGCTCAGCGCGTCGGCGGACTTGTTTTCACTGCGCGAAATATGTATGATTCTGAAGAAGTCAAATTGCTCGGTGAGCTTCTTTGTCTGCTCTAAATACAGAGGCATAGTGTTCTCCTTGGCATCATAAAGGCCATTGACCTGTGCTGCTACCAAGTATGAATCGACATGAGCCTCTAGCTTTTTAACTCCGAACTTGTGCGCGATGCGCAGACCAGCCAGCAGGGCTTCATACTCAGCTTCATTGTTGGTGCTCTTGAAATCCAACCTGATTGCGTAAGTATACTCATGACTTTCTGGATCCACCAGTTTGAGGCATGCGACGGATCCTTCGTTGTTTGAAGCACCATCAGTGAATAATCTCCAAACATTTTCTTCATTATTGGCTTGCGGAGGGTCTACCTCGCGCTGAGCCTCTTCAATTTTTCCTTCAGGGATTTCTGCGATGAAATCAGCTAAGACTTGTCCCTTTATTGCTGGACGGGGCTTATAGGCAATCGTGTGCTCTCCTAATTCCAGCGCCCATTTTGTCAGCCTTCCTGAGAGCGCGGGGACGCCGCAAGACTTGCTGGATGTTGTAACCAGTCAGGACTTCAATAGGATGACCATTGAAATATCTGTGAAGCTTGCGTGACGCATGCGTTAGTGATAAAACTAACTTTTCCATGATGGAGTAGCGCGTCTCAGGATCTGTCAGCACCCGACTTACATAATAGATTGGTGTTTGGATTCCCTTGCGATCCACCAACAACACTACGCCGATGGCGCGCTCTCCTGCTGACAGGTACAACGTTAGAGTTTCGCCAGGTAGTGGAGCTGTGAGCGCGGGCAGATTTATCAGACATTCTTTTATCTCATTGAAAGCTTGCTCGGCCTCAGGCGTCCACTTGAATTGGCTTTTCTTTAAGCAATTTCTCAATGTGTTAACGAATGGGGTAGATTTGCTTGCATGGTTCGCTAGGAACCTGTTAATTGATACCAATCTACTATTCAACTTTTGAACTTCCTTCATGGTGGATGGTGAGGGCATGTCAAGGATAGCCTCCACCTTCTCTGGGTTCACCTTGAAACCATCCTTGGTGACCATTACACCGAGAAATTTCCCTTCTTCTACGCCGAATGTGCATTTGCTCGGGTTGAGCTTCATGTTTACTTCCTTTAGGCGCCAAAGGGTTTCTTCGATGTCTTTGAGCATTTGTTTTTCCTCCCTGCTTTTAATCACCAAATCATCCACGTAGACTTCTAAGTTTCTTCCAATTTGCTCGTTGAAAACCTTGTGTCGTCTGATATCGTAGCTCCAATTGTGATTGTTTGCTCTGGGAATTTTGGGTTGAGAATCCATTCCTCCGGCGCGTTGTTTGCCATTGGAAGTCTCATTCTTCCCTCTCGCGGTATACTTGTCACTGCGCACAAATGATCTCGGTATACAAATGTTACACCTGTTGGTGTTAGGAACCCCAACGCGCCGTGCGCTGGTGACGGTATGGCGTTGAATTGGGTAATCGTTCCTCTACCCAAGATCATATTATGGCATGAAGTGGTGGGCAAGACCAAGAAGTTGACAATTTCAGCTCGCTTGTGTTTCTCATCCCCCATAGTTAGTTCGAATTGTATCTGACCTAGGGGGTGAATAATTTCATTTGAGACACCCGAGATTGGTGCATTCACAATTTCGAGCCTTGCTTGGTCTGCTGGATCCAACTTCCTGAAACATTGCTCATACATGATGTCTGATTCACTGCCGGTGTCCACCAGGACTTTTGACACCTCATAATGAGCAATGTGTGTAGTGATGACTAGAGGACTGCTAATAGACGGGCCTCCTCTAATTCTTGGGAAGATTACTTGTTGCTCGCGCCAATCTCCTTGGACCTGCGCGCTTCTCTTTCTCGACCTTTGCCCTTGCCTTCCTCCCTCGGCTACACAGATTCTTTTGAATTTTTTACTGGCTGAGGCTCCATCTGGTTGTTCATTCTCTGGTCTTGGGTTTTTCACCAGATGAGCCAACTTGCCTGATTTCACATCTCTTTCAATCGCATCCTTCAAATGGTGGCATGCATCGGTGTTGTGCCCTGTGGACTTGTGAAACTCACAATATTTGCCACTGTTTGGTGGTCCCTTATGGAGTAATGGCTTGGGGCTTTTAAACTGGACATTCTCTGTGCTTAACACTTGTGAAGGCGTTTTAGTGAGGGGAGTCCATATTCTTGGTAGAGGTCTGTTAGGCTCTCTGCCGCCTTCCCTCTTGTCACTTTCTCCGCGATTACGAATGTCTTTTTGGGGCTGGGGTGAACTTGGTTGCGCCTGCTTTTCTGCGGGGGGAAAACTGGTTTGTTGCAACCTGGACCATACGGAGTTTTGTTTGCCCCTCCTTTCATTGTTGCGTGGTGCTTCTGTTTGATGCCCTCTATCTCTTGCTCTATCTTGGGCAATTTGTTTTTCATTTCGCGCGAAGACTCGCGATGCTTCTATTAGCTTAGCCCAAGTGGTTGGCATGCCATCTCTGCTCACGAGAGCTCTGCGGAGTTGATCACTGCGCGCACCTTGTATAAAGGCCACGCGCAAGAGTTGCTCAGTGATACCTCCAATTGCAAGAGATTCCTGATTGAAACGGGTTATGTAGTCTTCAATGGTTTCATCATTCCTGCGCACGCAGTGCATGATGTCATCGGGGTCGCGCGTGTGTCTGCGCTGCTGTACAAAGTGAGCCTGGAACTTCTCCAATAGCTCTTCGAACCCATCGATTTGTCCAGTCGGCAAGCTTTCGAACCAGACACGCGCTGCGCCCGTGAGGCAGCGAGCAAACATGTGACACCATGTTGGCATCGTCCAGCTTTCTAGGTTTCCAATGTTGTAAAAACCTTGTAAGAAATCGTCTGGATCTGTTGTGCCATCGTACTTGCCCAAACCACTTGGCATCTTGGTTTTGTGTTGAATGGGAGCCTTCGCGATGCGCTCAGTGAATTTTGAATGCTTCACCAAGATGGCTGGCCTATATGGTGTGGTTACGTCCACTTGCCCTCTCGCTGGTGGGTTGTACGGTGTGTATAGATCCATATCGGCTTTGGCTCCAGGCGCTATGTTCATGTGCGCGCGGAGCTGTGAGCCTCCTGCATGAGTATCTCGCGTCTTCCTCATGCTGTGCACTTCTTCATCACTAAAATCAGCATGTTCGGTGTGAACAGAGTGACCATCTTCCGGCGCGCGCGCCCTTTTTGTTGTTCCCTGAATGGTTTGCTTATCAAATGCGAGCCTTTGTGTTAAGTCGGCTAACTTTTTGTGTTTGACCAGCTCATTGTATTTGTCCATTAAACGCCGTTGTTCGTTTATGAGCCATTCTTTAGGGTCATTGGTTTCAACTTCTGGACCCATTGGTCCTTTTTGTTTTGCACCAGTCAGATTTTGGAACGTGAGATCGTCTGGAGGAGTTTCAGTCTGGCTATGAGGAGTTGTGATGAAGGGATGGTTACTGGTGGTGCGCGCAGAATCACGCGGCGCCCTCAGAAACTGCTGTCCCTCATTAACATCCTCAAGCTCATTATCCTCCAGAACTTGATCGCTGTTTCGAACACCGGAAACCATGGTGAAGATTTTTAGAGAGAACTGATGAGATAGTGGTTTTGTTGCCGTTGTAACAGGTGATGGCGCCAATGAAGAAACGTGGATCGGCTCACTGGTAGACGATCGACTTTCCTCGGGTATGAGTATGCTATATCACCGATGGTTCTCCGGAGTATGAATTCTTCCACCTACAAAACGAGCAGCACCGTGAACTTACCCCTCAGAAAGGGACAAAGGGGGGTCCTCTTTGGGGTAACCCTCCGGTGTGAGAATAAGAGATTGTAGGAGAAGATAATAATCTGAAAGTGAGTAAGGATTTAGAGTGTATTTTCTTGCTTACCTCCCCTTGTGGAGGTGGTGTGGTATTTATAGTGTTAGGGTTTCCAATGATTGGGCTCAGATCCCATTAGGGTCTTTTTGGCCTCCTCCTATTGCTTCGCGCCACGTGTCCTTGGGACACCTGATGCTTTTTCATTGATTATTCTCTGACCAAGGTATTTCACCTGACCCATGTGCAATCACGTGGTAGCACATGGGTTTTGCTGAGTTGTCCACCTTTTATTGGCAGCTGTCAACATCAGCATATTCTTTATTCCTTAAAGGATACCTTCTGGAAGGTTGTCTGATGAGCACAATCAGGGTTGTCCTTATCCTGATTTGGATAAGGACGAGGTTGATTATGTGCATGTGTGATATGCGCCTATCCTGAGGATGCGCGAGGTCTTCTCTTTATTCTCACGCGCAGATGTTTCATGCGCAAGCATATGTAATATGCGTGAGCATATGTGATATGCGCCACACGCAGATGCGCCACGCGCAGATGTGATATGCGTGAGCATATATGATGCGTGAGCATATGTGATGTGCGCCACGCGCAGATGTGATATGCGTGAGCATATTTGGTGCGTGAGCATGTGATACGCGTGAGCATATGTGATATGCGTGAGCATATGTGATATGCGCCATGCGCATAGGTTTTGGCTTTGTGCCTTCATGACATCTTGGTTTCTAGCCTCTTGTCTATATCTTGTGGGTTGACCCACCCCGCTCGATGTTAAAGCGGGTGCATACCTCTTCAATCCACGTGCCAGGATTAGTTTTTTTTTTTTTTTTTGAAAGGTGAATTTCTTAATCCCTTGTTGGAAGTGGGTTTTGAACCCACAACCTCCCTAAACCTTAGTGTATTAGAAGTTTTGCCTCTACCATTGAACCACAACCCCAATGACACGTGCCAGGATTAGTTGACAGTTCATAATAAATTTTGTGTTTGGCGTTAGATCTATGGTCTGATCCGCGTGACTGCATATGGACCTATTTAATACGAGAGGTTAACGTTAGAAACGGTTATTCTCGATTGAGTGGTCCCCACTCGATTAGATCTGATTTGGAATCAATTACCCTATTTTGATTTTGGGGTTAGGGTTTTAAAACGCTTAGATATGAAAGAGACGATATGATGTATATTGAAATTACAGTTTTACATGTTACATGATGTAACTGGACTATTGGATGGAAATAAATGAAAATGATTAAAATCGCGGCAAAATGTCATATAAAGGAGATGAAATTAAAAGAAATTGTGTGTATGGAAAGAACCCTCTTCACCTATAATCGAAAACTTTAAACTAATTATTACCAAAAATCAATCGGTTATAAGTTTGCTTTTGACTCTTTAATGAACCGACTCATGAGCATCTCCATATTTTACTTGTATCTTAAAATTAGATTACTACTTTATTTTAAATCTAAAATACAATTAGTTCTCAAGTTAGCAAACTTATATGAAACTTCTGACCAAGTTGTGTAGTGGTATTGTGCTCACTCTTTTGTAGCGGCTTCATATCTTTGCAATGCAAGGTTAAGGAGGGGGGGCGGAGGTATTCGGTAGAAATACTTTGCTGTTAAAAAAAAGCTTATATGAAAACATGAGTTTTTGTTTTATCTAGTCTCATCATTACAACACGAAATTACATGTGCATGAAATAACTTTACCATTGATCGGTGTCTAACACTAAACGATTTTTTTCTCAATTAAGCTTTGTCGTTAATCGACTCTTTTGTTGCTCCACACAGCTGGGCCTTTCCATTGCCGATCAAGAGGGTCGTTCATAGAGACGTTTTTTTTATGTAACCCTTCGCACACGATTCAATGAACACCGATATAACTACACTAATTAGTGTGAGTCCATGCTAATATCATAATAAATTTTACCCCACACTCTCTTATGGTCTATTTAACATATAGTTAATGGTACATAATGACATAAAGTTTAACTCTTTCTCCTTTATCTATATATATACACACACATAAGGTAGAAGAGTTAACAGGAAACAAAATGTGTGGTTGTTATCGTCCCTTTCCAATTTTTATTGCTAATGCCTTATGCCTTATAGTGATATTAAATAATTTCATAATTTTCCACTAATTAATTTTTTCCTTTTTTACCTTAGAAAAACAAAAATCTTTTATGATTCTATAACTAAATATTATTCATCATTAGACTATAGCTCTCAATTTTACAAAGAAGAAGATTATCATGTGCACACATTGATATAATTTAGTATTAGTTAATTATCTGTTAAAAAAATTTATAATCAGTTTATAAATTTCTTATGATTTTCGCATTTTTTTTTGTTCCTTCAACTGTGTTTTAAAATTTAAAGCACAAAGCGAAAGCCTATTATGGGATTAATGTCATGAAGTAGAAATAAAAGAATAAACTCGATGGCCCATTATTCATTAATGAATTATATTCGCGAACTAAAAAAACGAAAAGCAAATTCAATGATCTTTATGTAAACTTTGAAAAAAGCTTTTTACACAATTAATTAGGGTTTTCCAGACCCAACTCTTAACATATGTGATTCCCTACACCACGGAGAATACCGATTAGACGTTGTGTGTTCTTAGCTAGATCATCAGTGCTCATAAATGGGGCTCTAACAAGGAATTTTAAATTCAGATAGGTGTACAACAGGAGAATCCGGTTATTTTCATCATTTTTATGGAAGCCATGTACGTTGTCATAAGAAAGGCATGCTCGTTAAGCATCTTCTAGATACCGCCCTAAAATGGTCTATTTCTCTTTAATTTTTTTCTATGTTGATGGTGTGTTATCTTGGGTGATTATTCTTCATCAAAGCTTCACAATCTTGTTAGAATACTTACATATTTTTTCTTAGCATATGGTCTTTAAGTTAACTTCAATAGAAGTAGAGTCTTTAGGATCGGAAAGGAGCCGAATGTTATTGAAAATATGTGCACCAATTTTTTTATATGCGACATCATTCCAGACACAAAATAAAACACTTAAATGTATATACATAGTGTCATATATTATTATACAACCTCTACAAGATATTACTTAACTTCTTGTCTATGTAATGTTCCTTAATTGCCGTATTACTAACCTTTTCCGGTTGTTTGATATAGTATTTTTTTTAATAAACCATCATTAAAGTTTATCAACGACTCATGTTCAAAATCACTTGATGACAAAATTGGAAAAATCCTTATTATTTAATTATATTTATTTAACTATTTTGTTCGATTCGGGATTTAGTGTGATGCCAATTTTATATAATAACCCACCTACTCACAAAAAGTAAAAGAAAATAGTCAAAATGGGCTCCTTTGAGGGCCTGACTATTAGCATCTTAGAACAATTTGAGGATATTTCTAACATAGTAGACTTAACTTTATAGTTATAGTATAAGTTGTTTGAAAATATAATAGATTTTCAATTACATTGATGTTACATGTAATAAGCTTTCATAAAAGTCTATTTATAAAAGTATCTTAGGTATCATATAAAAGTCTATTTATTACTATACAGTGTTTCAACATTCTTGATATACTCAAATATTCGTGTATAAACTATATATATCTTGAAAATCACACTTCTAGCGAAGGTTTTGTTCAATACAACAAATCAATAGTTCTTACACACATTTTAACTAATGTGTATGTGCACACATTTAAACATGTGAGAACTTATGAATAGTGTGAGCAAAAAAAATGTTAGGTATATTTTTATTTGAAAGTTTGAATAGCATTTAAGATTGCACATTTAAAATATAAACAACTCTCAAAGTTCATACACTTCATGCTTAATTTTAAGCATGACTTATTTTAAAAATAGTTGTTAGTTATTATTATTTTATTTATACATTTGAAGAGCGAACTTTATATTGTTTATTTATATAATGCTTTTAAACACTCGTACATAATTTAATTCATAAATCACTAGTTTGAGACCCGTATATTATACGGGAGATAGTAACTGTATATACATTAACAGTTTTTAGGACCGGTAAATATTTTTATAAATTAATTATAAAATGTGAGTTTTAATGTGGAATAAGTGGCAAAATTTGTAAATTTTTATTAAAGAGTATAATATATATATTCTACACTTATATATGAGTTTTTATTTTTCCCTATGTGCGTTTAATAAAAACTTATATATAACCATATAGTGAAAATTTATAAAATATTTAGTAAATGTTTATTTGTTTCCTATACCGTCCACGAGTTTATCATTTTAAAATGATAGAAATTTTCATGTGTTTCTAGTCATGTCTTTTTACCTTTTAAGCCATCATTAATTATATATCTTAATTTGTTTTACTAAATATTTTTAAAAAGAGGCATAATAATTATTCAAAATTATTATTGATTATTTAGTTAATTGAGAAATAATCTAATCATTTGAGACCTGATAAAAGATACTATGAGAATATTAATCAAGGCAAACTTATCTTTTGATCTTTTCATGTCAAATCAAATAAAGAGAGATGAAAAAGAGATCAAAAGGAATAATAATTGTTTAGAAATGCTTCTTTTTGATAAACATGTCGAAGTTAGGGGTGAAAATGGGGACCCTTAATTTGCTTTCAATATTTAACTCCGAAATAATAAAGTATTAGAATTGAGAGACAGCTAATATAACAAAAATTATATATTTTTTTTCCATAAAGTTTAGACTACCACCAATTCACAAGTAAGTCTTTATAAGACGGGATGTCAACCATCTATACTGATTTTGACGTTCGACGTTTGACTCATCATAAAACATTAAGGAGAAAACTCACCATTATGAGAAAAATCCTATTACATCAATTTCAAACTTTGGACCTTAAAAAATCAAAGTCTTAACCATTATCCACTTGTCGTTTGAGCAAAAGATTAATTGCTATTTTGTTAATTATAATTAAGGTATATAGCTTTTTAATTTGTGTTTTTTAAGTCTTATTGCATATCACTTTTACCTTATTTAATTTGCTAATGGGAAGTCATTAATCATGCAAGAAACATGATTACAATTAACATGTATTATTTTAAGTGTTTTATGTTTAACCTGATAATTATATTTTTAACCAACCCGATAAACAGGAAATATCGTAATTAATTAATTTATGAAATGTTATCATCTACAAATTAAAGTGATAATTTTTATATAAACATATATTTACATAGCTCATATATATATATATATATATATATATATATATATATATATATATATATATAATTATGTTCGTGACAGTCTTGAGATTATGGCCATAGTATCCTTCTAACGGGGAAAACTAGATTTGCTTCGCGTGACTCATTAACGGGGACTTGACAATCGTAGCTTCAACAGTGATTATATATATTACTTTTAAAAATATTAATGTCTCCAGAAAGATAATATCAAAATAACGGTTATAAGTTATCACTGTATACTACAAATTATAGGCGCGCAACAATAATCAAATCACTCATAAATTTGATTTTGTTTTCTTTGGTATTTACACATTGATCACTAAGTCATTGATCAAACAAGATACAACCGTGTGATCAAAGATCAATTACATACCAAAGTGTTGAGAGTAAACTCACAATCTTATCTTATTATATCAACCACTTACGTAATTAACTCTAATTTGTATTAAGATACGTTTCTAGACACGTGTTATTATAATATAAGTTAAGCAAGCCAATATATGAATTTGTAGCGTTTTGGGAAACAAGACACAAATCTATTACAAATTGAATAAAAATCATAAATTTACCTATTAAACATAAGCAAAAAGAAACTCTAAACATGAAAATGATTACCAACTTTGATGGTAATTTTTGATAAGAATGTGACATGTTATCTATTAACAAATTTGGTGAGCCACCAACTTTGATGCTGATTTTGGATAATCTTTTTCTGTTTATGTAACATGAAAATCATAGGGGTGAATAGACTTGGACGAAGAATATTAGAGTAAACAAAATCATCATCATCATTGTACCATTAAATTCATCACCAAACATTTTCTACGGCTATAAATTCCTTTATAATTTCTTAACTTATCATCTATATTAAATTTATTATTATCAAATTTTGTTACTTTATATCGAATCTAGAATTATTGTTCACAAAATTGGATTTTAGCATTCAAAAGTTAAAACTATACCAAAATTATTTTAAGATAAGCCATAAAGAATGCTCATGCTAGTCTATATTAAGTTATTCAAGAACATCACTTAAACTTAATTATTTGTTTGGATTATTTTACTAAAGCAAATTACATGAACAATAAATAAATAATCAACCGATTAAAGTTCAAGTAACTAAAATATGGTCACACCAAGGTTCAATTTGAAACACTTAAGAGACAATGTGACCTTATCACACACTTATCACTACATAAATATAGTTAATTTAACATATTCACATTGAATAATCAATTGACTCGTCAATCAAACAACAGGTCTTTTAGCGAGTCAAGACCGAATAATCTATGTCGTACGATTTGGTATTATCAATTATCAAGTCACTATCCGATTATGTCAATCAAAACACCTTGTTCTTTAATTAGTAATACCAAATATAAGAAACAATGAGCTAAAGTGTTCGTGATAATAATCTTTTTAACAAAGAAATATGATAAACACATGAAATTACCAAAGGTGTCAAGTACTTAGAGCATGTTTGGGATTGAGTTTGAAATATGCTTATTGGATATTCCAAAAGGCCATTTTGAAAAGTCAAGATTTAAGGTTTTTAAAAAACTACTTTTTAACCCTTTAAAAAAACTAAAATAAAAAAGTTTTGTGATTGCCAAACACATTTAAACTTATTAGCTTTTTAAAAACATTAATAAACCAATACGTATTTTTCAAACTCAATCACAAACATGCCCTTAATACTTAGCAACTCAAATAAAAATCATGTCAAGTGCACTTACAATTCACATTGAAACCGACAAGAGCAAATTCTTATAGTTTCCTTTTTGTTTTCACCTTACAGCCGTTAAAATATAATGTTTTATAAAACTATGGATATGGCTTTTTAGCATGCTTATTTTTATACAAATGTTATTTAAAACCGACTATGTCAAATATGACATATTTTAAACTTTTTCTCACTGTAGGGGTATGGTACTAAAACCCGGTTCTACGACCCTTTACATGGACTAATACAATGTTATTGGGCTGAGGGGGTTTTGTGGAGGTAACCCTAACTGGGCTAGGCCCATTAGGGTATCATGATGGTGGCCATGAGGCTCTCTATATAAGGAGGTCTCCACCTCCTTACTAGAGGGTCATGCTCAATAAGAGCCACCACCACTTTTTTGTGTCTGTGAACAAGAAATCCTCAGGATATCTTAGCAGTCACCTCCACACCCCCAAAAAACCATTGCAGGTCTCAAGCAGCCGAAGAAGAAGATCAAGACGTGGTTCGTTCATATCAAAATCCGTGGAAACATCGTCATGGATCAGGTCAGATTTCATTTCGTGTTTCGACATTGGCGCCATCCGTGGGACGGCAACGAACTACCCTTCGATCTTCATCTCGGCTGTCGGATCTCTCCCAGGAAAAACCCAGATCTGGAAGTTTACAGAAAAAGGCTTCAAGGCTTGTTCTATTAAAGCTCAAAAAGATCCATAGATCTAAAAAGAGGCTTCCAGATCTGGGCAAGAAGAAACGGCCTGATTCAAATGATCAGGTCTCCGGATCTGTGATGGTTTTAAATCTGCTCCGAGCTTCAGATCTATCTAGGTCTGATTTACAGATCTAGGTCTAGGTTACAGACCTGGATTTTAGGTCTAAAGTTGCAGATCTGACTCTAAAATTGCAGATCCAGAAATTACCAGACTTCCGCCGCCATGTACGCGCGCCCGAGGATTCTCACTCCGCAGCCGTGCATGTGCCGCCGCGGAAACCACCATCTGGGTTTTGCGTAAGAGACCTCCGCCATGCACGCGCACTCACGAGTCACCACTCCATCGCCGTGCATGCGCGCATCAGGCCTCGCGCCAAACTTCAAGGTTGGGAATCCTCATAATATCCCATATGGCTACGCGCCAAACTTCAAAGGTCGGGAATACTCATAATATCCCATATGGCTACGCGCCAAACTTAAAGGTCGGGAATCCTCATAATATCCCATATGGCTACGCGCCACACTTAAAGGTCGGGAATCCTCATAATATCCCATATGGCTACGCGCCAAACTTCAAGGTTGGGAATCCTCATAATATCCCATATGGCTACGCGCCAAACTTCAAGGTTGGAATCCTCATAATATCCCATATGGCTACGCGCCAAACTTAAAGGTTGGGAATCCTCATAATATCCCATATGGCTACACGCCAAACTTCAAGGTTGGGAATCCTCATAATATCCCATATGGCTACGCGCCAAACTTAAAGGTTGGGAATCCTCATAATATCCCATATGGCTACGCGCCAAACTTCAAGGTTGGGAATCCTCATAATATCCCATATGGCTACGCGCCAAACTTCAAGGTTGGGAATCCTCATAATATCCCATATGGCTACGCGCCAAACTTCAAAGGTTGGGAACCCTCATAATATCCAGTATGGCTACGCGCCAAACTTCAAAGGTTGGGAATCCTCATAATATCCCATATGGCTACACGCCAAACTACAAGGTTGGGAATCCTCATAATATCCCATATGGCTACGCGCCAAACTTCAAAGGTTGGGAATCCTCATAATATCCCATATGGCTACGCGCCAAACTTCAAGGTTGGGAATCCTCATAATATCCCATATGGCTACGCGCCAAACTTCAAGGTTGGGAATCCTCATAATATCCCATATGGCTACGCGCCAAACTTCAAGGTTGGGAATCCTCATAATATCCCATATGGCTACGCGCCAAACTTCAAAGGTTGGGAACCCTCATAATATCCCATATGGCTACGCGTCAAACTTCAAAGGTTGGGAACCCTCATAATATCCCATATGGCTACGCGCCAAACTTCAAAAGTTGGGAATCCTCATAATATCCCATATGGCTACACGCCAAACTTCAAGGTTGGGAATCCTCATAATATCTCATATGGCTACGCGCCAAACTTCAAAGGTTGGGAATCCTCATAATATCCCATATGGCTACGCGCCAAACTTCAAGGTTGGGAATCCTCATAATATCCCATATGGCTACGCGCCAAACTTCAAGGTTGGGAATCCTCATAATATCCCATATGGCTACGCGCCAAACTTCAAGGTTGGGAATCCTCATACCATATGCTCACGCATCACATATGCTCACGCATATTACACATGCTTACGCATCACATGCTCACACATATCACTGTCTACGCGCACGCGCATGCAACATCTGCGCGTGGCGCATAACATAAAACCAAAGTCTACGCGCACGCGCATGCAACATCTGCACGTGGCGCGGGACATAAAGTAGCTCGTAAGCCGCCTCACGCGCGAGCTCTACTATTATTACAGCCCGTAAGTCGCCTCACGCGCATGCTTTATTATTCATACAGCTCATAAGACGCCTCGCGCGCAAGCTGTTATTATTCTTTTAGCTCGTAAGACGCCTCGCGTGCAAGCTCTATTATTATAGCTCGTAAGCCGCCTCACGCGCAAGCTTCATTATTCTTACAGCCCGTAAGTCGCCTCACGCGCTGGCTTTATTATTCATACAGCTCATAAGACGCCTCGCGCGCAAGCTTTTATTATTCTTATAGCTCGTAAGACGCCTCACGCGCAAGCTTTTATTATTCATACAGCTCATAATACGCCTCGCGCGCAAGCTGTTATTATTCTTATAGCTCGTAAGACGCCTCACGCGCAAGCTTTTATTATTCATACAGCTCATAAGACGCCTCGCGCGCAAGCTGTCATTATTCATACAGCTCATAAGACGCCTCGCGCGCAAGCTGTCATTATTCTTATAGCTCGTAAGTCGCCTCTCGCGCCAGCTTCATTATTATAGCTCGTAAGTCGCCTCACGCGCAAGCTTCATTATTATTACAGCTCATAAGACGCCTCGCGCGCAAGCTGTTATTATTATAGCTCATAAGACGCCTCGCGCGCAAGCTGTTATTATTATAGCTCGTAAGTCGCCTCTCGCGCCAGCTTCATTATTATTACAGCTCATAAGTCGCCATCGCAGGCTTCATTATTCTTATAGCTCGTAAGTCGCCTCTCGCGCCAGCTTCATTATTACAGCTCATAAGTCGCCATGCGCGCAGGCTTCATTATTCTTATAATTCGTAAGTCGCCTCTCGCGCCAGCTTCATTATTATAGCTCGTAAGTCGCCTCACGCGCAAGCTTCATTATTATTACAGCTCATAAGACGCCTCGCGCGCAAGCTGTTATTATTATAGCTCGTAAGTCGCCTCACGCGCAAGCTTCATTATTATTATAGCTCGTAAGTCGCCTCGCGCGCAGGCTTTTATTACAACATGTCACCATCATGAAGAAAACCTCTCAAAACTCAAAAGACAATAAAGACAAGGCCAAAGAAAAGGGAAAAAACCGCCTCACACCTTATAAAGTCCAGCGCTCCACCTAGACGCTTGCGCGCTCAGGAGCAACGCTGGACTTGGGGGGCTTGTAGGGGTATGGTACTAAAACCCGGTTCTACGACCCTAAATCTATTATGTTTGGCTTATTTTATTACATGGACTAATACAATGTTATTGGGCTGAGGGGGTTTTGTGGATGTAACCCTAACTCGGCTAGGCCCATTAGGGTATCATGATGGTGGCCATGAGGCTCTCTATATAAGGAGGTCTCCACCTCCTTACTAGAGGGTCATGCTCAATAAGAGCCATCACCACTTTTTTGTGTCTGTGAACAAGAAATCCTCAGGATATCTTAGCAGTCACCTCCACACCCCCAAAAAACCATTGCAGGTCTCAAGCAGCCGAAGAAGAAGATCAAGACGTGGTTCGTTCATCTCAAAATCCGTGGAAACATCGTCATGGATCAGGTCAGATTTCATTTCGTGTTTCGACACTCACATTAACTAATACTTTTTGAATTACAAATACAACGTTGTAATATGCTTATTCCTACATACATTTTTATATAAACTACAACCTACAAGTCAAAGATAATATACTTTTATAACTTTACAACAACGTAACATCTTTTTAACTACGAATATAGCATTACAACGTGTTTATTTCTACAAATCAGGGGAGTTGGCAGCTTTACGGGAACGGGTTTAGTCGAACCATACAAAATTTTGTTTTAATGTTATGTAGTAGTGTATTTTGATATCGCACCCGTAGAAATTTCAACATCGACCCGTAAAAAACCTAAATTTAAGTTATAAACAATCGGTTGTCTGTCCCTCAAAATTTTCCCAACCCGTATAAAATAATTTATTGCTATGCTACTGCTACAAATGTTTCTATATAAATTTTATTCAAATTCAACTGTCACAACACCACCGCATAAAAAAAATAAAATAAATATTTAATTATGAAAATCCCAAATATCCCCCAAAATATCATGAATATGAATTAAGTTAATTATAGTTTTTAAAAGTTAGTTCGAAAAAAAAAAGTTAATTATAGTTTTCATGAGATTGTGAATATGTGATTTGACAATATTAACATGGGAGTGTACTTGAGAGTAGAGATGGTCAAAAAAACCAGTTGGGGAACCGGTTTGCCGGTTTAAACCGGAAACCGGTTTTTACGAAAACCGGTTTTTTAAAAACCGGTTTGACCGGTTTACAAACCGCCGGTTCGTATTTCGGTTACAAGTTTTAGAGCCAAAACCGGTTAACAAACCGGTTAATGAAAAACCGGTTTTTTTTAACAAACCGGTTATGGAAAAACCGGTTAACCGGCTTTTTTAAAAACCGGTTTTTGACCGTTGTGGAAAAACCGGTTAACCGGTTTCTCCATAACCGGTTAACCGGTTAAAAACCGGTTTTTGACCGTTGTATAACGGGTATATGGCCGTTTTTTTTTTTTTTGACCGTTTTTTTTTTTTTTTTACCATTTTACCCCCACAAACATCTATATATAGTTTAGGTTGGGTATTGGTTAGATCACACTCGATTATACAACTCCAAACGCTCTAAACGTTTATTTCATACGCGATTATTTTGTTATCTCACGCTCAATTATACCACATTACCACTCCATACGCTCTTATTTCGTAGTCGATTATCATGGCCTCCCAAAGTGCTGCTTCATCCGTCAACATGGGTGCCTCGAACACGGGAGAAACGGTCGTTCGGGTCATCCCCACGAAACGAAACCAAGATGTTTGGCAACATTTCGACCTATGCGAAATGTCTAACGGTAGCCAAAAAGCTCGATGCAAACATTGTTTGAAGTTTTATGGCAAAGATGCAAACTCCACTTTAAAAGCGCATGTACAAAGGCCCTTTTGCAAGGCCTTGAAGGACGAATCGGGAAGTAGTTCGCAGCCGGAGATGACGAATCAAGGAGCGGTGTTTACGTACGACCTTGAAGCGGTACGTCAAAAGTTTTCAAACTTTGTGATTCAACAAACACTTCCTTTCAACCACTTCGACAACCCTCAATTCACGGAGATGATGCAAAAGTATGTTCAACCACGCTACCAACACGTAAGTCGTTCGACCCTTAGAAGAGATTGTCTTAAAGCATGGAAAAACGCTAAATCCGAACTAATTTCATACTTTTCAAACTTACAAACTGGTGTAAACTTAACAACGGATGTGTGGTCGGTACCTCATGGTTCGCCCGACTCATACATTTGTGTGACGGCTCATTGGGTTGACCCCGAGTCGTGGCAAATGATGAAACGAACCGTTGCGTTTCAATTGTTTGATTACCCGCACACGGGTAGAAATATTTTTAAACTCTTGGATAAAGTCATTCGACAATACAAGATTGAACATAAAATCTTTTCAATTTCGTTTGATAACGCGTCCAACAATACGGCCGCGGTTGGCCATTTAAAATTAAAGTATAAACCTATTTGTGATGGAGCGTTTTTTCATAGCCGATGCATTGCACATATTATCAACTTGGCCGTGCAAGATGGGTTAAACGTGATCGAAACGCAAAGAAACAATTTTAAAAGAATGTTACGAGATGTTTTTAGCAACAATAAAACATTTTCAAGATACAAAAAATTTTGTGTAGAAGCTAATTGTCAATGGTTGGGGCCAAATTGGGATTGTCCAACAAGATGGAACTCGACTTGTGATATGTTTGAGAAAGCCATCCAACAAAAAGAATCATTAATTGCGTTTCATCAAATTTTGTCAAGTAGGGGTAAATGTGCACCGTACGATCCTAGAAACTGGTTATTGATTGAGATCGTTACGGAGGTCCTTCAAATTTTTAAATCTTGCACAACTAGTTTATCCGGGGTTTACTATCCAACAAGCCCCATTGCTTTACCAAAAATTGCTGTCATGTGCACAAAGTTGAGTGAACTTCATTGTAGGGGTGCACCTTATTTTGATATGGGTGTAAAAATGAAAGAAAAATTTAGAAAATATTTTCAAGAACTACCCGCTGTTTTGACATGTGCTGCTGCGTTAAACCCTTGCATCAATGTTGGTGGTGTTGAAGCTTTAATAGAAAAAATTTGTGATGAGCTAGAGTTAAACGACGATCAAAACCCCTATTATAGCCAAACTTTAAAGAATGCTTTCAACACCACCTTGTCAAACATGTATGATGTTTACCTTACAAAATACGGGTCGTCTTCCCAAATTCATGACTCGTTAAGAGCTGTTGCCCAATCCCAATCCCAAACCGACCTTGAAATGGGGATGTACTACATGATTTGGGAAGACGGCGGTAAACGTTAAAAGGTAAACACCCCAAGCAGTGAACTTGGAAGGTATGGTGGTACCAACTTTGTGAAACACATGACTCCGGATGAATTTAGAAGTCTTGATTTGCTGGCTTGGTGGAGAGGTAAGGAGGATGAGTTTCCGATCCTCGCCGCCATGGCCAAAGATTTACTAACGGTCCAAGCTTCCACGGTAGCTTCGGAGTCTGCTTTTTCTGTTTCTGGCAGGGTTATATCGATTAGGAGGACTCGACTCACTCCACCAGCTATAGATGTCGATTTGCTACAAGGATTACTTGGACTCTTTAGATAGGGCACAACATCAACGCTCACTCGAGGGGGAAATGGAGTATGAGGCGGGCTTGTATGAAGACGAGGTCAATCAAGGACACACACAACCAATGACCGATGAAGAAGCCGCGTACGACGATTACCTAAGGAATAGCTCGGGATCGGGTAGCGAAGAAAATTAGTTAAAGAAACAGCAAACATGGAGGCAAATAATGAGTAAGAAACAGCAAGTTGTTCATGTAATCGTGTCTAAGCATTCTTTAATGTTTGTATTTTTGAGTTACGAATATGCGATAACGATTTAATGTTTGTATTTTTAATGTAAAAACTATAAATGAAAGTTATGTGTTTTTAATCTTCCAAGCAAAGAACCCTAACAACGAAAGCAAAGAATGGCTTCTGTCAGTCCGTTTTGCCTTGTAGTTACCGGTTTGTTTATACTGTGAATAAATAATGGTTATTTAAAAAAAAAAAAAAAAAAAAAAAAACCGGTTAACCTAAAAACCGGTTAATAAAAAAACCGGTTTATTAACCGGTTCTAACCGGTTTCTAAACCGGTCCTAACCGGTAGAGGTGGTCAAAAAAACCGGTTACGGAACCGGTTTGGCCGGTTTAACCGAAAACCGGTTTTTTAAAAACCGGTTTTTTTAAAAACCGGTTTGACCGGTTTACGTAACCGGTTTACGTATCGGTTATAAGTTTTGGACCCAAAACCGGTTTTATAACCGGTTATAAAAAAAACCGGTTTTTTTTAATAACCGGTTATTAAAAAACCGGTTAACCGGTTTTTAAAATAACCGGTTATTACCGTTATAAAAAAAACCGGTTAACCGGTTTTTTAATAACCGGTTAACCGGTTTAACCGGTTTTCGAACGTTACCAAACGGCCTTATAGCCGTTTTTTTTGTGTTTTTGACCGTTTTTTAGCCGTTTTTTTTTTGTTTTTTTACCATTTTACCCCCACAAACATCTATATATAGTTTAGGTTGGGTATTGGTTAGATCACACTTGATTATACAACTCCAAAAGCTCTAAACGTTTATTTCATACGCGATTATACAACTCCAAACGCTCTTCTTTCGTAGTCGTTTATTTCATACTCGAGTATACCACTCTTAATTCGTAGTCGATTATCATGGCCTCCCAAAGTGCTGCTTCATCGGTCAACATGGGTGCCTCGAACACGGGAGAAACCGTCGTTCGGGTCATCCCCACGAAACGAAACCAAGATATTTGGCAACATTTCGACCTATGCGAAATGTCTAACGGAACCCAAAAAGCTAGATGCAAACATTGTTTGAAGTTTTATAACAAAGAAGCAAACTCCAGTTTAAGAGCTCATGTAGAAAAGCCCTCTTGCAAGGTCTTGAAGGACGAATCCGGAAGTAGTTCGCAGCCGGAGATGACGAATCAAGGAACGGTGTTTACGTACGACCTTGAAGCGGTACGTCAACAGTTTGGCAACTTTGTGATTCAACAATCACTTCCTTTCAACCACTTTGACAACCCTCAATTCACGCAGATGATGCAAACGTATGTTCAACCACGCTACCAACACGTAAGTCGTTCGACCCTTAGAAGAGATATGCTTAAAGCATGGAAAAACGCTAAATCCGAACTAATTTCATACTTTTCAAACTTACAAACTGGTGTGAACTTAACCACGGATGTGTGGTCGGTACCTAATGGTTCGCCCGACTCATACATTTGTGTGACGGCTCATTGGGTTGACCCCCGGTCGTGGCAAATGATGAAACGAACCGTTGCGTTTCAATTGTTTGATTACCCGCACACGGGTAGAAATATTTTTAAACTCTTGGATAAAGTCATTCGACAATACAAGATTGAAGATAAAATCTTTTCAATATCGTTTGATAACGCGTCCAACAATACGGCCGCGGTTGGCCATTTAAAATTAAAGTATAAACCTATCTGTGATGGAGCGTTTTTTCATAGCCGATGCATTGCACATATTATCAACTTGGCCGTGCAAGATGGGTTAAACGTGATCGAAACGCAAATAAACAATTTTAAAAGAATGTTACGAGATGTTTTTAGCAACAATTCAACATTTTCAAGATACAAAAAATTTTGTGAAGAAGCTAACTGTCAATGGTTGGGGCCTAACTGGGATTGTCCAACAAGATGGAACTCGACTTGTGAAATGTTTGAGAAAGCCATCCAACAAAAACAATCGTTAATTGCGTTTCATCAAATTTTGTCAAATAGGGGTAAATGTGCACCGTACGATCCTAGAAACTGGTTATTGATTGAGATCGTTACGGAGGTTCTTCAAATTTTTAAATCTTGCACAAGTAGTTTATCCGGGGTTTACTATCCAACAAGCCCCATTGCTTTACCAAAAATTGCTGTCATGTGCACAAAGTTGAGTGACCTTCATTGTAGGGGTGCACCTTATTTTGATATGGGTGTAAAAATGAAAGAAAAATTTAAAAAATATTTTCAAGAACTACCCGCTGTTTTGACCTGTGCTGCTGCGTTAAACCCTTGCATCAATGTTGGTGGTGTTGAAGCTTTAATAGAAAAAATTTGTGATGAGCTAGGGTTAAACGACGATCAAAACCCCTATTATAGCCAAACTTTAAAGAATGATTTCAACACCACCTTGGCAAACATGTATGATGTTTACCTTACAAGATACGGGTCGTCTTCCCAAATTCATGACTCGTTAAGAGCTGTTGCCCAATCCCAATCCCAAACCGACCTTGAAATGGGGATGTACTACATGATTTGGGAAGACGCCGGTAAACGTCAAAGGGTAAACACCCCAAGCAGTGAACTTGGAAGGTATGGTGGTACCAACTTTGTGAAACACATGACTCCGGATGAATTTAGAAGTCTTGATTTGCTGGCTTGGTGGAGAGGTAAGGAGGATGAGTTTCCGATCCTCGCCGCCATGGCCAAAGATTTACTAACGGTCCAAGCTTCCACGGTAGCTTCGGAGTCTGCTTTTTCTGTTTCTGGCAGGGTTATATCGATTAGGAGGACTCGACTCACTCCACCAGCTGTAGAGATGTCGATTTGCTACAAGGATTACTTGGACTCTTTAGACAGGGCACAACATCAACGCTCACTCGAGGGGGAAATGGACTATGAGGCGGCCTTGTATGAAGACGAGGTCAATCAAGGACACACTCAACCAATGACCGATGAAGAAGCCGCGTACGACGATTACCTAAGGAATAGCTCGGGATCGGGTAGCGAAGAAAATGAGTAACAAACATCAACTTGTTAATGTAATCGTGTCTAAACATTCTTTAATGTTTGTATTTTTGAGTTACGAATATGCGATAACGATTTAATGTTTGTATTTTTAATGTAAAAGCTATAAATGAAAGTTATGTGTTTTTAATCTTCCAAGCAAATAATGCTAACAACGAAACCCTAAACCCTAAAGCAAAAAAAAAAAAAAAAAAAAAAAAAAAAAAAAAAAAAAAAAAAAAAAAAAAAACCGGTTAACCGGTTAGACCGGTTTTTAAAAACCGGTTATAAAAAAACCGGTTTAATAACCGGTTCTAACCGGTTTCTAAACCGGTCCAAACCGGTTTGGCCGGTTTGAGTTTTCAGCAATAATAACCGGTTAATAACCGGTCCGGTTATTAACCGAACCGGTTTTTTTCTGGATAAAAAAAACCGGTCCGGTTAAAAACCGAACCGGTTTTTTCAAAAAAACCGATTTGTGCACCTCTACTAACCGGTTAGGGTTTTGACATACAAAAACCGGTTATTAACCGGTCCGGTTATTAACCGAACCGGTTTTTTTTCGGGCCAAAAAAAACCGGTCCGGTTAATAACCGAACCGGTTTTTTTAAAAAAACCGATTTGTGCACCTCTACTTGAGAGTGTGAGATGTCTGCGTGCAATTGGGAATATATGTCGTGTGGGCCCTAGGCAAGTGAAATAACCGTTGGGTATGAGACACATGTAGTTGACTAGTTGTTTGACACAAAAATCGAATCATGGTCCCGTTGAAAACCTCGTCAAGTGGGGTCTGATTTTGTATCGTCCGTTCACCGGAGTCCGTGCATGCTATCATCTCAACATTTTTATATTTAATTATTATCCACTTTTTCTTAAATTCCAGAAATGTTTCTTACAAACTCGCTGTAGACGACGACGCATTGATATTCGCGATGATGGTTTCTTAAACACCAATCAGAAATAGCCATGTGTCCGTACCTCGTTCTCTCCTGCAATATTTGAAACAAACTCACCGATGACAAAGACAACTTTTGAAATAATTCAAAAACCGTCGTATGCGACTGTCTTTGGAATGTTCACATCGACGTCTACAATTTCCACAATCCGGTCACCTTTTTTCTCTAAACTTGCCAACGAATATCCAAATTTGGCGATGAAGACACCAAAATTTAACATACCAAAATACATAATTTATTGTTTTTTTTTTAAATTACGTGTTAATATTTTCATAAAAATAAACAAATAAAACTATAACATATATAAACTGTTTTAAAATTTTTAAAACATTTACATGTTAATATTTTCCACCCCTAGTAGTATACAGGTTCTAAGCAATTATGCACGTACATATATACTTTTAGTATTGTACCATTTTCGGTCTAACATTGTACACACATGACACTTTCAATCATTATCTTTTTTCCTCTATATATAGACATGTCTCAGATCGTCCAAATAACAAACCTAAAAGATGTATCCTCTATATATTGAGAAGACGGTATCTCACTCCAACACTACTCGAACCTGAATTGTAAAAGGGTAAACATGTTTAACTAGTAATTGAGCTTGAGACAAAGCTATCCAAGCTGCGTTGGCTCGTCTATAAACAAGCTGAACCAAGTTGGCTCGGTTTATAAACGAGCCGAGCCTTCGAAATATATTTAAATGGTCTAATTTTACTAGTTGCATAGGTCTCCGAAATCTACCAACCGGCCCAAGCCATACACCATTAACATGAGTAACAACTAACGACATCATGTGTCATGTTAGTATATTACCATAGGTTTTTATTTTGATGCAATCAGTAAGAGATGGGCTTAAATAACAAAACACAGAACTAAGCCCAGAAGATGAGATAATAACAAAGGTCAAAGGAGTTCGAATTAGATAAATACAGCCCAATTCTTACGATGATTGTATTTTGGGCTGGTTCGATCCCTGTTGGGTTAATTCTAAATTGTAATCAGAATTTTACATAATGCTAACGTTTTAATATCATGTTCTACTCTTTTAATAAAAGAAAATAATTGTGTGACACGTGTCGCTTTATGATTAAACCTCATATCTCTTTTTCCTTCAAAACTAAAATATTAATTGACCATAATATATGTCGTAAATTAATAATTATTCACTTTTCTTTTACACCATATTTATATTATGTTTATATATTTTTATAAAATTAAATATTAACATATTATGTATGTTACTATATATTTTAAAATACTAGGTGAAATCCAAAAAATCAACAACGAACCATATTTGTTAAAGATCGAAAAAAATATAATTTCAAATGTTATTATTAACATGTTATACTATATTGTAAGAAAAACAAAACTCGAATATGATTTCATTTTACAAAACACTGTTTTTAATCATTAACTTATAAAAATATATGTTTAAAATTCAATCCATATTTATAAAATCAATTAGTTTATCTATTATTGTTATTATTATCGTAAACTGTCATATAAATTTATAAATTATAATGTATGCTTTAAATCTATTTATTTATTTTTTCGGTTAATTTAATAAACTATCTATATGTTAAATTGTAAGGATATTATATATCAATCACTATCATATATAACAAAATTTATCATAATTAATTTCTATATTTAATTTAGAGTAAAGTGTCATTTTCGTCCTTTTGGTTTGACAAATAATGAAAATTTAGTCCAAAAAGTTTATTTTTTGCATATAGATCCTCCACGTTTCATAATTCTTGTCAATTACATCCAAATCACTAACCCCGTTAAATTTAATCGTTAAATCAAGGTTAGACATGTTTTTTTCACTCGTTCTTTATTATAATACTTATTTCAGTGAACTACGGTTTTTGTCCACTATGGTTTGTCCCAATCTGCAGTTATAGTTCAGTAGTTTTAATATACAATTTCCGTCTCTATGGTTGCATTTCACTTGCAATTAAACCCGAATTCACTAATCTCGTTAAGTCTAGTCGTTAAACCCATAAGTGTGCCCATCATGTGAGGGGCAGTTTTGTCCCTATAGTTTTTTTCCTTTTCCCCCAAATATACCCTAGCCCTCACGTGAGGCTTGCGAATTAGGACTTAGGTTTATTTGGGGAGAAAAATGACAAAACTGATCATCACGTGTGTGGCACGCAGATGGGTTAATGACCAGACTTAATGGTGTTAATAAATTAAGGTTTAGTTGCAAGTGAAATGAAACTACAAGAACGAAAATCATAAATTTGATAGGGACGAAAATTGCAAACTTGAAACTGGTGGACTAAAACCGTAGATTTGGACAAACCATAGAGACAAAAAGTGTGGCTTCTGTTTTCACTGAACGGAGCTCGCAACGACTCGTGGACCTTTATTTACACTGAACGGGGATATTATGGTCTCGTGGGATGATTAAGGGGTTGAGTTCCCCGTTCAAGTCTTCATTTACTCGTCATGGTCATCATTTGTTCGTTAGGGCAATCATTTGTTCATTTGAAAAGTGTAGCTTCTGTTTTCACTGAACGGAGCTCGCAACGACTCGTGGGCCTTTATTTACACTGAACGGGGATATTATGGTCTCGTGGGATGATTAAGGGGTTGAGTTCCCCATTCAAGTCTTCATTTACTCGTCATGGTCATCATTTGTTCGTTAGGGCAATCATTTGTTCGTTTGAAAAGTGTCGCCTCTGTTCTCACTGAACAGGGCTCGCAACGACTCGTGGGCCTATGTTTTCACTGAACGGGGATTTTATGGTCTCGTGGGATTATTAAGGTGTTGAGTTCCCCATTCAAGTCTTCATTTACTCGTCGTGGTCATCATTTGTTCGTTAGGGCATTCATTTATTCGTTCGAAAAATGTGGCTTCTGTTTTCACTGAACGGGGCTCGCAACGACTTTTGGGCATTTGTTTTCACTGAATGGGGATATTATGATCTCATGGGATGATTAAAGGGTTGAGTTCTCCATTCAAGTCTTCAGTTACTTGTCGTGGTCATCATTTGTTCGTTAGGGCAATCATTTGTTCGTTTGAAATGTGTCGCTTCTGTTTTCACAAAACGAGGCTCGCAACGACTCGTGGGCCTTTGTTTTCACTGAACGGGGATATTATGGTCTCGTGGGATGATTAAAGGGTCGAGTTTCCCATTTAAGTTTTCATTTACTTGTCGTGGTCGTCATTTGTTCGTTAGCAAGCCCAGGCGCCTTTTCACTGAATGGGGCATTTTTGGAAATAATTAAAAGGTTCGGGATTTGAAAATTTTTCTATTTTTCTCTCTACTATTAAAATTTAAGAAAAGATATCGAAGACTTCCGACATGCCACCCTAGGCCTATCAATTATTCAAACTTTTATCAAATATGAAACCTCTGTTTCATTGTTAACTTTTCTTTTAATGGTGATCAGAACGTTGTATGGGAAGTATGCCATGCAAAACTCTGCTCAAGTGAAGCAAAATATTCACAGAATTGAAAGGGTTAACATGTTATTTTTATATCTTATCTTTATGGCAAAGTCTAGAAGCCCATTGAAACATATCAAAATCTTTTTTTATGGTGTAGCTCATAAAAACATAGTTCTTAAAGAACATCCATCATTACAATTCAATGTTCTCTTTTTCTTCTATGGGTGGTAAATTGATAAATATATCAATAAAGGTAACAACACATCATCTGTATTTAAACTGAGTGGTCAGAACTATTATTGTATGAGAAGTTTTCTTCCCGAAATTGGTTCATAACCAAAATTCTTTCAATTATACATACATGATATTGAGAATAAAATTTTCAATAGAATAAGCGTTCTCGGGTACGTTTTTGCATGTGCATTTTTTATTAAGTTCATTTAAAAAAAATCATTTTGTGATATAAATAAAGTCAATGTATGTACACATAATATCGATGCAAATATTGATGTAATACATTTTTCCATATACGTTATGTATACACAGACTCTAAAACTAGTATTTATATTTATATATACTAGTAGGGGAAAGTTAACGTACAAATGAAATTAGCGTGCTAAAATGCTAATTGATGTAATTACATAATTACTCTACTTGATTCTCACAATTAGCACGATAATTTCATTTGTATTTAATCTAAACTCTAAACTAGTATAAGATGGTGGGTGGATTACATATATATAATAATCTTGAGTCTATTAAAAATATCAATTATTTACAATAACCATAGCAGATGGTATTCTGGTCCGGTATTATAGTCCAATGGTATGGGGTTAATGTTAAAGCTTGGGATTTTTGAGGTATGTTCAAAACCTGAATCAAGGGGTTTTCTCACATACACGGGTGGGTTTCCTCCTTGATGTTGTTCGTCAATGAATCGGGTCTGGAGCGTTAAAATCAGTATGAAAACTGACATTATGTCTCAGAAATGCTCATTCAAATATTCATGGTAACTCTAAACGTTCTTAAAAAAAATTACAATAACCAGATACACCAGTTTCAAAATTTGTTAAAGTGGGTTAAAGATGAAGTCACACACACACATACTCATTATAGAAGCAATCTGTAAACAAACATTTTTAGTCACCTAAATGGCCAAGTGATAGGTACGAAATATGAACAGTTGGTTGACAACCAAAGTTAAATTTAAATATGTAAATTAAACTTAAATTTAAATAAGACTTTATATATATGCTCTTTTAAATATATGTCAAATAAAATATGATTTAAATACAAATTTATATATATGCTCTTTTAAATGGATAACCAAAGTTGGGAGGTTGGCACAATTCAATCAACAAATATTAACGGCTTGAAAACCGAGTGGACGTCGATGTAAAGAGTTAAGAAGCTAATTGACGTTGTCTTGGTGACCAACTTATATCATATATGGTCGCAAACCAGTTGAAGTTTCACCAAAACTTTCTCGAATAAAGTCCCCACGAAACTTGTTGATGCCAAGATCTGAGGTAAGACAAGGTATTCACCGTCAACTTCATAAATTGTTTCTTGATTTTAGAGAAGGGATGTGTTATAAGACGGGGTTTTAACTTTTATTTTTATGTAAGTGAGGTAAAATAATAATGTCTTGTTAGAGTTATGAAGCAAGCCTATTACAAAGTGACAAATCATAGTTAGTAACATTGGTTTTATGTTGTTTAGTCATTGAGGAAACAAAGACTACTTTAAAGTAAGCTCTACCAAAACCTACCTAAAAAACGTTTAAGACACTTGGTGCTCAAACGGGCAATGACTCTAGAATTTCCTACTAAAATTTGGATAACTATTAAAACTAAACTTATGTCAAAATAGTGGGATTTAACTGCATTGAGATTTCACGAGAATTTGATTGGTATTGGTGGACGCGTATATAGCTAACGAAAGAAACAAAAGAATAATTAACTTACGCGAGAAAGGACATAGAAAACAATTGAACGGGTTAAACGGGTGATTCCAAGTCAGGACGTCTGGAAGCAAAAACATTGCATCTACCACGAGGCAATAGTACAATATGTGGTTGTTAATAATAATAATAAATACAAAACATTTGAGTTTGGAAGGAAAGATATTTGGTTCAAGTCTTAAAAGACGACAATTATTAAAAAAATTGCCTTACAAAAAAATTACTAAATTATTCTTATCTAAATATATACAGACGTGGAGAGTGTATATGTTTTAAAATCGAAATTAGTTTTCTTGTCTACCACCCCAACTTTCTACTACCCCCAACTACACGTTGCCTAATTTTATTGAAGAAAAATATATAATTTTTGAACAAAAAAACGTAACATGTTTTTAAATTTTGATAATTTTCGATAACATTATGGCTAATTTACAACTAAAAATTACATCTCTAAAGTATCCCCTACACTTTTTATAATTTTCGTTCTTCCTCATGTTGTTCTTTGACGTAAATTCGTTGTTAAAGAAAGAAGAAGAAGAAAATCTAAATCTTCACAAAAAGTATATGGAACTCTCAGGGAGGGATGTTTGAGATTCTTTATTTAACCTCTTTATTAGTTTATAACTTATTTATTTCATAAGCTTTAACTTTCTCAAATATCTTATAAGTTATAAGTAATAAAAGGATAAAATAAATAATCTCAAACACCGCTAAAATCAAAAATAATTTTATCAAATAAAAAGGAAGCAATGCCAGCCTACCTACAACCGAAAACAACAATAATAGCAATGCATTAAATAAAATTAAGTCGTTGGCTGACTGCTAGAGAAAAGAAAAAAGGAAAAATTGACAGAAGTCAACCTTTTGAACGTGTGGTGCCATGGACCTATGGTCCCATGTTACATTATTTTATAAAATTAATTTCTGTATTTATTATGTAGTACAAACTTTAGAAAATGGGACGATAAAAGGTTTTCAAACCAAAAAAAAAACTACAATAACAACCATAAACAATCTAGGGTAAATTTAAGAATATTTTTTTTAAGTTTGAGATAATTTCATATCATACACTTTAGCTTCAATACACTAGACGTCTCTAAAGTTATAGGTTGTAATAATACGGAATCCTTTACATCAACTATCGCTAGAGCTTTCTGTTAGCTTCGTGAAAAAAACATTGTATTATCCCTATTGAAAAGATTAAACAAATACACAACACATAACATTCTGTTTAGTCAACCAACATTACATGTTCGCAAACAAATCTACATTACTAGGTGATTTCGTGCTAGAATTAAAACACACAACCATCAGTTTGGTTCAATTTTGTTGGAGGGTAATCCATTTAGGAAGTTGTCCATACGCAAATTTGCATTACAAAATCACGCAAATTCTATACCCTTTATTATTGTAACAATTTCACCATTGATCAATCAACAACATTTGCGTCTTTCATTAAAATTGAGGAATCATAGTTGTCCAATACATAAATACAACCGCATTATCAGCATACACATACAGTTTATTGATGTTAAATTTTGAACAACTCAATTACTACATCTAACATGAGCTATTTGACACTCATTACATTAGATTCAGTGTCCGCCATCACAATGATAATTATACGACCATTATAGATTATGAATTAAAACAGTTCGACGTTCGTCTTCATCAAGATGTGGATCTTTAGCACAACTAAGTAGAATATCTTTCTTATGGTCATAATCACAACATATTATTTTGTGGGTTAGTATTAAAAAATTTAAAATTGTTTTGTGACAACATAGATACAACGTAGACTTTGTATATGTGAATTAATAGCTACCACCAAGATATGAATGAGATGTGGACATTATAAATATCTTTGTATAAAGATATGTACAAGAAACCTATAGGTTACACTTTTCTTGTGTGGACTTAAAAATTGTGTTTAGTAATAAAGTGCCCCCATTGTTGATGCCTTGTAGTGTGATATTAATTTGTGTAGCTTATTGCAATTAGGGTTGTCACTTCTATCCAAAATCCAACCTGAAAAAAATCCGTACCCGAACTAACCCGAATCGAAAAACTCGAACTTGAGAAAAGACTAACCCGAACCCGAACTGAAGTAATTCAGGTTGGTTTTCAGGTTTGATTTATAAGTTTCGGGTCAACCCGAAAAACCCGAATAAACTTTTAGTTTTGAAATTAAATATATTTTTAGGTATAATAGGTTTAGTCTTAGCCAACTATTATGGATTGATTGTTTTTGTTAATTTATGTTTTCCGTTTATTACTAATAGCAAAGTAATCGAACAATCGAATCACGTCCGATTGAAGAAGATTATGGTTCGAGTTCGAAACTTAGTTTTATTCCTCTTTTGAATTGTTTTATCAAGTTATGTTGGTTTATTATTTGATTATTTGCGTTACAAGCAAAGAAGAATATGTTGTTTAAATTTTAGCATTGAAGTTTTTTTTTTTTTTTTTTGCTTTTCTATGATACTTGAAACCCAATTAACCCAACCCTAAAAACTCATGAGAGAGTTGGGTTGGGTTTCGGGTTAAAATTTAAAACTTTGAAACCCGAAGAACCTGACCTGAAAAACCCGAAAAATGAAACCAAAAAACACCCTTAATTGCAATATATAAATGTAATATTTAAGTTTCTATCAAGTAACTTTTAATGTTGGGCCATGCATGTGACAGAAAATAGGAGAAGATAAAAGAAAAGGAAACGATTTTTAATTAGTTGAGCTTAGTCTAATATATGCAACCATACTTGGTTGTGACCAGCCGGCAAATATCAACAAGAGGGCCATATGTTTTCTTACAGGGCCGGCTCCGATAAGACGAAAATTTTTTTGGGCCAAATGCGAAATTTTTTTTGGGCCTTAAGTAAAAGAAACATTTTGTTGAGTTTAAACAATTTAATTTTAAGTGGACTTATTTGGTTATGATTTAAGTTGTGTAAAAAACTTTTGTATAAAAATAAATTTAAAAATGTCTCAACTAAGACTTGAACCTACAACCTCTAGGTTAGATGTCATACATCTTTGCCACTAAACCAAGCTAGTGTTTGTGTAATTATATAGAAACATTGATTATACATACCTTTTTTTCATAAAAATATATAAATTTTTTTTTAAAAAAAAAATTTCGGGCCTAGCGGGGTGTCGGGCCTGTGGCCGTCGACTACCCTGCCTCACCCTTGGGCCGGCCCTGTTCCCCTAAAATACGGGTAACACATAAACCCTATCCAACTGTAAACGCTCACAAAACGCGAAGTAGTAATTACACAATGAGATGCCAACCAATTATGTCTAGCAACTACATTCAATTCAATTTTGTCGTTACAAAATATCGTATATCTCTTTCATGTATGTCATCTTTTGCGGCTATGCCTTTTACCTCCTTGACCCACACTCCCGACCTATTTGGACACCATCTTCTATCGACATATAAACGTGATCAAGTATGATCAATCGGATATTACAGAAATCCGTCATTCATGTTGATAATTTTTTACTAATGTTTCGATAAAAAAATTTCCCAAAAAGGGAACTTTAACAAAATCTGTGTGTTTTCTTCTTTTTTTTAAAATATATATATATATATATATATATATATATGTTTATTAATATATTTTTCAATATTTCTTGTGCATGTACATTACGTCATTCCTTACTTCAAAAACTAGAAATTTAAGTATTTAAGGATAAGTTCGTTCGAACTAAAAAAGTATTTAAGGATAAGTCAACTATAAAAGAAAATTTTACAGTTTATACACTCAGTAACAATTAGGATTTGGATCGGATACAAATGAAACTAACGTATTAATTGTGAGAAGCAAGTAGAGTATTATATATACAAGTACAGTAATTATGTAATTACATTATAGAGTAATTATGTAATTAAATCAAATACTATCCGATATTAATATGTGGTGTTCAAAATAAAATCGCCCTTTTGTCGCCCATTTTACCGCTCCAATACACTTGGCCTAAAAAGATTAAAAATAACGGTATAGGAAAATTTTTCTCTATGTACAATGGATTATATAAAAAAAATGTATACGTGTTTTCTTTTTCTTAGAAACTCAAGTGTATTCACAAAAATATTCATAAACTTAATACTAAGGACAACTACTGGTAATTGGTAATCGTAGTTAATACCCGATTATAAATGTGTGTCCCATACTCGGACTCACAACCATCATGTACCTTGTTTACTTATTTCCTATTGACTATCGAGAGCACCTACTATATATCATGTTAGAATTTACCGGTTATCCTCAAAAGAGAGTTTTTTCAAACGCTACATAAAAATAAAATATCACTGACTCTAAGATTATTATTTTACGTCTTGTAAAATACATTTCTTGTAGGATAAAATATCTTTGGGGTGAAATGTACAAGACACCTATAGGTTATACCTTTCTTTGTGGACACGAAAATGTGTTTACTAATCACTTAATTATAGTCTCCCTCAATTATATGAAGTGTTCCTATTTTTTGGTGTCTTGTATTATATTTGAAGACTTACTTTAAAGAGCTTTTGATAATATCATGCAATATTTGTGACAGAAAATAAGAGAAGATAAAAAAAAATGAATGATTTTGTATTTAATTTATTGACTTGTAAAGAAGGTAAAATGTCTTATTTCCAATTAATGCTTCATAGTCTTTAAATCAATGATTAAATAAAATTGATTATAGTTCACAATTAAGGCAAAAATTATGTTATTATAAAATATTTGTTTTACTAAGCCAATTACAAGTAGGATAAGACGTAGTGAGTTCAAATCATTGTAAGCGCAAACTTAATAGGATTTTAGATGAAAAGATTGATGTTTAAAAGAAAGGGTGAGACGTTATCGAACAAACCTAGCCGACTTAAGGAGTTTAAACTAGAGAGCGACTCGTTTGCGATGTTGGTCAACATGGATGCGACAAGCATTCTTTGGGCTTGGTCAAACAATGTGAACACCATACTTGGTTGAACATCCAGCCACTTTTAATATGGTCAAGTTACAAACCGTGGCCAACTGAAAACAAGATGCCAACTAAATAAGTCTACCAAATTCAATGTCATTGTTGCAAACCGTCATCCTCTTCTGGATATAGACATCTTTCGTCACTCGTTATCTAGATCACTATCCAACTTGAAATCAAACAATATTAAATCGATACTCTTTTATAAACATTACCGAGTCGGCTAGCCCTGATAAATTGTACTTTATAGAAATCCATCAATCATGTCAATAGTTTTTTACTAATTATGTTTTCTAATTAGCATGCTATGATTTTAAAAACATTCTCAATAAAGAACTTGACAAAATCTTTGTGCATGTTGGTACTTTTTCTAAAATATATGGTTAAATCTTACTTTGAAAATATATTTGTCATGAACTCATGATTGACTTAATTTTGTTTTATTCATAAAAACAAAATTACTCATTATTTTGTATTGAGTGGCGTAAAAATAAGAACTTTACCTAAAACGCGTGTGAGCATTTATACTAGCTCACCGCTTACATCAAAACTTAAAATTGTTACAAATAAGTTACCTATTGTATAGTAATACACTCATTACCAGTTATATTTTTTTATTTTATCTTTTTTAACAGCTAAATGTTATCCCTTTATAGAAATTGAACTATTAACCTTCAATTTTATAATAATGGTTAAATTAGTATTGTGCATATCCTATATATAATTTTTAATTTAATTATATTTTAAAAGTAAAATTGACTAAAAATATATTTCTTGTGAATACAATTTTACCTAATTTAAAAGACAAAGATGAGAAGTGAAAAAAAGAGTAGAAGGTTCATTGACTAATGAACAAACTATTAGCATAATTTTTATTTCAATCGTATTTAAGTTTACATGTTAGTTAGACATCTTGTCTACAACTATTTTTATTATTACAACTCTTCAATCAACCTCGCTATAGGGTTAGAGATCACGTTATAAGAAAAATTGATGTTTATGTTCAATGAATTGACAAACAAAACGTAAACATAATATTATTTACCATGAAATTCAAGTGTATTCACAAAACTAATACTGGCAGACTCGTAGTACAACGCGACGAGTTTGTAAAGAGTATACTAATAATCACACTTCAAGGGTTTTGGGATTACTTATTTTTTTCTTCTATTAACTTATGATTCAAAGTATCCTGACTTAACAAACATCTTATTAACTTTTTTGAAAAGTTATTAATATGGTGACCCTACTCTCCTCTCTCGTCCTACTCCTTACGCACTTCTTTGTCACTTCAATTTAAAAAATCAGCCCAAACCGAGCTTCCTCTCCACCCCACCCCCATCTCATGCCATATTATCTCCACCTAAGCCTTCCCCAACCCACATAATTTCCGTCCTTATATATATAAACTAAAACAAATTTAAATTTAACCATGCAAGTTATTGCATACACAGTTTCACTATCTATTGTCTCTATGGTGGTCATGAGTTTTACCGTAGGTTCTTCTAAAGGTTTCTTTTGTCCAACGTATTCAAAATAATCTCAATCATATGACATAAATATGAGTTTAAGCCTAGTTGAAACACCACTATCTGTATTAGGTCTCACAACATCCGTACCCTTAAAGAGTATTCCAGGGTCTTTTGCCAGTTTTCGTCATTCAAATAAAATAAAAATAAAAAGCTAGTAGTATATATAATAATTTGCCTTACCCATATTAATGCATTTAAAAGTTCGTTGGGGTAGTTGCCCAACCTCCCTTCTCCCCCTTTAAATTCTCATTTCCCACCTTCTTCCATATCACATATCTTCTTCAAATTCATCAAACACTTACCAAATTTAACTCAATTCCATAGTTTTCCATGTCAAATTCACAAGAACAACCCGCTACGAACCCGCCCACCACCACCGCAACCCTCCCCAACTTCCTCCTTTCCACAAAACTAAAATACGTCAAATTAGGCTACCATTACTTAATCTCACACGGTTTATACCTCCTACTAACCCCTCTCCTAGCCATTATCGCGGTCCATTTATCGACACTCACCACACCCGACCTCATTAACCTATGGGACCAATTAAGGTTCAATTTAGTCACAATAATCACATGTTCAATATTAATAGTATTCCTAGCCACAATATACTTCATGTCTAGACCAAGAAAAATTTACCTAGTCGATTTCTCGGCTTACAAACCCGACCCAGCCCGAATGGTGACTCGGGAAATATTCGTGAACCACTCTAAAAAAACCGGAATGTTTACCGAAGAAAATTTAGCTTTTCAAAAAAAAATTCTTGAACGGTCGGGTTTAGGACAAAAGACATATTTTCCTGATGCGGTGTTGAGGGATCCTCCAAACCCGTGTATGGCGGAAGCGAGGAAAGAGGCGGAGATGGTGATGTTCGGGGCGATTGATGACTTGTTGTCGAAAACCGGAGTGAAGGCGAAGGATATTGGGATATTGGTAGTGAATTGTAGCTTGTTTTGTCCTACACCTTCATTGAGTGCTATGATTGTGAATCATTATAAGCTTAGAGGGAATATTATGAGTTATAATCTTGGTGGAATGGGGTGTAGTGCTGGCTTGATCTCCATTGATCTTGCAAAGCAACTTCTACAGGTAATTAGTTTCTTGTTTCTTAATCCGGAGTAACCCTATTTTTGTTGGCGAAGCTCGGGTCTTAAAGTAAACTTGTTTAATAAATAAGTCTGTGCTCGAGCTTTATTTATTGAGTTTGAGCTAGTTCGCAAATCTAAACGAGTGTTTTTTAAATATATATATATATATATGTGTGTGTTAAATTTTATTATTATATAGTAATCAAAATTGTATATGCAAGTTTATTATAAAAATAACTAAATATTGTTTTATATATAAAAAATATAATATATTTATATATATATCAACTTATTATAATTGTGTGCAAGTTAAGTATGTTATAACATATGAGCTAAGCTCGAGATTAAAAATTTACTCACAATTAGCCAAGCTCTCACTTGAGCTTAAAATTTACACATAAAGCTAAGTTGGAGCTTTAGAAATATAGCTAAAAATAAGCCAATTTGTTCATAAATTTACTCGAGATCGGCTTCTTAAAATAGAACTTTAATGAGCCGATCATTAAATAAGCTTATATAATAAACGAGCCCAAACTTGAGAGCTAGTTAAACGAGTTTATTATATATACACAACGTTTAATTAATATATTCAAATATTTACTAATAATGAATATTATATATAAAATTACGATAAAAATAACTATATTATAATTAAAATATATAAAAAATAAAAAAAACATTAATAAACATATATAAATTAATTACGAATAAAAGATTCAAACTCAAGTAAAAAATCACGCATATGTAGAGCTCGAGCTTGTATAATCTTCGTAGCAAAAGATAATTGTTTGATATCTTTAAACAAAATAAAAATGATATTACAAATGCAATAACATTTTTTGTTTGTTTGTTTTCTTTAAAACAGGTGAACCCTAATTCATACGCACTAGTAGTGAGCACAGAAAACATAACCCTAAACTGGTACCATGGCAACAACCGGTCAATGCTAATGTCCAACTGTTTATTTCGAATGGGAGGAGCTGCGGTTCTTCTGTCAAACCGATCCTCAGACCGCCGTAGATCAAAGTACCAACTAATCCACACTGTCCGCACACACAAAGGCGCGGACGACAGGTGTTACAGCTGTGTGTTCCAACAAGAAGATGAAAACAAGAAAATAGGTGTAGCACTTTCAAAAGACCTCATGGCTGTTGCAGGTAATAAACCTTGTGAATATTAATGTTTGCATTAGATTGCGTTAAGGGTTAATCTTGATAAAGTTTTAAATATCCGAGTCTGAGTCGGTTATTTACTATATCTAGTTGTTTAAAGTTATTATGTTTATCGAGTTTATTAGGATAAGTTTAAAAAGTGTTGAGTAATAGTTGGTGTAGGTTTCTGAGTTTAGTATAAGTAAATTGGTACGTAGGGTTAATGACAGAGCCGTCTTCGAGAATTGAGTAAATTTTTTGGGCTGAAGGCGGAAAAAAAAAAATCTGAGTCTTAAATAAGATGAGTAATTAGGTTTAAACACTAAAAATACATACATATATATATATATATATATATATTTTAAAATTATATATAATTTAAAAAATAAAATTTTGGGTCTATCGGGATCGGGATATGTCGAGTTGGGGTCGGTCAACCATGTACCCGGCCCTGCCTCATAGCCGGGCTGGATTAATGATTTGTGTGTGGGTCAATTTTACAGTTTTATAATAATAAAGAAAAGAGTCGAACAGGTTGTTTACATTATGTGTACGTTCTTGTGTTTGATTAATCACTATTAGGGTCTGATTTCCAACAATGTATAGTTTCTATACCATCACTATTGTAACTAATGGTCTAATGTACTATGTATAGGTGAAGCATTGAAAACAAACATCACAACACTTGGACCACTAGTACTTCCTATGTCGGAACAACTCTTGTTTTTCATGACATTAGTTGGAAGAAAAGTGTTCCAAATGAAGATCAAACCCTACATTCCGGATTTCAAGCTCGCGTTCGAGCATTTTTGTATTCATGCGGGCGGGAGAGCGGTTCTTGATGAGTTAGAAAAAAGTCTTGACTTATCCGAGTGGCATATGGAGCCTTCTAGGATGACTCTCTATAGATTTGGAAATACTTCGAGTAGTTCGTTGTGGTACGAGTTAGCGTACACTGAGGCGAAGGGGAGGATCCGAAAGGGTGATCGGGCGTGGCAAATAGCTTTTGGGTCTGGGTTTAAGTGTAATAGTGCGGTTTGGAAGGCGTTGAGGACGATTGATCCGGCTAAGGAGAAGAATCCTTGGATCGATGAGATTAATGATTTTCCTGTTCATGTTCCTAAGATTGAGAAGATTGGTTCTTGAAAAGATTCAATTTTTGTTAATTTTATGTGTAAAAAGTTGCATATTATATTGTATTGTTAATTGTTATATGTTATTGTATGAAGTTACAACATCAATTGCTTTTCGACTGTTATGATGAATTGGGTTTAAGGGAAAGGTTCGTACATTTTAATCATAACATGAGAATATGAAAAATAATATCAATTTATAAAAAAATGAGAATGTAAGAAACCAGCTATAATATCAATATACATAAACCATGATTTGTAATAACAAAGAAAAAAACATAAAAATTACAACAAATGTATCAAAATCAAGAACAAAATAATAACATCAAATATCAACAAATACTTATAACATCAAAAGAAAAAAATCTAATAATAACAACAAATATAAATCAGTAAATACTTATAACGTCTCATAATAGAAAATTAGCAAATACAAACACAAAATAACAGCAAACACCTATAAAAATAACCTAATAATAACAAGTTGGTTCTCAGAGTTTTCATGTTAAGAATAAAATGTATTTGATTGTATTTCTTGGGTTTAATACATGGGTATAAAAAATTATATAATTTTTTCAAAAGCTACAAGTTTGTTAATAAAATTTCATGACTATAAGATTAATAGTTTATAACTTGTATCACACAATTCTTGTAGGATAAATTATTTAATACATGAATAGTTGAATGACTGGTTGAATGAATTTAAACTATTAATTTTGATAGTAGTATTGGATAAGGGATTAAATGAATTCAGAGAAGTAAAGAGATGGTAGTTGAACAAAGAGATGACACCTAAGAGTTAAACATATGTTTATTTAAGCATTGTGATGTATTAAAATAATTATTGATGGATTATATAAGTTTTGAAGGATATGTCATTTCACTTAAATTGATTTTAAAGCATTGATATAATGTAAGCAAAAATAGTTTATTTTTTGTAATTTAAGTAACCAAACTTACGTTGTCATAATTGACCCGAAAGAGATACTTGGAACGCAATAAATAGCGTTTGGTTGGGAGGGTATTTGTTGTATGGTTGAATGATTGAAGTATACAAAGTCTATTTATCTGTTTTTTCTTTTATATCCTCGTGACTCACGAGACGCAGATACACATCGGTTGAGGATAGCTCGTCACGCTACCTCTAAACTTTCTTGTAGAAGTACATTTTGTGTAAAAAAATTTTTCATTTTATGTATCGGTTATTTTTTAACAAAAAAATTTTTAGCCTACGCTACCCCTCTACTTTTTACATCTAAATCCGCCATTAGTCATGACAAAAAAGAAATACTATAGATTGAATTATTGTACCCCATGGATAATAAATAAACAAATTGGTTGCATTGTATGTCAAAATTATGTGAACTCAAAATCAATTTTACCATTTAGGTAATAATTATATATAAATAATTTAATAAATAAAGTTTTCTATAACTTTAGTAGTTTGACTTTAATCATCCTGAGAAGTTGATCTACTGGTAAAAGGCTTGTCCTCCCAAAGTGAAGACACAAATTTGATTGCCATTTGAGCCAGTTCGAAGTACATATGAGTGAAAGGACAAATCAGGGCTTTAATCCCATTTACGAACCCGACAGAGGGTGAGAGTTGGTTTACGGATTCCATCTGGTTCCCATGCATCAGGGAGTACGTTCTTACGGCGGTCGAGTAGTCGACCTTGAACATAGCCCCGAAAAAATAGATTTACACTTGAAGTTTAAAATTCTTTACCGTCCAAGATAAAAATAATCAATTCCAGGTGTACTTCTTAGCTTTAACAAACCATCGGAAATTTCATGATTTTGCTAAATTCTCATTACTAACTATATTAATTTTTTTATTCAACTCATGTAATACATAGAGATTTCTAACCTAGTTATTTAGTAAATACAGTCAACATTAAAGCATAAAGCATACAAATTAAATATTAAATAAAATAATATACAAGTTGATTGATTATATGTTACATGTTATTTACTGTTTATTGTAGATATCACATGTGAAAGACGTCCAATCTCAAACCAAACAAGTTTAGAGTGTGACATGTTTCCATTATTCTGACTATATTATAAAATTTAGACAAGACAAGACCATCAACCAAACATGGCGAAACAGTCCAAATATGTACAGAAACATTGGATGTACATAAGTACATTTCACAAACATGGAAAATAGATTTATTTGTAATTTGTGTTTTGCTTCAATTCTTTTGGGTTAAATGAGAAACTGCTTTGCAAAACATCTTTTTAGTTGTTTTAGTGTCGTTTTCGAGAATCGCTAAAAAAATTTGGACCCAAGGAAAGTATAGAGTATAATTTGGGTCGATAATAATTAGGTTATAAAGTGATAAATTCAAAATTTTTGGGCTTCTGGAATGATCAGACCTAAGGTGGTCTACCTTCATACCTCTCCATCCCAGATGACCCTTGTTGTTTCTTAAATATATTAAGATATGTGGATTATCATAATGAAGCAATCTTATAATGCGCTTATTTATCATAATGTGTAAGGTGTGGTGTATAATTTAAGATAAAAATCAAAACTTAGATAAAGATTACAAGACTCAAGGGCGGATAGATTGAATTGGACGTTAAAGCTCAAATTTTGTTTTAGTTGTTTAACGAGTTTCTTTGTAATCATGTGAAGAAACACTAACCGACCCCGGGCAGATTACGGATAACCTGGGGGTTAGATGGGTGTTTCCCACGAGGGGTTAGACCCGGCAAAGATGGTTCTTCTGATAACCTGCAAAACAGACACCGTGAGCTCGTCACTGAGAAGGGGGGGTTCCTCCTTGTGACCACCCTCCGGCGTGAGAATCAGACTAGATTGCTCTTGAATATAAATGTATATTAAGAGATTGCTAGAGCAGATATCAGGTATAATATGTAATACGAGATAGTATATGATAAGATATAAGATATGATGATAAGATGAGATGATCATACCATTTGGGGTATTTATAGCCGAAGGTAGGTTTCCAAGAAAGTATAGCCGGCTGAATAGTATTCCTGTTCTACCAACTGTGGCCTACGCACGTGCCATGCTGGTAGTTGGTGGGTAGGCAGCGGCTGACAGTGACCAGGCCTGCTGTGTACTATTCCTTTTCCACCAACTGCCGGCTGTGCACGTGGTATGATAGGAGTTGGTGAGTAGGCAGCGGCTAATAGTGACATACAGTACAAGAGCATGCTGCTCGCCATACTGTTGTCAATGAGCTGTCGTATCTCTGGTCAGATCTTTTGCCCATACCTCGTCAGGTACAGTACAAAAGATCTTCCCGTATCGTACGGACTGGCTTATTTGGGCAGGAGTATTCCCCCTCCCGCCTTTGTGCGGGATTGTTCCCGGCTTTGCTCATTCCTTCAGGTGACAACTGAATTGTTGAGAGCTAAGTGCCTTGTGCGTGTAGCCTTGCTGCGCGGGTGGCCTTCCCTGATGGCTTGTATCCGCAGCTGCGGGAACAGGCGGAGTACTTCACCATTGGGAGGCATTTCCTGCGGGAACAGCTTGCGTACTGCGCGTAAGGACGTCACGTCTCTGAGCATGGTGGGTCCTGCGGATCCAGTTGGTTTCTGCGCAGACGTCTCTCTTCAAGGTGAGTCCTGCGGGTCCAACTGAGCTCTGCTGGGACCTACCTCTTCATCATGTTTTGGTTCTATTAAGCTTATCGCTTAGATATGTAGATATATTATCATAATGAAGCAACAACGTGTTTGTTTTATAAAGATTCTGTAACAATTTAAGTGTTATGGGTATATGCTCATATCCGTGTTATGTTTTGGATCGTGTCAAAAAGAAACGTGTACTTCCAAGATAAAAGATGGATGTGTGGAAACAAGTAAAAGCTGAAAGATATTAACATTGAAAAATTGGTTATTATTATATAACTATATTTAACAGGCTGATTATTAATAGGCGAATTGGATTTTAGTAATCCCAACTTAATGCAGTTGGCCGATAATAATATCAACTTTGAAAATAACTGTCACTGGTCCCAACTTTCACCATATTTTTTTTTTCATTGGACCTCTGTTAAAAAAAACTTAACGGCGTTAATTTTTTCCCAAATTTCAAACTGATATTTTAGGGCTTTTGATCGGAATAAGGATACGAGTCGATTGATGTAAAACTTACCTCAAAACGGTGGTCCAAACGACTAAAGGATGCTTTAATTCCGGTGTTTAAACTTTTAATTAACAAAAATCAAGCTGTTTGAAGCGTCCTTTCGAGTTAAGTTTTACATCAATCGATTCACATTCTCATTCCGATCAAAAGCCCTAAAAAATCAATTTGAAATTTGGAAAAAAACTTAACGTCGTTAATTTTCTTTAACGGAGGTCCAATGAAAACAAATAGTGTGACAGTTGGGACCAGTGACAACTATTTTCAAAGTTGAGATTGTTATCGGCCAACTGCATTAAGTTGGGATTATTAAAATCCAATTTTCCTTATTAATAAACCTTAAAAAAGAGACAAAATATTAGTGGGTCAAGAACTCAACTCCGTACTATTTTGGCCCAAACATTTTTTGCACACACCGGCCCACGATAATACCACAGTCTATGGCCCATACTCAAAATATTGGTCACAAAAGTTAAATCTCAAGCCCAGCTTTGATTACAACAAAAATTAACCACCGTAAATTACAAAGTTTGTTTTTTATGTTTATACCAAATTTCAATGTATATCGTGTACCTTTTAAATTGAGGAGATTTATAAATGTTTCCAAATGTTATACGTCTTGTCTTTTGAGCCTAAACCATCTATTTCTCATTAAATCTAGTTATGTGCCTTGCACATAACCAAATTAACAAGAACTATTAACTGAGCTAGCTTCAAAGGATAAACCGTGCAATACTTGGAAACATTAGGTATACATTTTGTCATTTTTAAAGGTAACGGACATGCGTTGAAATTTAATATAAACATAAAGAACAAGCTTTGTAATTTACTCGATTAACTAAAAGCCGAAAAGTGAATGAAATGCACATGGAAGTTGAAGTAGTGGTTTCAATCAATCGTTTTAGTAGATATATGTCATTGTTTCAACACTATAATAGCTTATATTGGTTTAAATTAATAAACAAAAGGAGGGAATTTTGTCTATAAAAACATACAATATGTCTTTAATCTTGTGACAATTTAGTAGATTATTTGAACATCATCAAATATTCTGCTTCTACTATCAAACAACTATTAACATATGAAATTTTAATAAAATGGCATATGTATTCACATCATTGTGGAAGCATTCTAAGTTTTTTGGTTGTCGTCGTTGCTCATTAAATTAACAAGACACCTACAGGATGAAATTACTCTTAGAATATGAAAGTAACGGGGACTCGTAAGTCGTAAGACATTAAAGAAAACCCTTTATATGTATGTGAATATATGTGTTCATTATCGTATTCCTTGGTATACTTCATGCACAAAAAGTTGAGTTTGTCAAGTGAAAAGTGGTGTTAATTATATAGATACCCCCTCTTTGTCCGGAAATATTTTTCAAGGACAAAATTGGGTTTTACGTTCCTCATGCTGATCATGGGAGTCGTGACGTCAAATTGTGGCGTACACCATTCTAAAAAGATTGAAATAGCAAAATATGATTTGATGAACACCTACCCATAATTACAAGCCAAATAAGTCCATAAATTAGGCGAAACACAAAATATAACGTGGTTGATTTTGATTTGTTACTCTGAGGATCTTAAAATGGTATAAAGTTTCACATAACCTAAACCAATAAATCTAACCTTTTGTTCCATGAGTGTCATCGACTAACCCCGCTTGTTGATCTGTCAACGGGACCCCAATTGAGGGGTTGCGTCCTTGGACTCCCGTCATCATAGCCGGTTACGATTAGACTTCATAACTTAACAAAATAACAAAAATGCATACAAATTTGCGAAAGTGCACATAATTGTTGAATTTAGTTTATGGTGTCTTGGTTTTTATTAATCTCAACTATTACTTTTTGGTCGTTGTCGGTCCCAACTAACGAGTTGGCTAATAACGATCTCACCTTTTTATCATATTTGTTCCCAACCATCCGCGAGTAACAAATTTCTAACGTCGTTAGTTGTAGGTCGCCGGAAAAACGTTTTTGGCCAGAAAACTCACATTTTTCAAGAAAACTCAAAATTTTCGTCCCAAACATCTTTGTAACCTTAGATCGGACCTTTATAAACTTTTTTCTAGAAAAAAACTCAAATTATTGAGAACCAACGTCGGAATAGGTTGATGGTGCTCAAGTAGCAGTGGTTGGTTGCCGGTGAGTCATCTGGTGGTGGTGGTGGCGGTGTTCGGCCGTTCGGGTTGAGTTTTTCGACAAAAAATGTGACTTTCGGCCAAAAATATTTTTCCTGATGACCAACAAGTAGCGTGTTAGGATTATGTTAATCGCGGATCATTGAGAACAAATATATTAAAAGAATTGACCATCAACAGATAATTCATTATCTGGAACCGACAGTGACCAAAAAAATAATAATTAAGATTAATAAAACCTATATACTTATTTTATTTATATTTCAAACAGTGTTATGTTAAACAAGAATCATGCATGAAACTTGCCACTATGGCTTATGTGTGTCATTGATAAAGTTAGGTTGATTAGTAGTTTTACTTTTTATAAAAAAGCAGTTTGTCTTTTATTTCTTCTTTTTCTTTTTTCTTTTTTCTTTTTTCTTTTTTCTTTTTATGGCATGATATCTACCCTACTATGAGGTACATCACATGTGCACCCTTTTTCCTGTCTAATTGCCATAATGTCCCATGTAGAGGACAATTTTGGACGTGTGTATGCATAACAACACAAATTTTGGCACAACCTAAATTCTAATGAACTAAACCTAATTAAGAAAAAAAAATTTAAAACCCAACACCCGAATCTGCTAACCCAAATAATAATCAAGCCGCGCCCTTTAACTGAGTTGTTCAAACAACAAACTCCGCCCATTAGAAACTTGTCTCTTTGTAGCGCGCGACTTGTCATGGGCATGGTTGTGACTTGTGGTCCATGAAGAGTAGGAACTTGGAATAAATGGATAATGCTTTTTTGATGCCTAAAGGAGAAGGCCTTATAAGTAATTTACAATATACTAATGATATATTGGTTTTTATTAATCTTAACTATTGTCTTTTGATCGTTGTCGGTCTCAACTAACGAATTGACTGCTGACGGTCACAACTTTTAACGTATTTGTTACCAACGGTCCACAACTAACAGAATCCTAACATCGTTAGTTGCAACTCGCCGAAAAAACGTTTTTGGACGGAAAAGTCATGTTTTTTCAAAAAACACCACCATCACCACCAATTGACTCACCACCAACCAACCACCACCACTTGAGCAACACCAACCGATTCCGACGATGGTTCCTGGGTTTTGGCGACCTAAATAATTGAGGCTTTTACTAAATAAATATTCCTAAATGTCCAACACAAAGTTACAAAGATGTTTAGGACGAAAATGTTGAGTTTCGGGGAAAAAATGTGAGTTTTCGGGCAAAAAAAAATGATTTTCCGGCGACCTGCAACTAACGGCATTAGGATTCTGTTAGTCGTTGTCCGTTTGGAACAAATGTGTTAAAAGTTAGGACCGTCATGAGCTAATTCATTAGTTGGGACCGGCAACAATCAAAAAATTATAGTTGAGTTTAATAAAAACCAATATACCTATATTAATGTGACATCACTTTCAAATATGATATATCATATATATGTGCTATTGCATATATAATATAAATCAATAATATGGACGTGGTTTCATATCTACCTTTGAAACAAGTGTTTAGTGGTTAACCAAATGGTTCACTCCAAGCATACATACGTAAACAGTACTTTTTAATTATGTCTGTTTCAATGAAACAAGTGTTGCTGGGACCATACATGCATATAATATTATTTAATACCAAGAAAAAATAAATGTCTTTTTTAACCTTTTTTTTTTACCTTTATACTTTTATTATAGATATTTTTCTTAATAAATTTATATTATTATAACAAAAATAAGTTTCAAAATAAAAATACCAAAGACCATAAAGTAGAAGCTATTTGGAAGCATATATTACAATTTTAAAACTATTAGGATATTGACTTCTATATATGTTATATCTTAAACTTCGATATTTTCTCTTAGGTAATCTCACTCGTTCAAAGCATGTTATGACAACGTGTTGCCTAGTGAGTAATTAGCCGGTGAACTTGTTTTCGCGTACATGGACCACTTTTTTACCTCCATGGACCACCTTTGTGCACCCCTCTAATATTTCGGGAACATAAACGTTATCTTCTTGCTAAAAAATTGTTTTCCAAACGCTCATTTATGATGGATTGTTGATCGATAATGAATGATGTATATGCGTTGAATTTGGTTTTTGTTGTTCGTTTGTTAATATCCGTATTTCTATTATCTGAAAGGATACAAAAGTTCTTTAGGTATTTTCTTAATGTATGTTATTATACAAAAAAAGATCATATGGGCTACTTGTCTTCTCCATCACTTCAATTTCCTTAGCTACTTGTTTCCACCACTTGTTTGTAATTCAAACCCTATCTATAGTCAACCCTTTTCACAACAATAATAATATTGGACAAACATAGATCACACAATACTTGGTGCCCATGGACGGGATACAAAGCGCGTCATCATTCCCCGTCTTATCCTTGAAACTCGTCTTTTTGCCAACATGTAGCTTATTATATTGTTTTCACAAAAAAACGGATGTAAAGAATAGTTTACTCATTTTACCATAACTTAATATCATTTACTCTCACGGCGGTCTTTATTCATGTTGATCTTGGTTCATTCGTGAAATATAAATTTATTATGATTTTATATCCTTAAAGTGAATATAAAAATGATTATTAAACATTACCTCAAATATCATGTGATATCTATATATATAATAAAATAATAAGTATTAAATACCATTTTGTTGGTTGTTAATAAATACAGTTATAACAAAGTACTATGTGGTTTTCATTAGTTGGATTATTGAACTGAATGAGATTTATCTTATCGTGCTGTTGTGTCATCGGGCAAGTGTTTACAGGCGTTAGATGGAGGTTTTTCATAAATCGAAAGATGAATGTATCTTCATGTGGTGAATTTAACCAGTAGTCTATTAAAGAATTCGTTTACCATTAAAAAAAACAAATACAAAGTAATAATACCATGCATACACATGGTAAATCCAGAATATAATTCTTTGATACCTAAAATAGAATATGTGATGACTGATGCATCATGTTACAACATTTAAGGAGTATGCACATGTAATTGCAATGCATATGCCGATTCTATTTTTATTCTTTTTTAGCAAGCTTAAAATCCCAAAACTTAAGTTTTAAAATCATAAATAAAATCTAGCTTTTTTTATTTTTATTTTTCTAAAAACCATTTTGACTCCGCGGTAAGCCATAATACCTACCAATCATCAATGCCTGAGTTCAAACCATTAGAAGGAACTTCAACCATCCATTATTAGTCTGACGCTCAAGAGATCCGAACCCAGAACCTCTCACAAGAAAAAAACCTTTAAGGAAAAACATCCTGATTGTGACATCTGCCCGATCCGACCCGACCCAGGTACCCGTTTCCCTTATCCGATCTCTTTCTTTTATGATTTAATATTTATTTATACTTTACTTTAATAATAATAATATATTTTCCTTCCCGTCTCTCTCTCTCTCTTTCTTTCCGCCGTCCCGTCCCTCTTCTCTCTTTCCGCCTTCTTTTCCCTCTTGTCGCCGTCCCGCCCTTACGCCTTGTTTCCCTCTTTTTCTTCTAACTCTTTGCTTGTCCTTTGGTTCTTCCCGCCTAAGGTTGTCTGCGCAGCTCCACGCGCCAGACTCCTTACAAGGAAGCCTGCGTGAAAACCATCTGTTCCAGCGATACGCGAGACGAACTCTTCTCGCAGCGCGCTAAGAATTGTAATTCTTCTCGCAGCGCGCGAAGAACGGTAGTTCTTCCCGCGACGCGCTAAGGATTTGTAGTTCTTCTCGCAGCGCGCTAAGAATCGTAGTTCATCCCTCGACGCGCGAAGAATTATAGTTCTTCCCGCGGCGCGCTAGGAATTTTAGTTCCTCCCGCGGCGCGCTAAGAAATGTGATTCTTCCCGCGGCGCGCTTAGAAATGTAGTTCTTTCCGCGATGCGTTAAGGTTGGTTCTGTCTGCCTTCGCGCTCGCGCTCTCTTGACCTTCTGTGTCAGCCTTCTCGCGCTAAACCCTTTGAGTTTTCTTCTGTTTAATCTAGCCGTTTGCTTTTGTGATGTCTTATCTTTTGAGCCGTTGACCTAATCTGCTTTATGTCTGAAAAGTTACTTTCGGCGCAGCATGCGCACCAACCCCATTGGTTGGCAGAAAAAGTGACTGACATTATCTTTTGAGATCTGCTTTTTCCATGCTTGACCAGTACCTTTATCTGATCCGCCCATGCTTTTTACTGTTCCCTGTCAGCTTTTCCTTGTTTCCTGCAGCTGCCATATCTTTCCATATCTTTTGCTTTTGGAATCTTTTGCTTTTTGAGATCTTTTTCCCCTTTTCTAGGGATTGTGTTCCCTAGGGTTTCTCTATAAATAATAATCTTATTTTTCTTAACACTACACACACAAACACTTATTATCTCTCTTCCTTTGCTCTCTGCCGATTGTCCTTCTGCCGCCTCCTCTCTTGCCTCCGTTCTCTCCCCTCTTCTGCCCAGATTTTCGGTAATATATATATTATATATAATAACTTACTTATTAATTATGCTAACTTATATCAAGACTTAAAACAAATCATTAAAACAATAATCTTATTTATAGGTTAACTTGTGCTTGTTTAAAGTTGGTTCTTGCTTTATCTTACACCGCATCGTTTATCAAGTGAGTAATCTCGTACCTAATCCCTTTTTGCTTTTAATGTTTTGGGATGTTCATGTGTTCATACAAACTTAGAGTCTTAAACTTGTTTATGAACTTTAGTCGCGCAGTATCCCGTGTGTTGAGGACGTAGACTTGGCTGTTTATTTGTATGTGTGGATCATTAACCGTCTTGTCGGTCTATTCCGCAGTTCTCATGGTACCATTAGATGAACACGGGAGAACTATCGTTTATGATTTTCTCTTTTGTTTGCACATGCACAGTTTGTCTTGTTTGTGAGCTCAATTGTGAGCACTGGCAGTCTATGAATCTTAGAGTTGGTCCCGATCAGATTACACCCTTGTTGAAAACCAGACATACACATGTTGCGCGCAGATTTATTGTTATCTATGTATTGTATTAAACTTGATTTCTCACCAACACGCAAGTGTTTGACGTTTATTTTAACACATGTTCAGGTTTGCTGTAGCTACATTTGGAGCTTGTGGACACGTAGGACGTTGTTACTTTTGGACCTAGATTAAAATGTATCAAGACAAGTTATTGTTGTTCGAATATTTTGCCTTATAATATATTGAATTATGTTGCTTTATGTTATCTTGTGTTTACTCTGCGCGTGCGCGAATGAATGTATTTATTAAATATTGACACCCAATAGTGTCACGAGTAATGAAACAATATGTGGCGCCCCGATGTATAATCCGCCTTTGGTCGGGGTGTTACACTGATCATAGAGATGGGCAAAAAAACCGGTTGGTGAACCGGTTCAACGGTTTAAACCGAAAACCGGTTTTTACAAAAACCGGTTATTTAAAAACCGGTTTGACCGGTTTAGTAACCGCCGGTTCGTATATCGGTTACAAGTTCTAGAGAAAAAACCGGTTACTGAACCGGTTATGGAAAAAACCGGTTAATTTTAAAACCGGTTATTATGAAAAAAACCGGTTATTAACCGGTTATTTTAAAAAAAAAACCGGTTAATTAAAAAAACCGGTTATTAACCGGTTTCTAAACCGGTCCTAACCGGTTAGACCGGTCCGAGTTTTGCACCAAAAAAACCGGTTAATAAACCGGTCCGGTTATTTAAAAACCGGTTTTTTTCCAGGCCAAGAAAAACCGGTCCAGTTATTAACCGAACCGGTTTTTTTAAAGAAACCGATTTGTGCACCTCTACCTGATCATCGAACAATAAATCCAACTTTTTTCATACTCATATTGTCATATTCCATTTAATATATTTCCAAAATAAGAAGAAAAATCATTCATTGATGTTAAATCTTGTGACTTGTAAGGACCTAAACTTTAAATGATTTTCTCTTTTTAGACCATATTTAAGATTTTTTTTTTACTTTTAAAAACGTTATTTTTGTTTTCACAACTATACCAAGTGTCGGTTTTGAGATGATTGGCGGTGAAAACATAATTCTAATACCTTTCGAATTATTTTTCACATTGTATTCTAGCCCGCCACAGCACACACTAAAAAATATGATAAAATCCCACAACAACGCGTGAGTAATTATGCTTGTTTATTTACAAAATGGAAAAGAAACATCATTACATTGATGTTAAATCTTATGACTTGTAAATATCGAAACTTTAAATGATTTTCTCTTTTTGGGACCATTTTAAGAATTTTATTTACTTTCGAAAACGTTATCTTTTTCTCACAGCTATACTAAGTGTCAGTTTTACAATGTTTTGTGGTGAAAACTTAATTTTAATATCTAATGAATTATTATTTCACATTGTATTAAGCTTATTTTTTTTTACGTGTTCTCTTTCATTTGCTATAACTACACCAAAACAATCGAATTCTCACATGTCACAACAAACGTTAGAAAATCCGATAAAAACCCGCAACAGCTCGCGAGTAACAACGCTCGACACGTTTAAATCTTGTGAGTTGCAAGTATCCAAACTTTAAATGATTTTCCCATTTTGGGACCATATAAACAGGAATAATAATAATAATAATAATAATAATAATAATAATAATAATTGTCCTTCCTTATATTGATTTTTAAAAATATAGTAATAATAATATTAAAAAAAACCCGTTTTTTATGCTCTAAAAAATCAAATCAAAACCTAAGATATAAAGACACCATATATATACATATACACACACAAAATATAGTAATAATAATATTAAAAAAAACCCGTTTTTTATGCTCTAAAAAATCAAATCAAAACCTAAGATATAAAGACACCATATATATACATATACACACACAAAGTGTATGTAATAATAATCAGAGAGTGTAACGCACCACCAATTCTCCCCCAATTTTGATCAATTATCATCAGGTAAATTCCTAATAATCCAACTTTTTCACTAATCAATTGATACACTGCATGTTACAACTTCACAATCCGCATCTATTGCGATTCACGCCGTCATCTAATTCAAACATTTGCGTTCTTCCTCTGTTTCTAGGGTTGGCATGTTCAATTCAACCGTTTTTGTTCAATTCGTTGTGTAATTATCCAATTGAACTTGTAATTAGATGAAATTCGTGTTCAATTTTAGTTAATCAGTGATAATTAGTCAAATAGTCAACAGTCAAAAAGTCAATTATACACTTTTTAATCAATTTTGTGTATGTTGGTGAATTGTCATTATTATGATTTTATTATGTTTATTAGGTTTAACTTATCTCAGATCTTATATATGTGATGTTATTTGTTATTTTTTAATTATTTTAAGTATTAATTTTTATATATTTTAGTTAGTGATTTTTAATTTTTTTATCATAAGTTTATGCATGATAATTTCTTTTATATAAAAATATATGATTAATATGTTATATAATATTTATATAAATAATAGGCTTGTATAGGCTCGCAAGCCAGCTCTAGCTCGATTAAAATCAGTGATAATTACTATTTTGGATAGTGATAAATAGTCAAAGAGTAAATTATTCACTTTTTAATCAATTTTGTGAAGTTAATTGTTGATATGTTGGTGAATTGGCATTATTATTATTTTGGTGAATTGGCATTATTATTATTTTAATTATGTTTATTTGGCTTATGTGGTTTACAGATTGGTTGATTTTGTTAATTAGGTTTAACTTATCTCAGATCTTAAATTTATAATTGTTTTCATATATACATTTTAAGTATAAAATTTATATATGTTATTTAGTGATTTTTTAATTTTTTTTTTATCATAGTTTTATGCATGATAATTTTTTATATTTAAAAATGTATGATTAATATGTTATATAATATTTATTTAAATTGTAGGCTTGTTTAGGCTCGCAAGCCAGCTCGAGCTCAATTAAAATCAGTGATAATTAATATTTTGGATAGTGATAAATTGTCAAAGAGTAAATTATCCACTTTTTAATCAATTTTGTGAAGTTAATTGTTCATATGTTGGTGAACTGACATTATTATGATTTTAATTACGTTTATTTGGCTTATGTGGTTTACAGATTGGTTGATTTTGTTAATTAGGTTTAACTTATCTCAGATCTTATATTTATAATTGTGTTCACATGTACATTTTTAAGTATAAATTTTATATATGTTATTTAGTGGTTTTAATTTTTTTATCATAATTTTATGCATGATACTTTTTTTATATAAAAATATCTGATTAATATGTTATATAATATTTATATAAATAATAGGCTTGTATAGGCTCACAAGCCAGCTCGAGCTCGATAAAAATTAGTGATAAATTAATATAACCAATTCACTATTCTGGATGGTGATAAATAGTCAAAGAGCCAATTATCCACTTATTATTAATTATTAATTTATTGATATACATTTATAATTTTTTCCGTAAACATTTTTAATAATAGTTATAAATATTTATATATGTTATTTAGTGGTTGTTATCATAATTTTATACATAGTAACTTTTTTGTAAACATATCTGATTAATATGTTATATAATATGTATATAATAATAAGCGTTTTGAAGCTCGCAAGCCAGCTCGAGCTCGATTAAAATCAGTGATAAATTAAAATTAGTTAATTTTACCAATTTACTATTCTGGGAATAGTCAAACAGTCAGTTATTCACTATTATATAAATTTTGTAAAGTTAATTGTTCATATGTTTGTGAATTGACATTATTGTCATTTCAATTATGTTTGTTTGGCTTATATGCGATATAGATTGGTTAATCTTTCTAATTAGGTTATCTCAGATCTTATACTTGTCATGTTTGGTATTTATTAATTTATTGATATAATATAATAATTATTTTCATATACATTTTAAGTATAAATCTTTATATATATGTTATTTAGTGATTTTTATCGTAATTTTATACATAATAATTCTTTTTTTATTAAAATATATGATTAGTATATAATATTTTTTATAAAGTTTATATAAATTTATATAAATAATAGTCGATTATCCTCTTTTGAATCAATTTGTAAATTTATTTGTTCATATTTTGTTAAATTGTCAGTATTATCAATTTAGTTATGTTTGTTTGTCTTGTATGCTTACAGATTGGTTAATTTTGGTAATTAGGGTTAACTGTTATTTGTTATATTTAACTTATCTCAGATGTTAATATCTTATATGTTTGTCGTGTTTCTAGAATGGGGACAGCTACTGAAACTCAATACGGGTCGTTCACGTATGAAAACCTCGAGAGGGAACCGTACTGGCCATCTGAGAAGCTTCGGGTTTCCATAACCGGTGCTGGTGGGTTCATTGCATCGCACATTGCTAGACGTTTGAAAACCGAGGGGCACTACATTATTGCTTCTGACTGGAAGAAAAACGAGCACATGCCGGAAGACATGTTTTGTCACGAGTTTCATCTTGCTGATCTTCGTGTGATGGATAATTGTTAGAAAGTGACAGAAAACGTTGATCATGTGTTTAATGTGGCTGCTGATATGGGCGGTATGGGGTTCATTCAGTCAAACCATTCGGTTATTATGTATAATAACACCATGATTAGCTTTAACATGCTTGAAGCTGCCCGAATCAGTGGAGTCAAAAGGTCGGTCAACATAATATTTAATACTTTATGTTTCCATATTTATTATTTGGTAACGTTTGTTAAAATCACGTGCTGGTTGTTGTGTGTAACAGGTTTTTCTACGCGTCTAGTGCGTGCATTTACCCCGAGTTTAAGCAGTTGGAAACTAACGTGAGCTTGAAAGAGTCAGACGCGTGGCCTGCTGAGGTTATTTATTAATTCATGATATATTACCTTTTTGAGTTTTATCTATTTTAATGAGGTGTATAAACGAGCCAAGCCTGAGCCAATTTATGCTCGAGCTCGGCTTGTTTAGAATCCTACTTTTAAAGCTCGAGCTTGGTTCGGGTTCAACTTGTTTATTATTTATTAATTTATTGATATGCTTGTATAATTATTTTCATAATTTTTAGATCAATTGTTTTATATATAATTTAGTGATTTTTATCATAATTTATACATAACAATTATTTTAATAGAAGTATCTGATTAATATCTTAAAGAAATTATATGTAAACAATAGGCTTGTTTAGGCCCGCGAGCCAACTCGGGTCCGATAGGTGAAACTTGGGCTACTTTATTAAACAATTGTTTTTAGGCTCAAGCTTGTTTAAGCTCGGCTCTATTCAAGCTTGTGGTAAGCTGATCTCGAGTCCACTTGTTTACACTTCTAATTTTAATTTCGTTATTATTTTATAATTGTATTTTAGCCTCAAGATGCTTATGGTTTGGAGAAACTAGCAACCGAGGAGTTGTGTAAGCATTACACGAAAGATTTTGGAATTGAGTGCCGAATTGGACGGTTTCATAACATTTATGGACCGTTTGGCACATGGAAAGGTAAACTTGAAACATATTTAATTCATAGCATTTAAGAAACAAATGGCATTTTGGGAATATTGAATTTTTATTATTGCAGGCGGTAGAGAGAAAGCAACGGCTGCTTTTTGCAGAAAAGCCCTTACGGCGACCAATAAGTTTGAAATGTGGGGAGACGGGCTACAAACCCGATCGTTTACTTTCATTGATGAGTGTGTTGAAGGTGTTTTAAGGTACTCTTTTGTGTTATTGTTAACTTGTACTTTGTGCTTTGAAAGTTGTACTTTAATAACCGGATTATGTTTTGACAGATTGACGAAATCTGACTTTCGTGAGCCCGTGAATATTGGAAGTGATGAGATGGTAAGCATGAATGAAATGGCTGAAATTGTTCTCGGTTTTGAGGATAAGAAGCTTCCGATTCATCACTGGAGGAGTATGGTACTAAACCCGGCTTACGACCTTAATTTATTATGTTTGGCTTATTTTATTATATGGACTAATACAATATTATTGGGCTGAGGGGGTTTTGTGGAGGTAACCCTAACTGGGCTAGGCCCATTAGGGTACCATGATGGTGGCCATGAGGCTCCCTATATAAGGAGGTCTCCACCTCCTTATTAAGGGGGGTTCTCAATAAGAGCCACCACCATAACCATTTTTGTGTCTGTAAACAAGAGATTCTCGAGATTTCTTAGCAGTCACCTCCACACCCCCAAAAACCATTGCAGATCTGAGCGGAGGAGAGCGAGATTTGGTTACATCATCCCGTAGAAGACGATCCGAGCTATACCCGGTACGTTTCGTGTTTCTTCATTGGCGCCATCCGTGGGACCGGCAACGAACCACACTTCGATTTTCGTATCGGTTCTCAGATCTGTTCATCAAAACTTCTAGATTTATGATTTTTCACCAGATCTGTTAATGAAAGCTCAAAAAAGATCCTCAGATCTAGAAAATGCTTTCAGATCTGTTTGATTGAAACCCAAAAAATCCATAAAATACTTGTAGATCTGTTGGACTTAGTTATAAAAAATTCACAAATCTAGAAGATCCGTTCTAGATCTGTTCTTCTTTTTTCTTCTTCAGAATATGGGTTTCATGATTGGAAAGTCTACCATTAATGGATCTGGATCTAAAAGAAATAGAAATTCATAAAAAGAACAAGTACAACTTGCACAGGATAAGGTACAACCCTACCGTGCATTGTACCCATAAAAGAGAGCATCTCAATTAATGACAAGAGGTCAAGATATATGGCAGTTAGCATCTGCACATGCTTCACCTTGATTAAGAACTCGAGCAGAGCAACTCACGGCTGCTAACACGCCACTGCGGGTTGTATACACACCCCCGGAAGATCAACTCCAACCCCTGCGAGCCGCATGTGTGCTTCCGAAGGTCAACTTCGACCACATCAAGTCATGCAAACACCGCACCAGACCACGTGCGTGTTGTGGCAAGACAAATAAGGCGTGCCGCGTTCACTACGGACACCGTGCGCTCCCGGGCGGATAAGATAAAGCTCTGGTGGGTCATTCCATCATCCGCGGATCACAAGCAAAAGCTCCAGCAGGTCGTTCCATCATCCGCGGGTCACGAGCAAAAACTCTGGCGGGTCATTCCATCATCCGCGAGTCACGAGCAAAAGCTCCGGCAGGTCATTCCATCATCCGCGAGTCACGAGCAAAAGCCCCGGCAGGTCATTCCATCATCCGCGGTCATGAGCAAAAGCTCATCCGTGGGTCACTAGCAAAAGCCTCGGCGGGTCATTCCATCATCCGCGGTCATGAGCAAAAGCTCTGGTGAGTCATCCCATCATCCGTGGGTCACTAGCAAAAGCCCCGGCGGGTCATTCCATCATCCGCGATTCACGAGCAAAAGCTCTGGCGGGCTATTCCATCATCCGCGGGTCACGAGCAAAAGCTCAAGTGGGTCAAGTTCCACAACCCGGGTAAGCTCAAGCAGGTCAGAGTTTCAACTACCGCGGGTCACAGGCAAGCTCAAGTCCAGCCCCCACGAGCAAGCCGACTCCAGCCACAGCGGGGCACATATGGGTTCAAGCGAAATAGTTCCGGCCACCACAGGTTATACGTGGGTTCAGGCGAGGTCAACTCTGGCTTTCAAGAGCTACATACTGGAGTGTAAGCCAAAAAGAATGATGAGGAAGGGTTTTATTCGCTTCCCGGTATACCGACTCCGATTACAACGGGTCACAGACGCGCTCAAATGTACTAACTCTCCATGCATCAACACTCCCGCATGATTAATTTACACATGCATGCATGCCTATGCGGGTCAACAATTTCGCCGACATGCATGCGCACTTCTGACGAGGATCAAGACTTCGCCACCATGCATGCGCGCCCGCGAGTCACCACTCCACCACCATGCATGCACGCTCGCGAGTCACCACTCTGCCGCCATGCATGCGCGCCCGCAAGTCACCACTCCGCCGTCATGCATGCGCGCCCGAGAGCCATCACTTCACCGCCGTGCATGCGCCGCCTCGGAGGAACCCTCTGACGCCATGCATGCAGCCGCGGATGAACTCCCCTTGCCATGCATGCGCCGTCGCGGATGCCTATGCGGGTCAACAACCCGCCGCCATGCATGCACTCGCCAAGGATCAACAACTTCGCTGCCATGCATGCGCCGTCGCGGATGCCTATGCAGGTCAACAACTTTGCCGCCATGCATGCACTCGCCAAGGATCAACAACTTCGCTGCCATGCATGCGCCGTCGCGGATGCCTATGCAGGTCAACAACCCGCCGCCATGCATGCACTCGCCAAGGATCAACAACTTCGCTGCCATGCATGCGCCGTCGCGGATGCCTATGCAGGTCAACAACTTCGCCGCCGTGACGCGCACCGCCACTTATCAACACATGTGGGTTGGCAATGCCACCCGGGGGTCGTAACCAGTGATCTTAAGTGATCTTAAGATCACTTAAGTTAAGATCACTTAAGACTGATCTTAAGTGATCCGCGATCCGACGCATAAATGATGTTCGTGGCGGGTCATCTCACATTCCGGTGAGTTACAGTTTCGCCGAGTTGCAAGCTTCCTTTACTAGTGTATTAATGCACTTAAGCGAGCCAACACTAATTACCTTGGGTCAAGTGTAAACACTACCTTCACGAGTCACGTGCGCGCCGCGGGTCTCTTATGAACGCCGTGGGTCACTCACGCCGGCGAATTAAAACTAGTAAACGCGGTCAAAAGCCGCGGGTCACTATCTCGCAACGGTAGGTCAACATCAGTCTCCGTAGTCACATACACACTCCGACGGGTCCCGATCAACAACGCGGGTCCATACCGCGCGTGGGCGCGGTAGCACCCGCTACCGCGGGCTTTATTCGTGCTCAGCGGGACGAGCGGGCTTCATTCCGCCGTGCTACACCACCCTCTCCAAGCAATCTCTGTCACAATAACGACTCAGATTTGTTGCTTTGTTTATAGTGCATTGCAGTATATATACATAGAGGTATATATATATATGCATGGAAATGAAAATGTCATTCAAAGGTGGTTGAGCTTTTTCAAAGTGAAACGGGAGTTAATATCCAATTTGCACAAAGAATCCTCATCTTTCATTCTTATTTATTTCAAGAATAAACAATCAAAAGAAAGTTTACAATAACTAGATGTTACCACCTCGCATCAATAACCGTGTGTCTACACTTCGGGAACCGCGTCAACGCGTTAGCACCCACGTCTTAGAACCGTGAATTTTCTTGACATTTACCAATATAACAAGGAAGCCTTCCTCGGTTCTATGGTGTCGGTTCCCCCCCCCCCCCCAAAAAAAAGTCTCGTTTTAGAGGCGCGAAACTCTCACGGAGAAGCCAAAAAATTCTCGTGTCAGAGGCGTGTAACACTTTGATCAAAGAAAAGCTTGGGTGGGCCCCTACCATGAGATTAAAGGTAATTAATATATATATATTAAAAAGGAGACTAAATCTCACTCACAAAGTTACTATTCAATATTTTACTATTTTATTAATTATTATAACCATTAAATCACTAACCATAATTTCATAAATAAAATAATGGTTTTTTATTTTCTTTAGTTTAATTCTTTTTTTCAAAAAATATTTAACAAACTATATTTCTAAACATAAAACTTGGGCAAGTGTCGGTTTACATGTTTTATTTGTTGCTTAAACAATTTTTTTAAACTTCACTTTCATATTTTATATAGTTCGTTACAATGACTGAAACCTTTTTCACGATTTAAAAATATCTCTTCGTCGTACGGTTTTATATCCGCGTTTCAATGTTTGATACCTCGCCTTTAAAATATTGTTATTGGCTTACTGAAATATATTTTTACGAATTTGTGTTGGTACCGCTGATACTAACCAAATTTGTGATGGTTCGCAGCTGTAACGTGCCAGTTTTTTGGGTTCTACATATGATAATTTGTTGTATTTTGGCATTGACTGGTTTATTTCTTTTGTTTAGTTTTATTGTCGTAACTTGATACAAACTGACGTCGTGTCGACTTACAGCGAGTTTATGGTTTAACATTTTTAGTTATGTTTTTTTGTTCGATTTAACGGTCCCGTCGCAAAGCGCAGGGTCCTAAATCCTGGTTTTTAATAAAATGTTGTTTTCATACGCCTAATCTTTGCTCATAATTAGGTGTAATTGATGATACCTTTTTTATGGATGTAGGATGGATTGAGGATCACATATTTCTGGATCAAGGAGCAAATTGAGAAAGAAAAAAGCAAAGGTTTTGACCTTTCGGTTTACGGGTCGTCTAAAGTGGTTGGGACCCAAGCACCAGTTCAGCTCGGGTCGCTCAGGGCCGCTGATGGCAAAGAATAAAGTGTGAGATTCTGTCTTAATTTCAAGGTTATGATTCATGTTTTGCTGATGGTGCTACATATGTGTAATCCTTTTAGCTACTTTTGCATGATCTCTTATTGTTTGTTTGAACCGTTTGTTATTGTGATTTAGCGTCTATTTTTGGTTTGAAGTATGTCGTTTTTTGTCATAAATCTTAAATGGTTAGATCATACTCATAAATTTAATCGTTAAACCGGGTGATTTTGACATGATCAATCTTCGATTGTCTGCACACCTCCGTTGTGTCGTCATGTTATCTTCTTGTTTTGTCATTTCGACCGTTATAACGATAGGAAATGTAAGATATGAACATAGGATTAATTATATATTTATATATAGCATTTGATCTATTATTGACCCATAAGAAAGCCCATATTATGATGAAGTTGATACCTGAAGAGGTAGGTCCCAGCAGAGCCCAGTTGGACCCGCAAGACTCACCTTGAAAAGAGACGTCTGCGCAGAAACCAACTGGATCCGCATGACCCACCATGCTCAGAGACGTGACGTCCTTACGCGCAGTACGCAAGCTGTTCCCGCAGGAAATGCCTCCCAATGGTGAAGTACTCTGCCTGTTCCCGCAGCTGCGGATACAAGCCATCAGGGAAGGCCACCCGCGCAGCAAGGCTACACGCACAAGGCACTTAGCTCTCAATAATTCAGTTGTCACCTGAAGGAATGAGCAAAGCCGGGAACAATCCCGCACAAAGGCGGGAGGGGGAATACTCCCGCCCAAATAAGCCAGTCCGTACGATACGGGAAGATCTTCTGTACTGTACCTGACGAGGTATGGGCAAAAGATCTGACCAAAGATACGACAGCTCATTGACAACAGTATGGCGAGCAGCATGCTCTTGTACTGTATGTCACTATTAGCCGCTGCCTACTCACCAACTCCTGTCATACCACGTGCATAGCCGGCAGTTGGTGGAAAAGGAATAGTACACAGCAGGCCTGGTCACTGTCAGCCGCTGCCTACCCACCAACTACCAGCATGGCACGTGCGTAGGCCACAGTTGGTAGAACAGGAATACTATTCAGCCGGCTATACCTTCTTGGAAACCTACCTTCGGCTATAAATACCCCAAATGGTATGATCATCTTATCATCATATACTATCTCGTATTACATATTATACCTGATATCTGCTCTAGCAATCTCTTAATATACATTTATATTCAAGAGCAATCTAGTCTGATTCTCACGCCGGAGGGTGGTCACAAGGAGGAACCCCCCCCCCTTCTCAGTGACGAGCTCACGGTGTCTGTTTTGCAGGTTATCAGAAGAACCATCTTTGCCGGGTCTAACCCCTCGTGGGAAACATCTATCTAACCCCCAGATATCCGTAATCTGCCCCGGGGTCCGATTAGTGTTTCTTCATTGGCGTCATCCGTGCATAAAAGCTAGAACTTCATTTCTTTTCAGTTTTTTTCAAACTTCTGGAAAGATGGTTAAAGAAACTCCGGTAACCACAACCCCAGCTACTCAGGGGGATACCGGCGACTACACAGTTTTGACGAACACTACCCCGGTTACCCAAGCCGGGGCAAGTGCAGTAAATTTTACGAACACTACCCCAGTTACCCAAGCTGGGGCAAGTGCAGTAAACAACCATCCCCTGGGATTCAATAATACCCAGGCGGAAAGACAACAGACGAGACTCCCCCGCCAAACACTTAAACAAGTTAAAGCGTGGGCGGAGGCACGTCAGAAGGAATTCCAAGCTGAGTTGGACGAACGCTTGCGTTCCGTCCAACAGGCTGACGAATTCGGAGAGTACTGGGACAATGTGTGACACCCGGTAAATTCCCCAATCCCTTAAACTAAGTAATCAACCTAATAATTAGGTGATTGTAAATATTATGCGCGCCATGTTAGTCAGCGCGTGCATTTGTTATGTGCGCCCTGCGCGAGCGCGCTATGTTAAGAATCAGCGCGGGCACATTATGTGCGCCCGGCGCGAGCATATGTTAGAATCAGCGCGGGCATTTGTTTGCCCTGCGCGAGCGCGCCATGTTAGTCAGCGCGTGCATGTTATATGCGCCATGCGCGAGCGCACCATGTTAAGAACCAGCGTGGGCATATGTTATATGCGCCATGCGTGAATGTTTTGGCTTTATGTTTTCATGTAACTTAACGTTGTCTAATGGGTTGACCGTCACGCATGATGCTAAGGCGGGTGCACCCTAAATCGTTTATGCGCGTGCGGAAGGGAACTAACCTCCCCGCATGGCGGGAACATTGAGAGCTAGTTTGTCTGAAGCTCCAGGATGGAATTGACTTCAACATGACTGATCACTATGTTGAAATACCAAGACCACCTGGAGAATCTACAAATGAAACTCAAATGTCCCTAACTGCGAGAAGGTTACGCACCTACCCGCAGCAAAGAAATGTTCTACACGCAGAAAGCTATGCGCACCAAGTTATACGCGCAGAACACTTAGTCAAAATGTTCAGATTTACGGAAATTGTTCCCGCCCAAAAGAAAACAGTAACGTGTTTCAGAAAATTTCTACTTTTTACTGTGCACTGGCAAAAGCACACTGTAGCATGAACAGTCAACTATCAGCCACCCTACTTTCACCAACCACAGACCTGCATGTCCTGCAAAAATCAGAATCTTTCACCCACTCCTCCACTTTTGAATAAATAATAATACTTTCCATACTTTATCATCATCACACCTAGATATGAAAAGATTACAATCCCCTAAATCAAGGGATTGTGTCCCATTGAATTTGCCTATAAATATGTAACCTAAAATTATCACTCAACACACTTCAAACTTCTCTCTTAAAACTGAAAATCTGCCCTGAATCATCTCCCAAGCATCTATTTTGATTTTCAATTCCGTTCCTGTTACAAGGTAAGCCGAGATTATAACCTTGAGATCTACTTTTCGACCCATATATCTTGATCTTAATATACATATTTGTTATTTAATCGTATTCTAGACCTTCGATTCCGAGGCCAACACCAAGAAAACCCGAATCTCGATTAATTCCATAACAAGAACCACAGGTGAGTCTCACAGCCCCTATTTTCACTGTTTTCACTGTTTTTAAACTGTTTTCGGGGCGAGGGACACGTACTTAAATAATGATTTATCATGGTATACTTACAAGCTATGCAAGCGATTTTGTGTTTAAGTTATGTTTCATGATGAGCAATGCGAATGGTTATCTAAGGTTTTCGATGTATGTGCGCTAGAACTCGAGTAAGTGATCACTTTACCATTGGAACTCTAAGGGTAGGGACTGCTGGTTTGATCCACCCACTCGTAGGGGTCGCACCTCTTTGCATGGACGAGTGCCTAGTATGGTCATGGGGCAGTACTATGGGTTTGAGCCCGCTCGTAGGGGTCGCGCCTCTTTGCATGGACGAGCGCCTTGTTTTCCGGCACAACGTCCGCGCGTAACCCGCGGGACGGTAATATGTTATTTTAGCTCGTAGTGGCAGCGCCACTTTGCATAGACGAGCACGGTTTTTCAGAAGTGTCCGCGCGTAACCCGCGGGACGATATTACATTGTTTTAGCTCGTAGTGGCAGCGCCACTTTGCATGGACGAGCACATTTTCCTGAAACGTTCGCGCGTAACCCGCGGGACGGTATTACTTATGTTTAGCTCGTAGTGGCAGCGCCACTTTGCATAGACGAGCACAGTTCCCAGAAATGTTCGCGCGTAACCCGCGGAACGATTTTACCAGAATATATTGATAGAGCTATGTTTTACCAAGCATGTGTTTTAATGAGGCTAACAGAATTATGTTTCAGAATGATTATGATGCAATACGATTTATCAAGTTACTAAAACTTGTGAACTCACTCAGTTTATACTGATTCAAATGTTTTTACGTGTCTTTCAGGAAATAACTAGGTAGCGCATGGAGTCACACTTAGAGCACCACACGCTGAACATCTAAAACAAGCTTTTTGGAAGATTTTGGTTTTATCCCCTCGATGCGCACGGTTACCCGCCGCGCAAGGGGATATGGCGAGGAAATCTTCAGTTTTATACTTGGATGTTTTTATGTAACTTTTAAACAATGTAATGTATTAAACATTTCTTACGCAATGAAAATCTTTGAATGTTTGCAATGGCCCGTGCTTAATTATCAATCCCCACTCGCGCGCGCCCGGCTGTTTCCGCCGCTCAGGGCCGGGTGTGACAGATTGGTATCAGAGCACTGGTTATAGCGAACTAGGAAAAGAAGTTTTTAACCTAGACTATAACCTTTGGGGAATCGCATGAAAAATTTTTCAAAGAATATTTTCAAAAGAAAAATCACACACGCACTTAGGAACACGGGTCACAGTGTCTAGAGATAAGAACATTATGTGCTCTGAGTACATGCGCTAAGTTTGTTATATTTTCTTTTTATGAAAAGAATGCCTCCAACCAGAGCCAAGGGAATTACCATGACACCCGAGGAGCTCGCAGAAATAATCGCGCAGGCGATTGCAACGCATGAGGCCAGCAAGGCCGAATCTAGTCAGGGTCGCCAAGAGAACGAGACCCCAGAACCCGAATCAGGAGCCTTGGACAAAGGATGCTCCTATAAAACATTCATGGCCTGTAGGCCTTGGCCGTTCAAAGGCACCGAAGGAGCCATTGGGCTCTACAATTGGATCGACAAGATGGAGACAGTTCTCTCCATCAGCGGATGTAGTGAAAACCAGAAGGTCCTTTACGCGACCTGTATGTTCCAAGAAGCAGCTTCATCTTGGTGGAAGCTTCAAGTGAAAACATTGGGGAGAGAAGTTGCTCTCCACAAGACCTGGGAAGAATTGAAAGAAATGATGATGAGAAAGTTCTGCTCTCGCGCAGAAATTCAGAGCTTGCAACAAGAATTCTGGAACCACACCATGGTAGGAACGGATATCGATGCCTACACCAATCGTTTCAACGAGCTTTGCCAGCTGGTGCCAGACATGGCAAACACAGAAGAAAAGAAAATCGAGAGGTACATCTTTGGGTTACCTCCTGTCGTTAGAGTCCCGCTCAACGCCGCCGCACCTCCGACCTTTGACGAGGCGGTTGCGCGAGCCATCACCCTTACAAGGGATACGGTTCGTGCGGGTATGTTGACTGCTCGCTTGAACGAGCAGCGAACCTCTGACTCCAAGAGGAAATGGAACTCCCACCGAGGATCAGACTTCAAGCAACCACCGCCCAAGAAGCAGGAAAGCACAAGGGTTTACGCGATTCAAGCCGCGGAACCATCAAGGAAAGGATACAGCGGGCCTCGCCCATGGTGCAGCAAATGCAAGTACCACCACGATGGTGAGTGCACAAAAATCGAATGCGCCAAATGTGGCAGACCAGGACACAAGGCGATGAATTGTCGCATCAGAGAAGCTGGATCGAGCGACAGCTGCTACGCATGCGGGAAGCCTGGACACTTCAGTCGGGATTGCCCACAGAAAGGAAACCAAGCTCGCGGGAGAGCTTTTGTGATTGGCGCGGGTGAAGCAAAGGAAGAGCCAAATGTGGTAACCGGTACGTTTTTGCTTAACGGTCATTATGCATCTGTCTTATTTGATACTGGCGCTGACCTAAGTTTTATATCCCATGAGTTTAAAAACTCCCTGGGCTTAGCAACCAGTAGGCTAGACAAACCTTATACTATAGAACTAGCCAATGGTAGGCAGTTATGCGCGAATGAAAGGACTGAACAATGTGTATTAGTCATGGGAGGTCATGAGTTCAATATTAACTTGTTGCCAATAGATTTGGGAAGTTTCGATATTGTGGTAGGTATGGATTGGTTGGTCGAAAATCTCGCGGAGATTGTTTGTCATGAGAAGCAGGTTCGGATTCCACTGTTGAACGGAGAAACTTTGATGATTCAAGGGGAAAGAAGGGGAGTTGCGACGAAACTGATTTCGTGCCTAAAGGCGCGTAAGTGCCTAAGGAAAGGGTGCTACGCCTTCCTGGCGCATGTAGTAGAGAAAGGAGATGAGCGAAGAATTGAAGACTTACCAGTAGTGCGCGAATTTCCAGAAGTTTTTCCTGAAGATTTGCCCGGGTTACCGCCGCCGCGACAAGTCGAGTTTCGTATTGATTTGGTCCCAGGAGCTGCGCCAGTAGCTCGAGCGCCTTATCGCTTAGCTCCATCTGAGATGCAAGAGCTATCCAATCAGTTACAGGAACTATTGGATAAGGGTTTCATACGCCCAAGCTTTTCACCTTGGGGAGCTCCAGTACTGTTTGTAAAGAAGAAAGATGGTTCGTTCAGAATGTGTATTGACTACAGGGAGCTGAACAAGCTGACAGTCAAAAATCGGTACCCCTTACCGAGGATTGACGACTTATTTGACCAGTTGCAGGGATCCAGTTATTATTCGAAGATAGATCTACGGTCAGGATACCACCAACTTAGGGTCCATGAGGAAGACGCGCCAAAGACAGCCTTCCGAACCAGATATGGCCATTATGAGTTCTTAGTGATGCCTTTCGGGCTAACTAATGCGCCGGCTATATTCATGGATCTGATGAACCGTGTGTGCAAACCATACTTGGACAAGTTTGTGATTGTGTTTATAGATGATATTTTGATTTACTCTCGAACCAAGGCCGAGCATGAGCAACACCTGAGAATGATTTTGGAATTGTTAAAGAAAGAAAAGTTGTATGCGAAGTTTTCCAAGTGCGAGTTCTGGCTTAGAGAAGTTCACTTCCTCGGTCACGTTGTTAACGAGAAAGGAATTCACGTCGATCCTTCTAAGGTTAAAGCCATCGAAAACTGGGAAGCGCCAAAAACCTCAACTGAGGTGAGGCAATTCCTTGGGCTAGCTGGCTACTATCGACGCTTCATTGAGAACTTCTCCAAGATAGCTCTACCTCTGACCGCGCTAACTCAGAAAGACAGGATGTTTGTTTGGGGCGAAAACCAGGAAGCAGCGTTTCAAATGTTGAAGCAGAAGTTATGTAGTGCGCCAATTCTATCTCTGCCCGAGGGGACAGATGACATCGTTGTTTACTGCGACGCTTCACATCAGGGACTTGGATGTGTCCTTATGCAGCGAGACAAAGTCATAGCGTATGCCTCGCGCCAACTTAAGATCAATGAGAAGAACTACACAACGCATGATTTAGAACTTGGAGCTGTTGTCTTCGCGCTAAAGATTTGGCGCCATTACCTCTACGGTACGAAATGTGTAATCTTTACGGATCATAAGAGCCTCCAACATATATTCGATCAGAAGGAATTAAACATGAGGCAACGAAGATGGGTTGAATTGTTGAATGACTATGATTGCGAGATCAAGTATCATCCGGGGAAAGCGAATGTGGTAGCAGACGCGCTAAGCAGAAAGGAGCGAATAAAAACGCTACGAGTCAAGGCTCTAAGATTGACCATTCACGCAGATCTCGCTACTCGCATCCGAGAAGCTCAGCAAGAAGCCTTGAAACCAGAGTTTGTTAAAAATGAATGCCTTGGAGGTATGGTTAAAAGTTTGGAACTGAAAGAGAACGGCAATCTATATTTCGCTAACCGCATATGGGTCCCTCTCAAGGGAGGATTGCGCGAGCAAGTTTTAAACGAAGCTCACAAGACGCGGTATTCTGTACATCCTGGCGCAGACAAGATGTACCAAGATGTTAAAATGTTGTATTGGTGGCCCAATCTTAAAGGCGCCATCGCGACGTATGTCAGTAAGTGCCTGACGTGTTCGAAGGTAAAGGCTGAATACCAGAAACCATCGGGGTTGCTTCAGCAGCCAGAAATTCCCATGTGGAAGTGGGAACAAATCTCTATGGACTTCATCACCAAACTACCAAGGACACCTGGGGGTTATGACACGATATGGGTTATTGTAGATCGGCTAACTAAGTCAGCGCACTTCCTGCCGATTAAAGAAACTGATAAAATGGAAAAGTTAGCCCGACTATATATTCGAGAAGTAGTTTCAAAACATGGAGTCCCAGTGTCCATCATTTCTGATAGAGATAGTCGGTTCACCTCAAGGTTTTGGAGATCATTACAAGAGGGGTTAGGTACTCGACTGGACATGAGTACGGCTTATCATCCTCAAACGGATGGACAAAGCGAACGAACGATCCAGACATTGGAAGATATGCTGCGCGCGTGCGCGATCGATTTTGGAGGTAGTTGGGATACCCACCTCCCGTTGGTTGAATTTTCTTACAATAACAGTTATCACACAAGCATTAAGGCTGCGCCGTTCGAAGCTTTATATGGGCGCAAGTGTAGATCCCCACTGTGTTGGGCTGAAATGGGCGACAAGCAAATGACTGGTCCAGAAGTGATCCAAGAAACAACAGACAAGATTTTTCAGATAAGGGATCGCCTTAAGGCAGCACGCGACAGACAGAAAAGTTATGCTGATATGAGAAGGAAACCGTTGGAGTTTCAAGTAGGGGATAAAGTACTTTTGAAAGTCTCTCCATGGAAGGGAGTCCCCCGTTTCGGTAAGCGAGGAAAGCTAAATCCGCGCTACATTGGACCTTTTGAGATCCTGGAGAGGATCGGTCCAGTTGCTTATAAACTCCGTCTACCCGCCGAACTCAGTGGAGTTCATGATACGTTTCATGTATCCAACCTCAAGAAATGTTTATCTGACGAAACGTTGATTATACCGATGGAAGAAATTCATATTGACAAACAGCTGCACTTCGTAGAAGAACCTATAGCAGTAACCGATTGGAAAGAACAAAGGTTGCGCAGAAGCAGAATCAAGTTGGTAAAAGTTCAATGGAACTCAAGGCGTGGGCCTGAATTCACTTGGGAAAGAGAAGATCAGATGCGCATGAAATACCCACACCTCTTTCAGAACATGGCTTCTGCCAGCAACGTCTCCTAAATTTCGGGACGAAATTCGTTTAACGAGGGGAGAATGTGACACCCGGTAAATTCCCCAATCCCTTAAACTAAGTAATCAACCTAATAATTAGGTGATTGTAAATATTATGCGCGCCATGTTAGTCAGCGCGTGCATTTGTTATGTGCGCCCTGCGCGAGCGCGCTATGTTAAGAATCAGCGCGGGCACATTATGTGCGCCCGGCGCGAGCATATGTTAGAATCAGCGCGGGCATTTGTTTGCCCTGCGCGAGCGCGCCATGTTAGTCAGCGCGTGCATGTTATATGCGCCATGCGCGAGCGCACCATGTTAAGAACCAGCGTGGGCATATGTTATATGCGCCATGCGTGAATGTTTTGGCTTTATGTTTTCATGTAACTTAACGTTGTCTAATGGGTTGACCGTCACGCATGATGCTAAGGCGGGTGCACCCTAAATCGTTTATGCGCGTGCGGAAGGGAACTAACCTCCCCGCATGGCGGGAACATTGAGAGCTAGTTTGTCTGAAGCTCCAGGATGGAATTGACTTCAACATGACTGATCACTATGTTGAAATACCAAGACCACCTGGAGAATCTACAAATGAAACTCAAATGTCCCTAACTGCGAGAAGGTTACGCACCTACCCGCAGCAAAGAAATGTTCTACACGCAGAAAGCTATGCGCACCAAGTTATACGCGCAGAACACTTAGTCAAAATGTTCAGATTTACGGAAATTGTTCCCGCCCAAAAGAAAACAGTAACGTGTTTCAGAAAATTTCTACTTTTTACTGTGCACTGGCAAAAGCACACTGTAGCATGAACAGTCAACTATCAGCCACCCTACTTTCACCAACCACAGACCTGCATGTCCTGCAAAAATCAGAATCTTTCACCCACTCCTCCACTTTTGAATAAATAATAATACTTTCCATACTTTATCATCATCACACCTAGATATGAAAAGATTACAATCCCCTAAATCAAGGGATTGTGTCCCATTGAATTTGCCTATAAATATGTAACCTAAAATTATCACTCAACACACTTCAAACTTCTCTCTTAAAACTGAAAATCTGCCCTGAATCATCTCCCAAGCATCTATTTTGATTTTCAATTCCGTTCCTGTTACAAGGTAAGCCGAGATTATAACCTTGAGATCTACTTTTCGACCCATATATCTTGATCTTAATATACATATTTGTTATTTAATCGTATTCTAGACCTTCGATTCCGAGGCCAACACCAAGAAAACCCGAATCTCGATTAATTCCATAACAAGAACCACAGGTGAGTCTCACAGCCCCTATTTTCACTGTTTTCACTGTTTTTAAACTGTTTTCGGGGCGAGGGACACGTACTTAAATAATGATTTATCATGGTATACTTACAAGCTATGCAAGCGATTTTGTGTTTAAGTTATGTTTCATGATGAGCAATGCGAATGGTTATCTAAGGTTTTCGATGTATGTGCGCTAGAACTCGAGTAAGTGATCACTTTACCATTGGAACTCTAAGGGTAGGGACTGCTGGTTTGATCCACCCACTCGTAGGGGTCGCACCTCTTTGCATGGACGAGTGCCTAGTATGGTCATGGGGCAGTACTATGGGTTTGAGCCCGCTCGTAGGGGTCGCGCCTCTTTGCATGGACGAGCGCCTTGTTTTCCGGCACAACGTCCGCGCGTAACCCGCGGGACGGTAATATGTTATTTTAGCTCGTAGTGGCAGCGCCACTTTGCATAGACGAGCACGGTTTTTCAGAAGTGTCCGCGCGTAACCCGCGGGACGATATTACATTGTTTTAGCTCGTAGTGGCAGCGCCACTTTGCATGGACGAGCACATTTTCCTGAAACGTTCGCGCGTAACCCGCGGGACGGTATTACTTATGTTTAGCTCGTAGTGGCAGCGCCACTTTGCATAGACGAGCACAGTTCCCAGAAATGTTCGCGCGTAACCCGCGGAACGATTTTACCAGAATATATTGATAGAGCTATGTTTTACCAAGCATGTGTTTTAATGAGGCTAACAGAATTATGTTTCAGAATGATTATGATGCAATACGATTTATCAAGTTACTAAAACTTGTGAACTCACTCAGTTTATACTGATTCAAATGTTTTTACGTGTCTTTCAGGAAATAACTAGGTAGCGCATGGAGTCACACTTAGAGCACCACACGCTGAACATCTAAAACAAGCTTTTTGGAAGATTTTGGTTTTATCCCCTCGATGCGCACGGTTACCCGCCGCGCAAGGGGATATGGCGAGGAAATCTTCAGTTTTATACTTGGATGTTTTTATGTAACTTTTAAACAATGTAATGTATTAAACATTTCTTACGCAATGAAAATCTTTGAATGTTTGCAATGGCCCGTGCTTAATTATCAATCCCCACTCGCGCGCGCCCGGCTGTTTCCGCCGCTCAGGGCCGGGTGTGACACAATGATTCGGAGGAATCCGATAGTGACGCAAGCCCTCGTCATAGGGCGAAAGGGAAGCGTAAGGAAACGGACTCCCAACCGAGAAGGCATTTTGAAGAAACCTTCAAACCAAAAAACACAGGTGGAAATCCACGTGACTTCTCGAAAACATTTACACCAACTGCTGCAAAGGCGGGAACGTCCAAATTTGCAAGGGACATTGCGGAAGCAATCATCCCAAAAAGTGCCAAACAGATGTCCAACATCGGCACTTACGATGGTATATCTGATCCAGACGATCATTTGAACAGGTTCATAGCGGGGGCAACCGTCAGTAGTTGGACGGAACCTACGTGGTGTTACATGTTCCAAATGACGCTTGTTGGGGCAGCTAGAGCGTGGTTCGATCGTCTACCGGTCCACCACATCTACGATTGGGAAGACTTCCAGCAGAAGTTTAGCCAACACTTCAGCCAACAAAGAAAGTATACCGAAGAGCAATGGACAATCCTCAAATGCATTCGAGAGGAAGATGAATCTTTGCCAAACTTCATCACTCGCTTCAACTCAAAGAAGCTAAGTTTGGGTAATATTAGCGAAGATCTTGTTCGCGCTGCTTTCATCCAGGGCGCGAACGACCCAGAGCTCATCCGCACCTTAACGGGTAAAGATGGCATGCCATCCACATGGGACGCCATCATGACAGCAGCTAAACGCTTTGCGGAAACGGAGAAGCAACTGGGTAGAGATCTCCCCCAGAGCACAAACCTCTACACCCAGAAAACAAGAGAAGACAACGTCCTTACCGCCCGATTAAACAAAAAGCGGAAGCTAGGCATTTGGCAGTCAAGGGTAAACTTTGACACCTCATCCGGCTTGCAACATCGGTTAGGCGGAAGGGATAACGTACAGTCAAACCAGAACTCGAGATGGACGCCACTCACCAAAAGCGTCACCGAGATATTCGCCACTGAGGAGCTCCCATGGCCAAAGGCTCCAATAATCCGACATCGTCACAATGCTGATCGGAGCAAATACTGTGACTTTCACAGGACAAAAGGCCACAACACTGAAGAATGCATAGATGTAAAGGACATGGTCGAAGCATTTGTCAGAGATGGGACGCTCGCGCACCTCGTGGCGCAAAGAACGCTGAGCAGGCTGATGCGTGTAGAACCCCAGTTGGGGAAAACACAAATAAAATTGCAGCTTCAATGTTGGAGACTACATAATGCGCAAACAACGAGATCCCGAACCAGGTGCATATCGGCTCGATGGCACTCCCATCCCAACAACATGGAAGGGAGCTCAATTACACAGTTTGCATGTAGATCAATTCCAAATTTGTAAAGAAAAGGCCCAGAGCCACTTCTAATGGAAATGATTCTCCTTAAAACATCGACGCTGATGATTTTACATTTATACTTTTATGAACTTTCAACACTGACGCCGGTTTTCACCGCATACATAAGTGTGAAAGTCGTTGCATGGGGAAGGCGGTAAAACCCGCATAAACCCAAAAAACGGCAAACCTTCACGCAGGTCAGTTAAAGGTAAAGTTCAGTCATCCCACTAAATGAAAGTGCCGATCTATCCGCATGAATCATGATAGAGGAAACTGAACACTAACCTATTAACAACCGCGCGTCGAACGGTTAATTTGTTTAACACGGATATGCCGGTTTTCACCGCATAATTACGTGAAAAGTCGTTGCGTGGGGAAAGCGGCAAAACGCCATAAACCCAAAAAAAAACGGCAAACCTTCACGCAGGTCAGTTAAAGGTAAAGTTCAGACATCCCACTAAATGAAAGTGCCGGTCTATCCGCACGAATCATGAGAGGAAACTGAACACTAACCTATTAACAACCGCGCGTCGAACGGTTAATTTACTCAACACTGATGCCGGTTTTCACCGCATAATTACGTGGAAAGTCGTTGCGTGGGGAAGGCGGCAAAACCCGCATAAACCCAAAAAACGGCAAACCTTCACGCAGGTCAGTCATAGGTAAACTTTGGTCATCCAACTAAATGAAAGTGCCGGTCCTAACCGCACAAATCATGAGGAAACCGAACCTATTGACAACCGCGCGTCGAACGGTTAACTTATTCAAAATACATAGAGAATTTCTAACAAAAGGATGAGGAAACCCTCCACGCAGGTTAGATGTAGGTAAAGTTTAGCCATCCTACTAAGTGCAAGTGACTGTCCTACCCGCACAATCACGAAAGAGGAAGCAAAACTTCAACCTATTATCTACCACGTTCAAAAGTTAACTTATTTTAAACACTTAGAAAATTCCTAAAAAGATGAGGAAAACCTCTACGCAGGTCAGATATAGGTAAAGTTTAGCCATCCTACTAAGTGTAAGTGACGGTCCTACCCGCACAATCACGAAAGAGGAAGCAAAACTTCAACCTATTATCTACCACGTTCAAAGGTTAAATTATTCTAAACACTTTGAAAATTGCTAATTTAAACTAAAGTATGCAAGTCATATAACGTTTACAAAGCAAGGAATCCAGTGAAAATAGCGGTCTTACCCGCACAAAGATTTATATTTCATAATATTCGTTACAAGAATGGCCGGGTAACTACCCGCCTACAAGAATATAAATCTATACAAGCTAAACCTATCCTAACAGTGGGAAGGGATCTTCAGGATCAAGCTTCAGGGCCACTTCCACTTGGACCAGCACCATCAGTAGAGCGTGGCGGTTCAAGGAAAGCTTTAAGGATAGCTAGCCCATCATCAGCAGCGGCAACTTCGTTTACCTTCTCCACCACCGGATGCGGGAAGGCGGCATACTGATTCACTGCTTGGTCGTATACAGCTTCAGTATCCACATCAAATAAAGGGAAGTTGGAAGGCGGGATGCCTTTCTCAACGAACCCTAGACCAAGCAGGAAGCCGGCCTTTTCCCCATCCTTATGAGAAGCGTTGAGGGTTGCGCTCATAGCATCGTCATAACACGTATCCGTGAAGACTCGATGCACAACCTAAAAAAAATATAGAAGTATCAAAACCTTTTCTATTTACAAAGAAAAGCGTGAAGACATGAAGCTAAACATACCTGAGACAACGCTTCTCGAAAAAGCCATTCCTTGGCAACCAGAGCCTCCTGGAGGACAGCTTGAGCTTTGTTACGGGCGCGTTCGGCTTCACTTTTGTTGAGGTTGGCAAGCAACACTTCTTTAGCCGCAGCCTCTTCGACGCCCTTTAGCTTCCGCTCAGTGTGGTCAAGCACCCCCCTCTGGTCCAAGATCTCTTGAAGCTTTTTGGCGTCTTCCATCGCCAAGGCATCATGAGCCTGCTGGAGAGCCTCTAATTTGGCTTTAAGCTCCTCATTCTCCACGCGTAGAGGCTCAGCAACAGCTTCAGCCTTGGTGGCCCTCTCGGTTGCGTTCCTTGCAGTTTCCTTAGCCAGCCGAAGCTGTTCGTTAACAGCTTGGGCAGCCTTGGAACGGGCCTCGAGCCGGACCTGAACTTCAACCTCGAGGGCCTTGAAGGCCTTCTCCTTTTCCGCAGCCACTGCGGTAAGTCTCTTGTTCTCCTCCCGGACAGCCCGCGCTTGAGCTACTACTTGAGTGCGAGCTGCTTTTAACTTGTCGTTTTCACGACAAAGCAGCTCGACGCGCGGCTGCATCCGGGCCAGGAGAACCCGAAGCTCATTGGTTAGCCTACCCTCCTGGTAGCTAGCCATGGCTTCCCCCAACGCACCACTGGGAGCTGCGTGACGAGCCCACTCCACGCACTCCACAGGTGTGCGAAGGGTTGTTCCTCGGCGGATGTTCCATCGTGGAACATACACTTCATTGGAATCCGACACTGCAAAAAACAAAAAGCAGTTAGGAAAAGATGATAAAAAAAAGAGGCCAAAAGAACCCTACGCACCTGTAGGGTCAACAACAGGCCGATAGCCGCCAAACCCATCACCTGAACCCAAGGGAAATCCATCCAAGAGGTCAGGCAGATGGGAAGGAGGCAGAGGTTGGCGATAAGCCCCAAGCATACCTGAAGTATCGACTGTAGCTGCCGACGTCGGAGGCATGGAGGCCGCCGCGGTAGAAACCAACGGAGGTGAACTCACTGGAGGTGAACTCACAACCGTGGTCGCCGCTGCGGAATGCGCAGAAAAAGTAACCGCCGGCTCAGTGAAAGATGCGGTAAAAATGGCACTGACAGCCGGCGGTGATGTCATCACAGCTGGAACAGTTGGCTCAACGGAGTGAGCAACTGAACCAGCGGAAGCAGGCGCAGGCGCAGCCGCCTGGGTCGTCGCCTCAGGTAGGCTGACCAAGCCTACCGTCATGGGTCCGGAGGTACTCCTCCCCGCTCCACCCTGGAATGCGTCAACATCCACGCCTGCACAAAGAAGATAAGTATTAATGATGGAAAGCTATGAAGTTAAAAATTAAGTTTGTACTTACGGGTTTTCTTGAGCCTAAAAGTGCGGACAGGCGGGGATGAACCCGATGGAGCCGGCCTCTTCACGCCGCTCACCGTCGTCATCTGGGGCTCTCCGGAGGTGACAGTCGCAGCCTCCGGAGCAGTGGTCCTATCACCACCCGGGTTCCCCGCCACCTACTCGCTCTCGGTCTCTGAATCAGACCGAGGCACCGGATCGGCAGTGGAGGCCTTCGCCTTTCCCTTCCCGCCGGCAGCCTTCTTCTTCCGCACCAACGGAGGACCATCTGCGGATTCCTCATCAGAACACAAGATTAGAGGAATTCCAGCAGAGGTTTCAGCATTGAGGGGTCGAGGGTTGAATAACGCCTTACCTGGCCGCCTGGCGCTCAGGATCTCGTGGCCTGGCGGGTAGATCTCCACGAACCGATCCGCCGTCTGTTCAAGGATGGGCAACTCGTTCTCATCTAGAGCACGGGTACCCATCCGAGCGGGACTGTCAGCCTCCCGCGAATACAGGAGCGACTGCAAGTCGTTCCCCTCTGAAATAAAAGAAAAGCAGTTAGAAGACAAACCTGTATAAACAAAGTAAACGGAGCATACCGTAAGGAGCAGAGTTCAAACCGTATTCGAGGACGATCGGGATCTTTTGCGCATCCGCATCCTTCCACACCCGGCTCATCCCGAGCATCACCATCCCGGACTCCGCAAACCGGTAAACCGGAGATTGGACTCAGGAGATCTTGGAAAACCATTCCGCCTCCTGGTAGTTTGAGGCGTGAAGGCTAGGGAGAGCTTGCCCATTCTTGAACTTCATGGCAAGGGGGATGGCGCGAGCGGAGATAAAAAAGAACTCCCGCTTCCACGAACGAAGACTGCGCTCGGTTGCGCAAATCTTCAAACCCTTGATCCGGGTTATCAGAGTATACCACCCCTCGATGCACCTCCAAGAGTAGAAGGTCATCAGGCGGTCAACGAAGGGCTCAACGCCCAGAATCCGGCACACCCACTCGAAGTGGCGAATCTTCGCGATCGCCATCGGGTGCACCTCGGTCAGGTGTACACCGTGCCTCTCTAGGACACGGTACACAAACTTTGTCAACGGGAACCTAAGATTCCCATAGACAAAGAATGCAGCATATACCCCGATCTTGCCTCTGGGGGCATCATACACCGTCTGATGGGGTTCAGGAAACTCAGGCTCGAGAGACTCGAGCATGAACTTCCTGACGATGTACTGATATAGATCAACAGGCAGAGCACACTGGCACTCGCCAGCAGTACTCTTGTCATCGGCGTACACCCCAGCCTCCTGGGCTGTAGCCTCAAGATCATGAGAAGACATCTTGCAGGTATGAAAAAAGAACGATTTCAAGAGAATGCTCGACTGAAAAGATGAGTATTCGCCGGAAATCGTTTTGAAGATGAAGAGAAAAGTGAAAGTGTGGATTACAAAGAACCCTCTCCCCCTTTATATACTAATCGCAATTAATGCGATGAATTTAATGCGGAAGAGAGAGAAATCGAAGGTGCAATGAAACTATGACACGTGGCAAAAAGCAAGCTGGCAACAGCTGTTGAAAGGACGCGTACCATTAATTTCGCGGCCACGCGCCCACGCGCCTGAAAAAGCATCTGGAATGATCACGTACTGTCACGTCACCATAACTTCCTGCACGTCCTGACACAGTCAGAAGAAACCGTCGCACGACGTTTCAGAGGTTTGGACTGTTCTTATCCTTTCACCAACTCTTCGAATTTCAAAATTCAAAAAGATTCAAAAGTAAGCGGGAAAATACCCCTTACCTTGGCAACCAACTGTAAGACAGGTGCGGGTACAGTGTAAAGGCAAAACCCTTCACATACTTAGCACCTGCAGGGAATTGAAGCCAAGAATACCTCGGCAACCAAGTAACTAAAAGACGGGTGCGGGTACAGTGTTAAGGCAAAACCCTTCACATACTTAGCACCCGCAGGGAATTGACGCCAGGAATACCTTGGAAGTAAAGTAACCGTAAGACGAGCGCGGGTACAGTGTTAAGGCAAAACCCTTCACATACCTAGCGCTCCGCAGGGAATTGAAACCAAGAAGGATCTTCTGGGCAATGCTTGCGGAAACGGGAATAACATCCCCGCATAGCGGGAACGTCGAGAACTACATTGAACCTCCAGGATGGAATTGGTGGTTTAAACATAATTGATCACTATGTTCAAAACTACCAAAACCTCAAGGAGAATCCACACAAGTGGGACTCAACGCTCCTGACTTGCGAGGAGGTTACAGACCTACCCGCATCATACCCAAAGATCAAGCAGGAAAGTCGGGAATTTCTGCAAGTGACATAAGGACTTCCGCGGGAAGAATCCCCATGGAAAACCTTAAAACTAAACCCTTTTCAAAACCCTTTGCTTAAGTCCAAAAGTTCACCTCACTTTATTAAACATTCATGAGAAGAACATTGGACTGGGGGACTTGAAGAGGTAGGTCCCAGCAGAGCCCAGTTGGACCCGCAAGACTCACCTTGAAAAGAGACGTCTGCGCAGAAACCAACTGGATCCGCAGGACCCACCATGCTCAGAGAAGTGACGTCCTTACGCGCAGTACGCAAGCTGTTCCCGCAGGAAATGCCTCCCAATGGTGAAGTACTCTGCCTGTTCCCGCAGCTGCGGATACAAGCCTTCAGGGAAGGCCACCCGCGCAGCAAGGCTACACGCACAAGGCACTTAGCTCTCAATAATTCAGTTGTCACCTGAAGGAATGAGCAAAGCCGGGAACAATCCCGCACAAAGGCGGGAGGGGGAATACTCCCGCCCAAATAAGCCAGTCCGTACGATACGGGAAGATCTTCTGTACTGTACCTGACGAGGTATGGGCAAAAGATCTTACCAAAGATACGACAGCTCATTGACAACAGTATGGCGAGCAGCATGCTCTTGTACTGTATGTCACTATTAGCCGCTGCCTACTCACCAACTCCTGTCATACCATGTGCATAGCCGGCAGTTGGTGGAAAAGGAATAGTATACAGCAGGCCTGGTCACTGTCAGCCGCTGCCTACCCACCAACTACCAGCATGGCACGTGCGTAGGCCACAGTTGGTAGAACAGGAATACTATTCAGCCGGCTATACCTTCTTGGAAACCTACCTTCGGCTATAAATACCCCAAATGGTATGATCATCTTATCATCATATACTATCTCGTATTACATATTATACCTGATATCTGCTCTAGCAATCTCTTAATATACATTTATATTCAAGAGCAATCTAGTCTGATTCTCACGCCGGAGGGTGGTCACAAGGAGGAACCCCCCCCCTTCTCAGTGACGAGCTCACGGTGTCTGTTTTGCAGGTTATCAGAAGAACCATCTTTGCCGGGTCTAACCCCTCGTGGGAAACATCTATCTAACCCCCAGATTATCCGTAATCTGCCCCGGGGTCCGATTAGTGTTTCTTCAATACCATAATTGAGAAAATATTTTTCAATACCTTCTATGTTTTCCATATTCCGGGTACCGCCTTCATAATCGATATAGTTTTATATAGGAATCGGCTTCTTTGAATCGCCACCCCGCCACCGCTACTTCGTTAGTATGAAATTTTTATTAGTTATTATTTGAGCATCGGAAATTGATGCTCTTAAAACAAACCGGCTTTAGAAACGCTTCCCCCACTCTATACACCTTTTGCAAAAGGCGCTACAGAAAAGCCTTTTCATCCTCTCATCACGTCTATTCTCTCTCCTCTATGTTGGAGGTTGGCATTAAACCCGGTTCCAGACCTGACCTGCTCGTATGAACCAGGTTTCGGTTTTTCGAACTTGTCAGTACTGGTTTCACCTCTACCCGGTCAAATCTCGGACCCGGCCCGGTAGAAACTTGGCACAATCGGTCAAAATCCCAACCATCTCCGGAGCCGGTTCTTACAGAAAATAGTTCATATATGATTAAACAAAATAATAATTACTAGCTTGATTAATATTATTTGTGAAAACGTATATGATTTATGAAGTAAAGTTTCATGAAATGAAACTATCATGGAACGTGTATATTTAAGAGAATTTTTAAAATGTAGTTAGCTCATCATTAAAAACAATATTAATGTGGAAAAAGCTGCATTGATATTAGTTGGGTTATATAATAAGGGTTTGGATCAAATACAAATGAAATTAACATGTTAATTATGAGAATTAAGTAGAATAATTATTTATACATGTAGAGTAATTATGTAATTAATATATGATGTAATTACATAATTACTCTACGTGTATATATAATTATTCGACATTATGCTCGTGTAGTACCTTAAACGAGCAAAAGCTCGTTAACTTGGCTGTGGTGTGAAATTAATACATAGAAGTCCAAAAGAGGTAAATTTATAAATACACAAGGCTTTTAAGGCAAGACGAGCCACAACGAGCTTCCAATACAATGCCTGAGCTCGTTCTTGATAACTAAATGAGCTTTATTTGAGGCTCAGATTCGTCTCAAACTCTTAAAATCTCTTCTGTTTGTTGGCCTTGGGCCGATTGGACCAGGTGTTGCAAACAGTCTTTCGTCACCGGTATTCGGGTATTTGGTAAACGGGTTGGACCGAAACCAAAACTTTTGGGCTACAATTTGTAATTTGTCAATACTTGTACTTTGATTGTTTGATGGGCTACAATCTAGTGGGCTGTAATTGCAGTCCACAAAAGTAACATAAAAAATATAAAATTGCTTAATAATATAACAAAAAGTGATGGTTTACAAGTTTTCAATAGTCAAGTGAACAAACTTAAATATATAGTTTTCATACTAATCATTCATTAGATGTGTCTCTTTATTTGTATAAATACTATTGTATGTAGTTTTATCACAAGTAAAAAGTAGACACATACTTAAACTTTTAATCTTGGACAAGGATGGTAAAATCACAAATACGACTATAAAAGTTATGTTTCCGTTTGATGATGACTTGCAATTATGAATCATGTTACCGTCTCAAAAAACATATTAAAAAAATATGTTATCGTTTGAAATTATTTGTGTTTAATTGATGATTTTTATATTTCCGTATTTCCACTCGTGTCGTGCATGGGTCAATAATCTAGTTAAATAATAAACTTTCTCCTTAAATTTCTGTTAGTTATAATTAGATCATAAAGCCCGGAACCAAAACCAGACCGCTTCTTTCCGACCCGTGTATACGAACTAGGTTCCAGTTTGTCCACAAACTGTACCTAGTTCCACCTCTACCCAATCAAAACTCGGACCCAATCCGGCCAAAACCTGATAAAAACCTAGCAAAACCAGTTAAAAACCTGACCATATACAGGGTCGGTTCCTACATGACCCGGCAGTCCGGCTCTTGACTTTTGTTAAGCAAACTTGGAATAAGTTCTTACCCGGTTCTAGTTCTCGAACAAGCCAAAATTTGCCCTCCTCAACTCTATGTGAGTTCAATGAAAGCCAAAAGAAACCTCTTGCAACTATTAACATGTTCAACCTATTAAGTCAAGCTTCATTTATAAGTCATATGTTAACATTAACATGTTCAACCTATTATTCAAGTCAAGCTTCAAGTATTCAAGGACTAGACTAGGTTTAAAAGTCAGAACCAACTATAAGGTACTTTACTTTGTCAATAAATAATTGTTTAAAAGGTTGTTTCGAAGTCTTAGTTGATAAGTTAAATAAAAAGGTGATGACATATTGACATATCTTCTTATCTTAATCTTATAGATAATGGTGTAGACATTAGTGATGATAGATGGAAAATTGGTAACAGAGAGACACGTATCAGGGTAATTTTTTATAGAACAATTTCTCATTTTATAATTTATATAAAGAGAAAAACATCACATAATAAAAGTCACATAGAAAAAGAGTTTGGTTGATAGATTTATGAAAATTTTAAAAATGTATTTAAGTAGTATTTCTAAATGAAATTTATTTAATTTCTAAAAAATAAAAAGTAAGAGAATTAGGTTAAAGGGGATTTGAAAAAGAGGTAAAAAAGTAATTCTAAAGTGGAAAATTTTTTATAATTCAGTTTTAAAATTATTTACTTTTTATTATATGTTTATAACTATGAAGAATTTTGTAACAAAATAAAATTGAAATATAAGCAATTTCTATAAAATAATAAGATAAGTTATTTAATAAACAACAATAACACTTAATTAGCCCTTAGCATTATTGAAATTTATTTTTTATTATATATAATCTCCTATAATTTATTAATTTGGTAGGTTATGTCATCAAATATATAGGTAAGTATTAGGCCATCTGTAGTGGGCGAAAGGAATGGGTGAATTGGGGCGATTTGGGGCGCGATCACCGCCCCCGTGGGCGAATTGTGGGCGATTTGTGGGTTGGGCGAATTCTACATGTCGCCTTGCTTAGCTTTGATTATATTATTATATTAGTATGTGTGTGTTATATATACATATACATATATATATTATTATTATATTACTATTGTAGCCCTTACACCATTACACCCCAAAAATAAATTCTCACCCCTTGCTGACTGGACGTCACACGGTGCAAAACGCCCCTTTTGTAGCTCCTTCACTACGCATAGCCTTATAATATATAAGAGTTGGTAGCAGGTTACTTTCAAAGGCATTATTATTGTCAATACTTTTGAGAATTGCTTTTATTATTTGCATTGTGAAAGAAGTGGACCCACTCTCACTATTTTTTAATTGGGGAAGCTTAAAATTATATTATATTATAATTATAATAAATAAATACAGAAATAAATTTAAAGCAAACAACCCCATACGTGTCATTTTCATTTTAGTTGACCCTAGTTGTATAGTTCTATTTCTATTTCTATTTCTATCATACAAAGAAGGATTTAAATAACAAAAAATATATTGATAAAACTTAAAATTTCAAAGTAAATAAAAGAAATCTTAATTCTTGATACGATGTGCAAATAGTTTCAAATCATGTAATAATAAACATTTGTAAGCCTCCGTTTGAAAAAGAAAATATAATAATAAATTTATTGGTTTTTGGTAATGTTGATGACTTATTTTGTTAATTCTTACGACACTCGACTTGTTATACCAGTAATGTGACTAATGTAAAATCTGAATGTAATGCGGTGGAATCCAACTCAGCAGCAACTTGTTAGATAATATGGAAAGCTAGAAACGATGTAATTTTCAATAATGTGCATTTTCATATGTCTAAAGTGGTCAACGGCATCAAGTCCCATTCTTTCTTGTGGGTGAAACATCGTGACAAGGTTTCGAGCCTTGACTGAGAGAATGGTGCGAGTTTAGCTTCAACAATCTTCCCTTATATGACGTTTTGTAATCGGGTTTGTTGTATTCTATAGTATGTTTTGGCTTCTTGATTTTTTACTTATTGTCCCTTTTTTGTTTTTAATAATATTGGCATTTTAAAAAAGAAAATTTAAGACGTGAGAAGTTTTAAAATATCATTATAATATATGTAAATTGTAATTTACTAGGCCTGATAATTTTTTTCAAAGCTATATGTGACGTGACTCGCTCAATATGGTTGAATGACTATAATACCCTTCTCATTATCTGGTTTATTATATCCATTTTATTATTTTTATGGGGTGTAAACGGGCTCAACATGAACTCGGCTCGTTTTGACTTACAAAAGCTTGAAGTTGGCTCGTGAGTTGTTTTTTTCAAACTTGGACTTGGCTAATTTATTATTTATTATTTAATTTATATACATCTTTTTATTATGTTATATATTTTGAGAAAACCTTGAACTAGCCTAATTAAGTTTGGTTGTAAAGTAAACTAATACATGAAATTTAGAAAAAGAGGTAAAACAATGCTCGAGCTTAGCTCAACTAAACGAGCTATATATACTAGTGGTTTGGGGCTCGGCTCGGCTCGGCTCAGCTCGGCTAGAGTTTGAAAAGACTCAATTCATTTTGAGTTTTCTATTGATCTGATCTTTAGTAGCTTGCGAGGGACGTGGGCATCCTACATTTACACATTAAAATATCCTACTTATATATACAAATTAACCACACGTTTGAGTAGTTAAATAATAATAACAATAATCATGCATGGGGCAAGGCAAACAAGTAGAACAAAGTAAAGTTAAATTTACATAAACCCAAAGACAGAGAATATTACATTATCCAAGTGATCCGATACCACCGTTGACCACCGTGCATGGCAGTCGAGACTACACGAGAGCCACCGCCCAATAAAAGGCAATAAAACAAGGAATATTGGATTATAATAATTCAAACTTTGTCTCATTGGCCGATATTAAACCAAACTTTAAAAATATACTACAACAGTCTCAACTTTCAAACTATTTGCCAATAACAAGTTTTTCACTAACGGAGTTAGACTCCGTTAGTATTTGCTGAGTTAAATGCTTAGGTGGGAAAAAAAGTTCTTTTTATTAAATTCTCACAAGTTCAGGGGCGAATTGAAAGATTGAACATATAATATATACTTTATACAACAACACCATGGCACCACCACAACCACAACCACCTGCAGCATCGTCATCTTCATCACCATCTATCAGAAACCAAACCGAACCCTAACCCTAATTCATATCAATTGGAAGATGCAAGTTACAACCACTGTCACCTGATCTGGTTAATCTGCACAAGAACCCTAGAATCCGCCCCAATCTTTGATTTTAAAAAGTCATGTTCGATTTCGATAGTAGAAACGAAACGTGATTGGAATCAATTGGTGTGATTAAATACCTTTATTGATGCTTGTTTCGATACCGTCTTTTGGCCGGAGAACACACAACAACGAAGATGACGGCATAACAGAGAGAGATGGGGATCTACTGAGTCAGGGGAATCAGTTTGAGGCTATGAGTTTAACTGTTGCGTCAGTTGTCGGTTTCGGTCATGATTTGGGTGTTTCGTTATCGCCGGAAAATGCGTAGAGTGACGTCGGAAGTTCAGAACAATTGTGTTTGAGATTACGAGTCAAATTTTTGTTATTAATTATCAGTTTCCGTCATGATTTGGGTGTTTGTTTCTCGCCAGAAAACACATGAGAGGTGACTAGAGTGATGCCGGAAGTTCATAAAAGTTGGGACTGTTATAGTATATTTTTAAAGTCCGGCTTAACGCCGGCCAACGTGACAAAGTTTAGATTATTATAATCCAGTGGAAAGTTTGGATTATTATAATCCAATATTCCATAAAACAACTATTTTAGAATCTTAATATTTTGTTTTGAGATTATACATACGTGCATACAATATAAATGTATGTGCCACGAATCATATTCTAAGACGGTTCCATAATTTAATATAAAAGTTTAGGAATTCGATAACCCGACATATGGTAAGGTAAATATCTTGTCGATAAAAATTTAGTAATCAAATGAAACAATCGACAAACAAATTATATTGGTTTGAAAGTGACCTATGATCGGTTGGTTTTCTTTGTTCTTTTTAGACAAATAGTAAAGTCCGTGAATTATTAAATCATTTAACATAAGATATGAACATTATATATGAACTAATAAAAATTAGTTTTAAGAAAAAAAAATATTTTTGCAAGGAATATCTAACTTAGGGCGGATAAAAAGATCGAGGCTTGCACGCTTGTTGGCTTGTTGTGTCGTTTGTTTGACGTGTTTATGTTAATGCCAGATATTGATATACATAAGAGCATTCACTTCACGCTAATTCCCTATGCCCATAAGAGCATTCACTTTTTCATACAACGTTTTTTTTAGAAAATTTTTTTACCAAAATAATGAACGTTTTTTTATCTTTAATATGAATATCATATTGTTATATAAAAATAAAAAAAAGTTTGTGGGTTTTTTTTGTATTGTGTTATTTGGTTGTCCATTGTGTTTTTTAATTAGGTTTTTCTATGCACTGTGTTATATATTTTGGTCATTGTGTTTTTCAACTGATACTCATATTAAAGATAAAAATTAAAATAAAGATTACGTCACTGTGTCTTTCGTTTGTCACTGTGTCTTTGTGCTCAACATTTGCTTTATGTTGATTGTGTATTACGTTCAAGCCATTGTGTGATATGTAGATTCCATTGTATTTTACGTTTATGGTCATTGTGTTATATATATTTACCATTGTGTCTTACGTTTAAGGTCATTGTGTTATATGTATTTACCATTGTGTCTTACGTTTCAGGTCATTGTGTTATATGTATTTACCATTGTGTCTTACGTTTCAAGTCATTGTGCTATATGTATTTACCATTGTGTCTTACGTTTAAGGTCATTGTGTTATATGTATCTACCATTTTGTCTTACATTTAAGGTCATTGTGTTATATGTATTTACCATTGTGTCTTACGTTTAAGGTCATTGTGTTACATGTATTTGCCATTGTGTCTTACGTTTAAGGTCATTGTGTTACATGTATTTACCATTGTTTCTTACGTTTAAGGTCATTGTGTTATATGTATTTTACCATTGTGTCTTACGTTTCAAGTCATTTTGTTATATGTATTTTACCATTGTGTCTTACTTTCAGGTCATTGTGTTATATGTATCCATTATTGTGTTTTACGTTTCATGTTAATGTGTAATATGTATTCATCATTGTGTTTAGTATTAGATAATTTGTTGGTATTTTTCATTACATTTACATATTAGTATTACACAACGGTGTTATTAGTATTTAAAAAAACACAATGATCAGTTGAAAGACACAATGGCGAAAAAACACAATAATAAACAGAAAGACACAATGACGAAAAAAGACACAATGGTAAGCAAAAAGACACAATGACATAAATTATTTTTTAGTCTTATATAACAAAATTATACTCATATTAAAGGTAAAAAAACGCTTGTTATTATGGTGAATTTTATTTTAAAAAATATCATATGAAAAAATTATAAAAGTTATAAAATGATGGGGGTATTAACATGTGTCTTGCATGTGAAGAGAGAAAATGTGTACAATTACCTCTATACTCATTTTCCTTTGATCCCTACTTGACACATGTGAGAGAGAAAATGCTATAAATTAGAACTCACTGAGATAATATTTTAAGTTTAATTTATTTTATATTTGTACAATTATATATATTTGAAAGTTTATAACTATTTTTGTTTTTTGTGTATGTTAAGAATATATTTTTTTTTGTTTTATATATTCAATATGTGTAATTTATATATACATATAAAAGTTATAAAATGATGGGAGTATTAACATGTGTCTTGCATGTGAAGAGAGAAAATGTGTACAATTACCTCTACACTCATTTTCCGCATGTGAAGAGAGAAAATGTGTACAATTACCTCTATACTCATTTTCCTTTGATCCCTACTTGACACATGTGAGAGAGAAAATGCTATAAATTAGAACTCACTGAGATAATATTTTAAGTTTAATTTATTTTATATTTGTACAATTATATATATTTGAAAGTTTATAACTATTTTTGTTTTTTGTGTATGTTAAGAATATATTTTTTTTTGTTTTATATATTCAATATGTGTAATTTATATATACATATACAAAATTAAAAAATATATTAAAAATAAACAAGTTAAGTTGAGCTTTTATGAGCCGAGCTCAAGTTAAACATTTTGACTTGTACTGATAAATGAGCCGATCAGCTTGTTTAAGGGCCTTCAGCCCCAAATACTCAACATGACTCATTTACCGTCCTAATTTAATTTAATTTAATTTAATTTAATTTATAGGAAGGGTTACTAGCTAGAGTAAAACACTACTAAATTATTACTAAGTATTAAATAGACAAGTATATAAAACTTATATAAACAAGTACGTGTGATTTTATAAATTCTATAATATTTAATGAACTATTGCATATTAATAATACTATGTGATGAGTCATGAGAAGTGGCGATAAGATCAACTTTTATAGTTTATTTGTTACGATGGATATATAAGGCTTCACCAATAATGATCCTAGTCAGAATAAACAATGTTTATCAAGAACAACTACATTTGTATGTTTCTGTATTTTAGTGAAATTTAGTATATGGCAGTTAGGTTTTTCAGAACTAACTACAAAGTTTCTTAAAAAAATATAGTAAAAGGATTAATATTCAAACAACTGTCGTTACATGCAATAAAATGACAATGTTTCTGTGTTGTGTCAACGTCCCATGTAACATTATATTATAGTGTTCTATTTTATTTTGTATAGGTATTTAACCCGATGTTCAACACTAATATGAAACTTCGCATGTTTACGATCCGCTTCGCTTCGACATGATATGATACAAGTTCTAAGTCGAACCTCTAATTACAGTTTGGGAAATGACAAATTGAACCGATCGGTTTTAATAATTTCTATAAACTTTTTTACGTTTTCTTATCGTTAATTTGTATTAGAAGTTACAACAATAATTCACAAAATGAATATAAATAATTATGTTAAAAGGATGGTTCTGTTCAAAATTTCACATGGATGGTTTCAAATTCCAATCATAACTGAAGTGTAGCCGAATCGTTATAAACTTAAAACATCCACAACAATAAGCCTTTAAAATCCGATCACTTCATATTTTAAACAAACTTAAAAGATAATATATTCATCCATCATTGCAAATCACCACAAACCATATTAAATAATATTAAAAACATAAACATATAATATTATTTGTAAGAAATGGTCCCAAGTTAGCCATCCGCTTGCCCGTTTGTAGTCCCATACCTCCGAGCAGGACTTCAGGCCAACAACGTCTGTTTCCCTTAAGTCTGCCGATGCCACATAAACACGAGCATTAGTTAGGTTTTGATACACGTTGTAGGTGCTCTTGAAACCGAAACTTTTAAATCTAAACACGGCTAAATTGATGACTAGCTTCCTTTTAAACGGTTTGTACCTTTATAACCTCCAAATATTTGGTTTTTGGAATCTTTATAGAAAAAAATAAAAAAATACTGACACTGCCTTATTCGATCCATTCACCTGATAACTTTCACATTACTATTTGGTTTCTGAGCACAACACAACTCGGTCCACTAAATAGTGACTACATTGGATTTCTCTTCAACTTATTTCAAAAAAATATATATTCTTTTAAACAATCTATCAACTTCTCACAAAACCACATTAATTATATACTTTAATATATTGTGCAAGGGCCCATTTTGCAAATCAAGTCATGTTTATCACCAAGTATTTAAAATAACTATTAAAGGAAGGCGTTTGAGTTTTGCCACCAGTATTAGAGATAACTTGAAGACGTGTAAGGTCTCTATACGGTTGGGTTATGATAGTTGACGGTGACCTTTTGTCATTAGATCATCCCGTACGAAATACCTACAAAACTGTCTGTTTACTAATCATTAAAAAAAATTACAGATAATTCTAACCAATAAATTAAGGGATCTTATATTTCGACAGCAACCCATAGGGTTTGATATTATACAAGCCAAATATACATGCATGCACGACAATGATACGAAAGTGTCAAGAGTTGTAATTAAATAATCCTATTTAACTCATATTAGCTCTAGCATCTCGTATTGTATGAGAGGCATATAATTCATCATAAAAGAACTATATGGCGTATAATCTCTATACGACTCATACAACACTTCATGAAATCGTAGATGAACTATATGTCTTATATATGCCTTAAACACCTCATGTAGACCACAATTTCTCATTATTATTTGGTTTTTTCACCTTCACTCGTATACACACTATACAACCCATAGACGGTTACTAAATATCTCATAGACATAAAAACAAATACCAAAAACACAAAATTTTCTTTATAATATATGCATTGATTTTTATATATTATATAAATTATATAAAACTTTTCTTTCTCACTCAGTAAATCAGTAAAAAAGAAAAGTAAAAAAAAATCCAAATTTTTTTTTTATCTCTCTCTAAACAAAGAAGCCAATCCAGTCACCACTAACTTACTCCTCGGTTTCACCGCCGGCGGCTCCCACTTTCCGGCCACCGGCGTTTCACAACCGTCATCGGACTTTCTCTCCGGCGACTCCGTTACCTCCGGCGTCGGCGGCGGCGTTGGCGTTGGCGGCGGAGATGACGTCATCCTGACGTGTGACGACATCCATTTAGATCTCATGTACTCGTACTTCCTCCATGGAGGCACATGCATACCTCTCTTCTTCAAGCTAAGTTTCGCTGCTTCGGTTACGATTAATAATATCTGCTGCAATCGATCGGACTCACCGACGAAGATGTACGGTAACGAGTGAAGGATTGCTTTGTAGTTTGCGGTAGGTCTTGCGATCTCGAATTCGGATCGGAAGTCAACGTCGACTAGTGCTCGTTCATTGCTTACGGTTATCACGTCGATGTACTCGTATTCGCCTGCTGGATATAATGGTGATTTCTCCCAGTGTGATTTGCAGATTGATGAATTATAGCCTAGTGATTGTAGTTGTTCCGCAACGGTTTTGATTAGTTCGTCTTTACGTTTACAGGCTTTGTGAGTTTCGACGATTTTTGATGTCTCGGCTAAGAGGTTTCGTTGAGTGATACTCGCGCAAGCGGTTAAGTTCTGCGAATTATTAACGAATTTTCGTTTAGTTAGATGAAAATCAAACTAGCTCGATGAATGAGTAACTTCTGATCTGTAAAACTGAACACTTTTAATCTCATGCAAGAGGTAGTGACCGACCTCTTGCATGAGAATTAGTTTTGTGAGGCCAACGATGTTCAGTTTTAAGGATCAGAAGTTACTAGCAGTTTTGCAAAATTAACATTATTTGGTTTTAGATACGATGTTCGGTCAACTTCAAGTAACTTGTGATATGCAAAACTGAACACCGTTAGTTTTGTGAGGCTAACGATGTTCGATTTTACATATTAAAAGTTACTAGCAGTTTTGTGAGACTAACAATGTTTGGTTTTAGATGATATGCTTGGTCAACGGCTAGTAACTTCTGATATGCAAAACTGAACACTGTTAGTGTCGTCACACGTGTGACTAATCTCTTTCTTGAGGAATCTCACATGTTTGCGAGATTAATGATGTTCATTTTGATTAATAGAAGTTACTAGTAGTTTTGTGAGACTAACAGTGTTCAGTTTTAGATAATCTGCTATGCTAAAGGCAAGTAACTTCTGGTCAGTTAAACTAAAACTGAACACTGTTAGTCTCGTCACATGTGTGACCAATCTCCTGTGTGAGAATCTGTTTTGCGAGACTAACGGTGTTCAGTTTTAGATAATATGCTATGTCAACGGCAAGTAACTTCTTGTCAGTAAAACTGAACACTGTTAGTCTCGTCACATGTGTGACCAACCTCCTGTGTGAGAATCAGTTTCCCGAGACTAACAGTGTTCAGTTTTACAAACAGATTTATCTTATCAATACTCGCGGAAGCGGTCAAGATCTACAAATTCAAACCGACTTTCGATTAATTAAACGAAAACTTCAATCACAAACAATTTACCTTGAGTGATTCGGAAGAATCTCCAAAGAATCCAGCAGCCGAGTGATCGAATTCGTCATCAGAAATATCATTAACATTTCCATTGAAACAATTACATCTATTCCGACCACATTTCGGCTTCTCAGGAGCATCTTCAATAAAATTCTGCACCATTTTCGCCAAACAAACCGAGCTCGGCTCGAATTCGACATCCTTAAGTTCTCCTCCAACATTCACACTCACCTTGTCCGAATTATTCTTCAAAACACTTGGAAACTGCCTGTCGAAAAGCCTCTTAAATCGTGACTTCACAACCGGCTTCACCGTTGACTCGAGGTTAACCGATTCTTCATTACTCGTATTATCGATATCGATCGGTTGAATCTTCATCTGGAAATGCATAACTTTGTTTCTTAATCCTAATTCCTAGTCAATATTAATATCAAAACTTTTGGTAAACAGACAACAAACTGCGCAACGCAGTCAATAATAATATCAAAACTTTTGGTAAATAGGCAACAAATTGCGTACAAAAATTCACAAATTTTTTTTTCTTTTTTGGATTAATAAACTCTGTTTAACAAACTGCGTCACGAGTCACAAGTCACGAGTCAAAACCCCTTTTGGACAACAAACCCGATCAGTGTTTTTCGTGGAGAATGTGACGGCGATGAACGGAGACTCGGGTATTCGGAAGGCGGTTGGAGGAGTAAAACTTTGTTGCCGGAATATTCATTTTCCGGTAGTGTTTAATGGTGGTGATAAACTGATAAATGATAATAACTGATATAAGATGTTGGTTAATATTTTTTAAAAATTTTTTAATTATGGGGTGAGTGAAAATAATGGAATAAGTTGAGTGGTTATATATACAAGAGTAGTGTGGTGACGTGGATAATAAGACAAATGAATGATGACGTGGCATGGGTTATCCAATAATTTGAGGCTGGGTCACGTGCTACATAGGCATTTGGGATGTGTGGGTTTTAGTGTCAGTAGGATTGGACACGTGGATTGTTTTTATAGGATGATGAAGGTATAATTTTCTTGGTTTAAGTTACACATTACTCCCTGAAGTTTTAACAGATTGTCAGGTTTTACCCATTAAAAAAAACTAATTTTGATTAGAGACGTGGCATGTCCCCAGCACTTAGTTTCAGCGATACTAGGATGATTATGATAGATTAGATGAGTATGTGGCGTTTACTAGTTGGATACTTGAATTGAACGAGTTTTATTTCACTACACTGTCGTGTCTTCGGGTGAGTGTTCAGGGGCCCGGATCAAAAGACGAGTGTATTATGATGTGGTTATTTTAGACAGTAGCTCATTTGAAGGATTCGTTGGCCGTTCAAAAAATAATAAATAATAATAAAACAACCACCTCCACTGCCTTTTTGCAACGTAGGGCAAAGTCTCGAGTTGAATATGCGAGTATGCGATAATAAGATTGGTTAGCAAGTTTTTGTGTTGTTTGGTTTAACTTTTCTCTCGTTTTTCCTTTATGACTATTGAAATGTCTAGTGTTTATGTACACAAAACTTAGTAAACGGGATTTGTTATGAGTTCACATGTGAAATTAAATGTGTGTTTTTAAAGCCAATAGTGCCTTTGAATGGCGTGAGACACATGTGATGAGACTCGTCATGAATGTTGATTGCATGTGGCGAGACTCTAATGTGTGTTCTTATGAAACTTAAGTTTTCACGATGGTAGATTACCAACAAACTCAATACTCTTCTCTGTTTTAACGCTTACAGTATTCTTTTTTGATTCAACAATATCTTAAATATGATATGCAAGTCCCCCATTCACCATTTGCTTTATAGTGATTTGAATAGTATCATTCGCCTAATTATGATGTTAAGTTAGCCATATTAGTTAAATTATTTGATAAAATTTACGTTAAATTTAAATATATTTCACTCATTTTCTTTTGCACACCATGTTGTTAAGCAATCGTGTTAAGGGATTCTACATACGTTACTTCATTTTTAACTTAACTAGCAATTCGCCACAACACTCTATGCACATTGGAAGACAAGGATCACTACCCTTGAAGTAATAAGTAGTAAACTACAATTGTTTCACGACTATACATAATCCGTTATTTATAATATAACCCAAAACCAACAAAGGTAAGAAAAGATGGTATGACTTATAATCTTCCTATGCTCTCCTTAAATGTTGTGATTCCAATCGTTATTGAGCTAGTGACAATCCTCTTAGTGTTGTCACATCATCTCGGTCTAAAAGTAAATATTTTTATCCGAAGACTTAACGTTATTCCGTCATCATGAAGGATGGAACCCAACCACTTCATGGAAGACCCAACATTATACTCTTAAAAGAGATATGGGTTAGGTATGGGAGAGAATGGTGGATTAAATCCTATATGAGTTCCCCATCATATAGTGTTAATTTGATCATCTAAATAGAGTAGTTGTTGCTAATTTTATATACATGTACTAGTTAAACAAAACCATTTCAAACAAAAAGACAGAGTAAGTTGAGTATCATAAAATTATTAATTTTCCCAATTTTCAACTTATTTCATAGTTTCTTAAATATATGGCCACTAATATAATAATGGAATGTGTACCATGTTCTTGTTTTTATAATAGATATTTTTTTTTCACACAAGAAAACAAAAACCAGAGACGTCATAAAAAGAATAAATAATTAACTATTGTGACTATTTATTTTGAAAAAACAAAAAGAAAGTATCTCCTGCCATTAATATCTTATTTTCGTGTAGTTTTGACCAACTAAAAAGCAATTGTATGTAAGCAAGTAATTCAACTAAATCACCTAACTTCAACTCTTAATTATTCTCTATTATATATATTTTAGTAATGAAAATGGCTTCATAGACAACTCTCATGTCTTGTTTAACGGTTAAGAAACCTTTTATAATGACTTTATCTATACTTTTTTAAGAGTTTTATTAGGCTAACACTCTTTCATATAATTTTTTATCATCCATTTGGTTTTAGTCATTCATGGAAAGCATATTTTATGAGCATATAGTTATCTTATTATAGCATTTGATCTATCTGTTTATACATTTAACATTATTAAAATAAGTAACATATACTTATGCTTATGTTTATATACACCAGCACGCTTCAATAAGATATATTACACGTAAACTTTGTGAATGTTTTGACTTATACGAGTCGAATTCAAATTAATGGATTTTAAAATTAGGTTCTTACCGGATCTCGAACATATCTACCTACATATATACACACCTACCTACTTATATTATGACATATGTACACACCTATGTATTCAATTTTAAATGTCTAATTGAGTTATTTCAAATTTCAACATTACAAATTTCTTTCTCTCACCAATTCAATTTGATTTGATGTTTGTTTAATGTCCTTTTTTAAAATCCATTAATTTGAATGAAGTAACTATTATGTTCGAGATCCGGTAAGAACCTAATTTTAAAATCCATTAATTTGAATCAAGTGGGATCATCAATATTTGCTTGTTTTTCGAACATAATAGTAACTATTGCAGTTACTTCATTTTTAACGTGGTGAGTTTAATTAATGTCCTTTTCCGTTTAAAGGTATATACATCTATTATTGCAATGGCAATTAGCCAATTAGTATCAAAAACAAGTAAATATTGATGATCCCACTTGATTGAAATTACCATATGGTATGATACATCATATATAATATAACCTTCAAATTGACAACCCATATGTACCATGTCCTTTTAGATAATGACTAGTGCTTTAACATAATCTTGTTTTTAACATAATTTTTTGGTGTTAACACCCCCCACCCCCACCCCCACTACCCCACACATCCTAGACCACCTATTGCAATTAAAAATTGGAACTAAAACTTATGGAGGTAAGAGAACCAAGGGTCAAGATAATTGATGTAGTTGGAGCTCCTTTTCATCATAGTAGCTAGACATGTTCATATTTGGGCCTATGGAAATAAATACATGAGCAATACCTTTCCAAAAGATATGACATGTTGAAATGAAAATATCTATATACCCATAGGCTTTCTCTAAATGCCATTACATACCCTAGAAATTTGTTGGTATCAAATGTTGGAGCAAAAGGAAGAAACATGTATGTCCATCTACAAATTGCTGACACGACGTCTATATTATACATGTGAACTACACAAAACGTAAAACATTGAAATCTATGCATAATAGTCTTAAGTGTGTTAATCACCTATGAGATATATGATAACTATATAGGGTACATTCAACATCCAAGACGAGCTATCAACTATTGTAAAAGAAAATTACATAAACATTAGCACCATTAAGTTATTCAAATAGGGTTCGATAAGCTTATACACTTAATAATAATATCATGTCATACGTACTCTTAAACTACACAATATGTTTTTATCAATTTAAACCTAATATCTATATAGTTATCCATGGAATATAAGGATATTCTCTTCTTGACAATAGACTACCAATGCAACCTTTATTAAAAATAAAGTTGTGCTAGTGGATACCCTTTTGAATTAATTAACCAATCAGTACCTTTTTCTCTAAATACCCAACATTTTATAACAAACAAAACTGTTTTGATGACCACACTATGGTGAAACAATTTTTGGACCCCTTGAATTGACTTATCATAGGGTCAAGAATACTAATTAATAATAATCCAGTCTTTATTTAACAATGTTTGAACCATCATCAATACATAAGTAAGTCTTTCAAATACAGGATATCAGTTATCCATATAGATTATGATGTTCTAGGTCTGAGTCTCCCAAGAATATAATCAAGGAAACCCATCACTATAGAAAAACCCCCATAAGTCAGCTTTTGAACATGAGACATTTCAAATCTTAACCGTTATCCTCATGTCATTAGATTAATAAGTCGATGACAATAATCCGCCCCATTTAAAATTCACTAGATTAATCAAGTCTAGCATATACCAACTTACGCCGTAAAAGATGTATATTATTATTATTATTATTATATAGTTTTAGTTTGGATGAGTTTTCAAATAAAGAGTTGATGATGATGACATAAAGTTTGTGATATATGATGGGTTTTGTCTTTGTCTCACTCTTTCCCCACACCACACCAAAACTTTAGTCATTGTAATTTACTACTTGGGTCCCCTTTTCTATTTTGCAACTATCCTTTACATACTACAAATAACAATAAAATTTTGGGTTCAAATAATGGTTAATTCAATATGATTTAATGGCATAAATATAAACAATGTAATTTGATTCAAGAGATAGTTGATATACAATTTAGGGTGTAGGAGACAAATGTGATATCCCTTGTTTAATTTAAATACTTTGGATTTTAATGAGCGATTGGTCGATCTTTCTCTCTCTTTTCTCTCCCGATGATATTCTACATCAGCCAATGCCCAAATTTCCAATCAAATTTCACGCTCTCTTCCCTCTTTCCTCTATCTAGATGCCAACTAGTTCACAATGACCAAAAAATATAATATCGAAGGTGTTCTTACATATATGCTTAAGCTATTAATCATTCAAAGGGTATAATTTCATCAAATTGATACATTCACAAACTAACGAGCACATGCCACAACAACATCTCCATCACACTAGATAGAGCCATAGTGGAAAGATTTGCTCTCGTTTCACATTCTCATACATGCAGACCCTACTAATAGTTATGTTATAAATGAGATTTTACTGTATACATCTATATATATATTTTTGTTAAATGATTTACGTTGAAACAATAAGTTGATAAAAAGTTGTAAGATATGATGGAGCCTGAAAGGACTAAAATGTGAATTTTTAAAATTAACATAAAGTATGAGAATTTTAATTAAAGAGAAAAAAAATGTAATCCTTTTTGCATAATAAAACTTTTGCCAATATGTTATTTTAGGGAAAGCTTCTTTTCCATTAAAAACGGAAAAGAATACTGTACAAGCTATCATAGTCTTAAACTTCATTGAAAACGTCAAAACTTTAATACAAATATTACTTTATATCATGTAACTAGTCTATATAATAAAAAATACATGAATAATTTAACATATTTACTTTATTCTCGTTAAATTGGCATAGTCCTTCTAAAGTACATTAGTACAATATACCCTTACTAAGTGGTCCATTGGTATTTGATAAGTCTTTGAAGTTTAAACTTTAACAACTTGAGCTAAGTGGTCCATTGATATTTGATAGTCTTTGAAGTGTAAACTTTAAAGTTTAAACATTTTGAGCTAAGAGGGTTTGAATATTGATAGTTTAAAAAAAGAGAAAAAACTTTTTGTTCAGGAAAAAATGATTAAAATTTTAAATTAGTTAGAGAACAAAATAGTTTGTAATAACATCAAAATATATTATTTTCTACGGTTGTTCACTAGTTACATGATTGATTTATATACTTAAGCATCCCTGGCTCTTTTTAATTTGTAAAACCAAGTATTTTAAAAGCTACATTAATTGGTCTTGTAATCATAAAATTACCAAGCATGACTCGTTGGACTCAACTAATTAACTCCACAACTTCATGTGTGAGAAAACTAGAACTATCGAATTCAAATGGTATAACCAAATGTAGGTTGACAAATGTCAAGACTCGTATTCAATGTGGACTCCAATGCTTATAAAGGTTACATATTTTAACGGATTATGGCAACAAGTTAATTTTCTTTTGTATACTAGTTATGTTTATTTGTTTATTATTCTTGTAATAATTCTTACTTATTAACTATATAGGATCTTGTGCGAAAAAGTGTGTAATTATCTTCAAGTGATGCAAAATGCTATGAATGAATTAAAAAAATAAAAATAAAAATATAAGGTGGCTTTAAACACGTCGAAGCATGTTAGGTTATAAGAAAGGATCCTAAATGGCTTCAAGTCTCATTGATAGGTGAATCATCCGATACTCACTCCGATAAAAGAAGACGGTCATCGAAAGCTGGAAACTACACCCCGAGTTCATCCAACAAGGATTCACTGCTCATATGACGGACCTCAATGATGATCCCTCGCCTTCAAGACCAGCCCTAAAAACAAAGAAAAAATCCGATTCATCAAGAAAAACTGTTTTCATTGACACACTTGATTCCTACACATCATTGAAGAGCGAAGAACACAACAAGGCCATGGAAATGAGAAGGAAACAAGGAGAAGAAACTTTGCTCCTAATTGAGAAGCAACACGAGACGATGGCGCGACAAGAGTTTGACAACGGCATGAAGGCGTATAGGGAGTCACACGAAGGTTTAAATGGTATATTATTGGAATTAATTCTTAAGTGTAAATGTGAAATAGCGGAAAAGTACGCTTTGCTTTATGATTTTTAAATTAGTTTTTTTATGTTTATCCTTGTTTTTTTAGTTTGAATTATATAATTTATAATCTTAATGAAAGTTTTAAATTTATTGTGTTTACATTGTTAAAAATTAAAATTCTTTAGGGTAGTTTAGGATAAAAGTGAGATGAAAGTTTAAGATTGATTGAGACTTACGGTAATTTGGGTTTCCTTAGGCTATGTGTAGTAGATGAGTCAGAAAATGGGGGCGACTTGTGACATATGTCGCCTAATCACAAAGGGAGAGTTTTTGTTTTATGGGTATAATGATGTTGTAGCCCCATAAACCCACTAGGCGATAAATTCTCGTCGCCCCACCCCTTGTCGCCCATTTTATCTCCCCCCCAGCGCGGTGTTCTAGCCCTTTCTCGCCCCTCATCGCCTCTAATACTTGCCCACTAAGCATAGCCTTGTGTTATACAACCTACACCCTTACCACTTGTTTAAACTTTGAATTATTTGTTGAAACTTGTGGGCCGTTGTGTAGGACCAACTAGAGGTGCACAAAAAAACCGGTTCCGGAACCTAACTGGTGGAACCGAACCGGAACCGGTTCCAGTTCCAACCCGGTTGGAACAATACCCGGTTTGGGTATTTTTGTACCCGAAAATCGTACCCGGTTCTCCTATTTGTATGTCAGTACCAGTTCCAACCCGGTTCTTAATTGGAACCGGTTCGGTTCGTACCCGGAAAAACCGGTTCCGACGGGTTTTTTTTGAAGGGTCAAACAAAAGTCAAACTAGCCGTTGGAACCGGTTCCAACGGTAATATAGCCGTTGGAACCGATTTTTTAGACACCAATTAGCCGTTGGAACCGGTTCCAACGGTAATATAGCCGTTGGAACCGGTTTTTGAGACAATAGATCCGTTGGAACCGGTTCCAACGGTAGTATAGCCGTTGGAACCGGTTTTTGATGCCCAAACCTATATATAACTTGTTTCCATTACTTGTTTCACCACCAAACTCAAAAACAAACTAAAATACTACTCCTTTAGCAAACCCGTTCCTTTACCCGACCATCCAACTAAATATTATTATGGCACCCATCAAAAAAACTAACAACAAGGCTAAGAAGAGTGTTTTTGTTACCCCCGTTCCTGTTACGGAGGACCCAGGGGTTGTTACGGTAGTCAACCATAACCGCAACCAAGACATATGGAAGAATTGGGATTTGATTGTGGATGACGAAGGTTATCAAAAGGCTCGTTGCAAACTATATGGTTCAATATTAAAGCACGATTCCAACTCTACTTTGAGAAAGCACAACGAGAAGCCATATTGCAAGGCGTTGAAAGGGATTGGCGCGACCGATCAAATTGACTTGGGTAAAGATGGTACACTATTTCGTTACAACACGACTCAAGTTCAACAAAAACTTTTCGAAAATATTGTTGCGGTGATGAAAGAAAAGTTCATAAAATATTTTGAAATCATACCGCCGGTCTTTACTTGTGCCGCCGCATTAAACCCCTATTGGAATGTTAATGGGGTTGAAACAACGATTGAGGAAATATTCGACAACTTAGGTATGCACGAGATTGACCCGAAGTTGTCGACGGAAGCGAAGGACAAGTTCAACAAAAACCTTCAAGACCTTTATGACCATTATTTTCAAATGTATGGTCCAAGCACGAGATCGTCTTTTGTGAAAAAAACAACTGGTAGGCCGTGCAATGACCCACTTATAAACTTGATGAATGGGATTCGTGAATCGGCATCTAAGAGGCAAAGAGGAAACACACCAAGTAGCGAACTTGGTCGATATAGTGGAGCAAACTATGTTGAGGGCGCAACGGTCGACGAAATTCGCAATATTGATTTGTTGGCTTGGTGGAAAGGTAAACAAAACGAATTTCCCATTCTATCCGCCATGGCTCGTGATTTGCTTGCCGTACAAGCCTCAACGGTTGCTTCCGAATCGGTTTTTTCTCTTAGTGGGAGGGTGTTATCTATGCGAAGAACAAAACTAACTCCCGAGTCTCTAGAGGTTTGCATTTGCCTAAAGGACCATTTGGATGCGGTGGATCGTGTACAACACAAGGCGAACTTTGAAGACGAAATACCAATAGAGCGTCATATTCATGATGAGGAGGCGGAGGACGGGGTTTCTTCCGATAACGAAGACGAGGGTGAAGACGAGAATGAAGACGAAGAAGAGTTGTAATTATTTGTTTTGGTAAAATTATTTGTAACTTGTTCAACTAATATTTAGTTTTGATTTGTTTTATTATAATTACTGTTGTTAATCATGATTAATTTTTGTTACTTTTTTAATAACGACGAATATTTTATTTATTTAAAAACTAACTATTACAAACATTATTAAAACATAAACGATACTAAACATAACAACTAAAACATAAAAAACAAAGTCCGTCGTTTTAATCCGGGAATACTTATTTTTGGGTTGTAGAGCCGGACGACTCTTCCACTTCCGTTTTTTTAGCTTCCAATCTTCTTTTCTCTCGACAATACTTATTCGTATGTTTTCGTAATGTCGAGTTGGACCCTGCTTTAAGAAACTTCGAGCAATATTTGCAACGTGCCAACTCATGTGAGTCGGTCATGAGACACAAATCGTAATGAACCCAAACATCGGGGCATCTTGTTGTTTCGATCACCATAACAACGTCATCATTGGTTGCCATTTGTTGTCGGTTTAAGGTTAATTGTGGTTTGGAGTGTGTTTTATAGTTTTGGAAGTGGTTTAACAAGTAAACAAACAAACCTTGCTATTTATGGTAAGAAAATAACCTATTTATAGTTAAAAAACCGGTTCCAACGGTCAAAAACGGCTATATAGCCGTTGGAACCGGTTCCTAACGGCTCTAATATTTAAATTTCAAAAAAAACCGGTGGAACCGGTTTTTACGTAAAAACCGGTTCCGGTTCATACCCTACCCGGTTCTTAAAAGTTCGCATATCTGGGCATCGGTTCGGGTCGGGAACCGAACCGGTTCTTGATTGGAACCGGTGCCATTTTACAACCCGGTGTGAAAAAACCGGTTTGGAACCGGTTCGGGTTTTCCATTTGAACCCGATTTGTGCACCTCTAGGACCAACATGGCATGATTATAGGCAATATCTCAATATCAATGATGCATAAAGCCCATCAAAATTATTACTAATTAATATTTTCAATTTCATCTTGAGGTTTGTAAAGTTTTGGGACCATTGGAGTGGTTAAGTGGGGACGATATTATGTCATTGCCCTTCAATAACCTTTTTTTTCAAATTTACCGCAACTACTTTATTTATTAAAACTAATTATATGGTTTATATGTATTTATATAAACATACCATTGTTTTAGTTTATAAACACACCTACTATATAGTTAAATTTAAAAAGTTACACAGTTTTCAAGCATAACATATTATTTATAGCAATAAATTATATAAATGTTGGTTTTAATGTAGTTTAGGTTAATTTGGTTATTCATATATGTATGATCATATACGAACCGTATCATAACCGGAACATCAACTTCTTAATATGTGACATTATTTTATTATTTGTTTGATTATAATTTAATTATTGGGTTTTTTAATTGCACCTAAAACAAGTAAACAACCAAGGGCGATTATGACATTTGTGATTTTTATTTGATATTTTAAAGGCTATGATAAAAATATATATTTAGCCAAACTATTTGATGATAGACAACACATATATTGTGCCCACAACTTTTAAAATGATAACATTATTATTTATTTTATTTTATTTATTATTTACGTGACATAACATATAGATAAGTCCTTGGTGAAAACTGAAAAGAATAGATGAAAGTGGCACTTCATTTTCTTTTAAGTGTGAAGCGTGATCGCTAATACAGCTTATATTATTTATACCACATAATTTAGCGAAACACGCTAATAAAAGTTTAGATGTAATACATTTTTATACATACATTTTGTGATTATCGCTTAAATTTATTTGCGTTTTTATTATTTAGATCATCATGTCTATTATATGGATTCTAAAGCAAGTGCTTTTATAAACATGAACTAATAGGTTCTTTTAAGTGTGTAAACTATTACAAGTAGAAAAATATAATATTACCCTAATATATATTTGATAGTCCCATAAGTATTACACACTAAAATATAGACTATTAGATGTCTTTATATGCAACTTGCATGTCTTCTTGCATCATCAATAATGGTTGTTCATTGTTTGCTTCTGATGGATTTTGTTGATCTTGATAAAAAAATGCAATTATAATAATGATAATAAATATTAGAGTTAATTACAATTATTAACCTTATGATTCGATGAAAATTTCAGTTTTAGTCCCTCTTAGACTATTAGTACCCCCCTCCCCCCCCCCCCCCCTAATTTCTTTTCATAAGTTTTAACATTAACATTGTTTATTTCTGTTGTTAAATCATAGAGTATAAATATCATTTATTTTTTTAAGTACAAGCTCTTAATGTACTAGGTTCTTGGTGGTTGCTTTTATTTTCAAAACAAAACTTTACTTTTGTCAATTCATATAAAATTGTTAACCATAGAAAAAAGCTAAGTTAATCTCAGAAAAACTGAAATGACAAGAAACGAATACCTTATAATGTCATAAACAAAACGTAGTATATAGACTGAAAACGAGAGTTTTGTCGTTTCTTTGAAGCTTATGAATAATCATAATTAACTCTAAATATTAACTAAATTGACTTTAACATAAAACACTTAAACAAAGTAAGGTTAATAAAATTTGAAAGCTAGGTTATGATTTAATTAATGATGAAATTTATAAGATTTTATTGAGGATAAATTCTTTCACTAAAATCCAAGCACGCCAAAAGGACTTGACCAAGCCAAGATGATTGCCAAAGACACTGAAGCTTTCATCCAATTATTTGGTTTCAAGGATGTGGGTTGAATTGGGACTATATTAAAATATTATGAAATAATTTAGAATAATCTTTTAAAAATTTGTGATACCAATTTGAAAATTATAAAGGTAATGCAAAATATAAAGAAAAAAAAGAAAAAAAAGAAAAAAAATCTATCAAAAAATTTTAATTATTACGTTGTAATATAATATGGTTGTTAAATAGTTGTATAGGTAGTTAATGTTTGTATAATAAAGTATTAGGTTATTAACCCGTGTACGACACGGGTGGAAATATTGAAATTTTCAAACAAACACACGTCATTTGAAAGTTTAACATAAGTTGTTATATGTTATTATATAGAAGGCATTCCCTAATTAAACTTTTATTAAAGTAGCTGCAATCTGCAGTAAATTATATTTCAAACTCTTTAACATCATTATCTTATTTAAAATTAATTTTATTATATAACTTTTTTTTAATTGTATACAATAATCTTGACATTTATGCGTTCAAAAAATTATTTAGTACAGTTGTATTGTAATAGATAATTTCGACATAATTATAAAAATTTTAAAATCAAATAGATTAATTAGTCAACTTCCATAAAATATGAAAAGTTTTATTATTTTTGAAATAATAAATGGTGTATTTATTTTAAACATTAATTTAGGTCAAATATAAGAAAATGAAAAGGTTTGTTGAGATTGAAGAGTATAGAAAGCTTTAAAAGTTTGTTGCTAATTGGTCAATTTCCGTATTTAATCAGGTTTAAATGTCTTATGAATATTAAGAAAAAGTTAAGATACAAACGTCAAAAAGTGTTAAACTAAAACTAAAAAACAAACATTTAAAATAACCTCTTAGTGAATAAGATTTAAAGTGTCTGGCTTTGGGATCATTGATACCATGTGTCTTTGCCAATTATTTAATCTGTAGACAATCATCAAAATTTAAAAAGACAAAATGTTATTTGCTTTCCTTATAGCTACATATTCACTCTTAACCTCATAAACTTATAGATCATACTTCTTGTTTATTAACTTTAAATATGTTTTGGCGACCTTAATTAAAAGTTTAAAGTACGAATTTATAGGATTGTATAAAAAACGAAAATACATTAACTAATAATTAGTTTTTGTTTACATTAATAAAAACATGAAAATTATAGAAATTTCAATAGAAACAGAAATACATTATTCAAAAACTAATTCTTGGTTAACCTAACTAAAACACGTATTGTAAGAAATTTTAGAAAAACATAAAAACATTAATTAATTAATAAGAATATTTATTGGTTACCTTAATTAAAACAAGGCAATTAAAAAATTATAATAAATAAATATTTGTTAAATTAAATGCGCGCTTGAACTAAAATCATTTTACTCATAACTCGCATTTTCCCTAACATGTTTCGATATGTGACCCGAGCCTGTTCTGACAAACATTTTTAAATAATACTACAATATAATCATTCAAAGTTTTCATATATACTTTGATATTGTTTACTTTGACATTACCAATACAACATGTGAACTACATATGACATTGATGCATTTGAAAATCTCATGCTCTTCAAAATAGTTGGTTGTAACCTGATAAATTATATCTCACATTACATGAATACTAATATCATATCATATTAAACACTAAAGAAATAATATTAAACATTAAACATAATTCATAATGCATGATTAAATGTGACTTTTATTATTCCATAGTTCAAATAACATGGGTGTTGTAGAAAACATTAATAGTCAATCATTTAAATTTAAAACTATTTTGAAAAACATTAATATAGTCAAATCAATTAATTTTTTATAATTGTTGGAAAACATTAATACAGCCAAATGAATTAATTTCATAACTGACTTGGAAAACATTAATATAGTCAAATCAGTTAATTTCATAACTGTTTTGGAAATAATAAATAAACAATATAAGATTGAATGAAATCGGTCACAAACTTTTATAAATAGACAATATAAATAGAAATGAGAATAAATTAATAAAATTATAATAATGTCCAAATTTATCAAAATTTGAGTGAAATTATATTAATACAAATAGTCAAACTGAGTCAAATGATTAATTTATTCAAATTCGGTTTTTTAAAATATAGTCAAAGTCCAACTGTATAACATATCTTTGTAAACCTCATATGAATGTTGAGAATTCGAATTTGAAAATCGTTTAGATACATATAACTTTACATCGATATATAAATTAATGAGAACAATGAGAACACATGTATTGATTATATAGCATAAATTATTTAACTTTTTTTTTGTAAAAATTTATATAAATAGAAATGAGAATAAATTATTATTATTAAAACTATAATAATGTTCAAATTTACCAAAATTAGAGTCAAATCATATTAAAAAAATAGTCAAATTCAGTCAAATGATTAACCTCTTAAAATTCGGTTTGTGAAAATATGGTCAAGAATTCGAATTTTAAAATGGTTTAAATTAATATTTTTTACTATTCACTTAAGGGATTTAGTTGAAATTGACATTAAATTTATGATAACTTGAAATATTTAGAAGAAACTATTTTTTTATTTAAGACATGAATATTAAATAATTAGGAAATGAGTTTATAATTATAGATGGTATTCAAAAAATTAAAAAGGGTTGAAAAAAATTAGTCAAATTAGGAATGAGAATTATGTTTAAATATGTAAATGTTATTTAAACCTATTCAATATAAATGGTCAAATAGTTAATTTATTCAAATTCGGTTTTTTAACAAATGGTGAAAGTAAAATTCTATAACACATTTTTGTAAATTTCAAATAAATGGTGAGAATTGAATTTTGATATTCGTTTATATATATATATATATATATGTATATATGTATATATGTATATATGTATATGACATTTGAATGGGGAAAATCGGTTTCTAAAATGCTATGTTAAATCTGTATAAATCTAAAAATGGAAAGTAAGATAATATTGGAAAGTATAATAATGTTTTAAATTGCGTTGACATTGATGATTTAATTGAACTTTGACCAACAACAATATAAGATTGATTATCTTACTGTAGATAATTTAATGTCTAATAGAATAATCAACTAAATTTCATTTACGGATTATATAATAATCAATTGAATTACATAAATTGTGAAAAATAAATAAATACATGAATACTAACAGATAGAGGTGGCAACCTTGACCCAAACAATTCCAAATGGGTCAATTTGGGTTGTTTTAAAATTCAAATGGGTTGATTTTGGTCATAGGTTTTAATTAAATGGGTCACTTGAAATTTCACATTCTTATTTTTGGGTCAAAATTGGTTGACAAATTTAACTACATGGGTCGATGTGGGTAGTGTCTTAAAGAAAAGTGACATGTTTGGGTTGAAACGGGTTTTAGATTGGAACGATATCGGTTTAGGTTTCGGCTCGGATCAGCTTTCGTGCCGACACGAGTTTTAGCACTGGACGGGTTGGGTTTCGGTTTCTATTGAGTTTTCGCACTAGACGGGTCGATTAAGGTTTTTGATTCGTTTTCGTCGACATTTCGGTTTCGGTTAATTTGTCGTGTTTTTTTTTTGATGAACGGGGATAACGGCGAAAATATTTTAGTTTTTTTATTTTTTTCGTTATAAGTTTATATTTTGAGTTATGATTTTTTATTTGTTTTTTTTTGAATTTTTTTTTAGGGATTTTGATCTTAATAGAAACCATCAAAAAATATTCAAAAAAATTAATAAGAAATCATAACTCAAAAAATAAAACAAAAACAAAAAATGTAAAAAAACTAAAACGTTTCGTCCGTTGTCCTCGTTCAACAAAAAATCAACAAATTAACTGAAACTGAAAAGTCGACAACAACGGAACAAAAACATGCTGAAACAAGCTGTTAAGTGATGAGAGGAACTGAAAAATCGCTAAAGCAAGCTGTTAAGCGCTGAAACGAACTGAAAAATCGCTTAAACGAGCTATTAGATGCTATAACAAACTGAAAAATCGCTTAAACGAGCTGTTACGTGCTGAAACGAACTGAAAAATCGCTTAAACAAGTTGTTACGTGCTGAAACGAACTGAAAAATCGCTTAAACGAGAGGTTACGTGCTGAAACGAACTGAAAAATCGCTTAAACGAGCTGTTACGTGCTGAAACGAAATGAAAAATCGCTTAAACGAGCTGTTACGTGCTGAAACGAACTGAAAAATCGCTTAAACGAGCTGTTACGTGCTGAAACGAACTGAAAATTCGCTTAAACGAGCTGTTACGTGCTGAAACGAACTGAAAAATCGCTTAAAGGAGCTGTTACGCGATGAAACGAACTGAAAAATCGCTTAAACGAGCTGTTACGCGCTGAAACGAACCGAAAAATCGCTTAAACGAGCTGTTACGCGCTGAAACGAACAGAAAAATCGCTTAAACGAGGTGTTACGCGCTGAAACGAACTGAAAAATCGCTTAAACGAGCTGTTACGCGCTGAAACGACTGAAAAATCGCTTAAACGAGCTGTTACGCGCTGAAACAAACTGAAAATTCGCTTAAACGAGCTGTTACGCGCTGTAACGAACTGAAAAATCGCTTAAACGAATTGTTACGTGCTGAAAGGAAATGAAAAATCGCTTAAACGATCTGTTACGTGCTGAAAGGAAATGAAAAATCGCTTAAACGATCTGTTACGTGCTGAAACGAAATGAAAATCACTTAAACGAGTTTTGACCCAAACCCGTTTTTACCCGTTCCAACATTGACCCGTTCTAACCCGAACCTATTGACCCTAACCCATTCTGACCCGAACCAAAACAACCCTTTTTTAAGTGACTCGTTTCGACCCTAACCCGTTTCGACCCAACCCAACCATTTGCCACCTCTACTAACATAAATATACATTTATATTAAAAAAAAATAAAAGACATCTTATCAAACAATCCTCAATCCATGAAATTAGCTATATCAAGTTGGGACAATAACCTGAAATGATAAAATTAAATATTAATATTAATATCACATAATAAATAAATTACAAATTATGGAAGATTTGAATTATGTGAAAAAATGTAAAATTCATGTTATGATTTACAACCGGAAAAATTGAATCACGTTATCGGAAAAACGAAATAGTGAAGATCTCCATTGAATCTTCGATTTTGATATATAACCTAAACAGATTATAAGAAAAAAAATCATATAATTATTAATACAAACACAAACAAAAACGGAAAACAAAAATAATTATAACTGATATAAAACCTTACTGGAATAATATGATAAGAGTAACAAATAGAATATGAAATATAACTACCGGAATAAAATTAAGAAATTTAAGATCATGTTTTGTCAAATATTTTATTCTTGAAGTTTATCAATGATTCTATATAAGAATCATAATTTATGGTAATGAAAATATAATGTACCAAGAATAATTTGTTGGTACATAATATATATACAGCAAAAAAATAAAATAAAAGAAAACATCCTCAAAGAAAAAATCACAAATTAAAGAAGTAAGTAGTTAATGTAATAATAAAAAAAATAATGAAATGAATGGTAAGAAATAAAAAAAACTTACAAATGTTTGATATAGAGAATGCCAGATAAACAATAGTGAGAAAGAGAATGAATGCAAATATGAAATTAAATTGCATGGGATACAATATATATATAAGAGACAAAATTTTGAATTTATTTTACATCTCATTTATTGTTGATAAATGAGATGAAATGGAATGTTTGACTAATTTTTTGAAAAATAGCTAATATAGACATGATGTAATTAATTTATATTGACTTCATTTAAGTGTAGTATAGCAACTGTTATATATTTTAAATTTATTATTAATAATAATAATAATAACAACAACAACGACGATGACAAAAATTAAAAGAAAAATCACCTTAAAAGAAAAAAAGAAGTTATAACTTATAACCACTTAGGGTATGTTTGCCAAAACAAACTGGTAGCTGTAGCTGGAAGCTGATGGCTTGAAGCTGGTAGCTGATAGCTAAAAGCTTGTAGTTTTTTCTAAACGCTACCTGTAGGAGCTTCAAGCTTTAAGTTTTTCTTATGATCAAAAGCTTCAAACTCTTACAACCAAATAAGACTTTTAATTGAGTATGAGTTTTTTTTTTAAAAAGCTTAAAACTAGAACTCCCTTAAAACTCTTAAAAGTTGTCAACCAAACGTACCCTTAGTTAGGCTTTGCTGGTTTCCAAAATTTAATTGTATAGAGTCCAGCCCATTTTCTTAAGACCACAAAGGACAAATGGGCTAACCTGTTCACCAATGAAAATAACAAATGGGCTGACATGAATATTACCAAAAACTAAAAAGCGTTCATCCAACAGTTCAAGCCCGGGTTCCACACACTGTATTCATAAAGATAAACTAAAAAAAAAAAGACTTATGAAATTAAAACAAAAGACTCGATATCAGTGACGGATCCAGGAGTTCTAGTGAGTGAGTGGAAATAACGGATCGAGTCAATGCGATTTCGGCTAAAAATACGCTTGTTTAAATTGCGGAAGCTAAGTTGGTTTACTTGCTCATTCTAATCAAGAAACAAAAATTGATTTTACTTGTTCTTTCGAATAATTGAAACTAAGACCGGTTTAACCTGTTTGTTAGAAACTTTCAACCGAAATATCAAAGCTAGAAAAACCAAAATTGAAATACCTATCCGTTTGATGGGGCGGGCTTCAAGGGCCTTAATATAAATAAACTAGAAATACAATTCATAAGTAAAAGGCGTGCCTCATTTTTTCTTGAAAGGCCAATATTATTAAAGTGAGACGAGAAATCACTTACAAGAGTTAAGCAGCCCAAACAATACAAAGGAAAATAAATATCAACAAAACATGCAATCGCTTATAGTGGAAAATTAACATGAACATGCACCACTTCTCCCAATCTAGACCGAATCTGTTGCTTCTTTGTTTTACCCATAAGGAGGTTGACTCAATGCCATTCACTAATTTCGTCATCACTAAATGAGCGTTACTAAAAATAACATCATTCCTCGTCAACCATATCATCCAATATGTTACCACCATTATAGATTAATCCGCATGGCACATTTCTTTACAAATAATATTCTTAGGTGTGCCTCATTTAATATACTTGATATAGACATTTGTCTCAAAGACTTCTAAACTGGACTTTAATGGAATTACTAACCAAGCATACTTAATATTTCACTAATATTTATTTCATTTTGATCATGTATAGTTACATGAAACATTCTAATTAATCACTTAACAATCTTTAGATTTGCTACATGTAAGTTAATTTGGTTTGTTAAATAGACTGTTGGCTAGCTAATTTAAAGACTATTTAAAAGTCGTCCACCACTTAGTGGTCATTTATTTGTGACATTAGTAGGTTGTGAAAAAAACATAATATTGGTGGAGTTAATAATGACTTATTAGAATGTTGATTCAAGAAAATATAATTCGTTGTAGTCGGGCTTTAAATGTCAAGTTAAAGCGTCACGTTGCTGCATGTAAACAGTGGGGGCTTTAACTAACACATATCTTTAATATTGCGTAATGATTTAAAGCCACACTATTTCATTGTAAAAACATTTGGACCCCACAATTTCTTTGTCAAAGCCCTGATATCACATTTCAAATACCTCTTTACCGCCCGGGCCTTAACGTCCCGATGCGGTATTGAAACCCATTACAACATTGCATTACTTTTGTCACAACATGTCCCACGAGAAGTAGACTTACAAATAAGTCAAATCTTTCAAACAATATATACAGGAGATTACTAGGTGGGTTTTGGCCAAACAATACAGTCAGTAATAACATCATATAAGAATACGTAATTTTGTTTTGATTTTATAAATACGTAACCAAGTTTTTCAAGTGTTTTACTAAAGTTATTTTAACCTTCTTTTACTTTTAAAATCACTCTATTTTCATTAGATGTGCTATGATTCTGTTTTTAAAATGTTACCTATTCAAAATAAAGTAAGCTGAATAAAACATACGAATCCTAGTTACTATTTGATTATACTGTTTAAAATTAATTTGAAGTAAAAGATAATAATGAATAAAACATGCAAATTCAACAAGTATAATAACTAAGTTTTATAACTATTCATTTTAAGCTAAATATTGAGCAAATAAATCACTAAATATTAACTGCTATAAATGTATGTTACATTTAGGTCCTTGACTGAAGTTCACATTTAAAATAAAAAATCACAACACGAAAACACCTGGCACTAAAATGACCTTAGAGGAATTTATCATCATCATACTTCGTAATCCCATCAATTGCAAAGTATGATAGGGTTTAAGGATGGTAAGATGTAGACAATCTTACCTCTACCCTGTATGAACAAAAAAACTGCTTCTGGTTAGACCATCCCGACTCGATAGTAGTTTACTAGTTTTGCATCAAGTCTTGGACATAATGCACATAGCACTCAACCATCTGGACACTGACCGATAGGTGCACGTGCCCTTGTCTTTCGGCCATCAACGCCCCCACATGATGCATGATTAACTTTCCGCCACTTTTAACGATGATTTCACGAAATTAGTAAAATAACGTCAAAGTTAGTGCAATTTCATTCCCCCCACACACAAGGCCCAAACATATATATAGTATACACACACAACAAGCATGACGTTACCGTAAAGGAATTGTTTTTTAAAACTTAATAAAACACATGATATATATACATGTTTCTTAATTATATATATCATTTCCAACCCAAAAAAGAAAAAAAGCATATTGGGTAGACTTTCACCTTATAAATAATACACCTCTTAATGTCCAAATGTCTACCTTCAAACCCACATAACAAAAATGAAACCAAACCTATCAACTCTTCTATTTAGTGGTATGTTACTTGTGGGACTCTTTCTTGAGCCAGTTAAATTCCAAAAGTGTAAATGTGCTCCAAACATTTGTTGTAGCAAGTACGGTTATTGTGGCACTTCTAGTGCTTATTGCGGAAAAGACTGTCGAGGTGGCCCATGTTCTTTGCCCGCTCCAAATAATAATGCCAACGTCGCTTGTATAGTGACCGTTTCCTTTTTTAACGCGATTATTGGCAGGACTGCTAGAAATTGTCCCGGAAGACGCTTTTACACACGAGATGCGTTTCTTAGAGGTATCAAGAACTACCCTCATTTTGGTAGATCCGGTTCGATTGCGGACTCGAAGCCTGAAATCGCTGCTTTCTTTGCTCATGTTACTCATGAGACAGGACGTAAGTAATGAACTTAATTTCTTACCTTTGAAATTATTCAATTTTTCATTGTTATAATTAAATTTAATATAGAAATGATAGGTTAGCAATTTGTATTCTTATTTCATAAAAATAACAAAAAAAGGGCAAATTTTGTTTATGTACACAACCGAAACATGAACGCACACAAAATTAATATCGAATGACTCTCAATATATTATAGAGAAAATATGACTTAAAAACCCTATCACACAACTTGTGTTTCTCCTTATGAACACTAACCGGCTAACTCGATTGCATCTAATTTGTTCTTTAGTATCTAACTATAACTCGATTTATACATAATAACCTACCTTGTTAGCTAAGATATTAGCTATATATTTTTTTACTTACATTGCAATCAGGAAACATATTGTAATTAGGAAACATAACCAACTATGACTCACTTGTCAATATTGTTCTCTCAAATTTACATACTTACATGAAGTCCGAAAAATATAACTGTAAAGCTAGGTTTCTTTATTTTCACAAATATACACATTTATATGTAAGTAAAAGATATAAATTATTAATGGAAAAAAAATTAAATAGTTTAGTTTCATTTTACATTTTCTTACAATAATTTAGTATTTTGTAATAAAATTTAGAAAAATTGGTTTTTGTTGGTCTAAACTATTGTCTTTTAGTCATTGCCGGTCCCAACTAATGAATTGGTCACTGATGGTCCAAACTTTTAATGTATTTGTTTCTAACGGTCCGTGGCTAACAGAATCCTAACGCCGTTAGTTTCAGGTCGTCGGAAAACATTTTTGCCCGGGAAAGTCAATTTTTTTTTGCCGGAAAACACTACCTGAACACCGCCACCACCACCAATTGACTCACCGCCAACCAACCACCATCACTTAAGCACCATCAACTGATTCTGACGACGGTTTCAGAGTTCTGGCGACCTCAATAATTAAGACTTTTACTAGAAAAAGGTTCCTAAATGTACGATACAAAGTTACAATGATGTTTGGGACAAAATTGTTGAGTTTCCGGGAAATAAATGTGTGTTTTCTGGCCAGAAACATTTTTTCGGCGACCTGAAACTAACGACGTTAGAATTCTGTTAGTCACGGACCGTTATGAACAAATACGTTAAAAGTTGGGACCGTCAGCAGCGAATTCGCTAATTGGGACCGACAGTGACCAAAAGACGATAATTGGGACCAATAAAAACCAATTTTCCTAAAATTTATCGTAAATCTAATGGATATAGTAAAATAAATATTTGTATGTTTTAGATGTGCTATTTCTAACAACCAGAAGTCCTTAACAATTAATAACAATTTTTATTAGCATATATAAGTTAATAAATTTGCATTACTACTTGTTTTATTTTTTGACATTATATTATTTTATCTATGCATACACAGACTTATGTTACATAGAAGAGAAAAATGGTCATTCAAGAAACTATTGTGACAAGACCAAGACTCAATATCCATGCAACCCTAAGAAGTGTTACTACGGGAGAGGCCCGATTCAACTCGCGTGGAACTACAACTATGGTGACACCGGAAAGAGCCTAGGGTTCAATGGGCTTAACAACCCGGATATTGTGGCTAGAGACCCAGTGGTTTCGTTCAAGACCGCGTTGTGGTTTTGGATGGAGAATGTTCATTGGGATTTTGCTTCGGGTAAAGGGTTTGGAGCTACGATTAAGGTTGTTAATGGAAATGAATGCAACGGTAAGAACCAAGGCGCTGTAAGCTCTCGTGTCGCATACTACACGGGTTATTGTAAGCAGTTTGGTGTTCTGGCTGGGATGAACCTTAGGTGTTAATGTTGGTTTTTAAGACTTTTAGTTACAATGAGAATTCGGTATTGGCATAAAATAATGGTGACAAGAGTATCAGTTAACCTAATCAAATAAAAGTTATAAACATAACGTTGTAAGTTATAGATTCAACACAGGTAAGGGAAAATACCTATGTGTATTACATAACTAAAAAGACAGAACTTGTCTTGCTTATCCAAGAAAATAAAGTCATAATATACCCGAAAGGATACTGACATTTATTTTATGTACATTGATTGAGAATTATAAAAATGAATACTGATACCGGAATCGATAATACTGACACCAGTTTTGACATTGTTTGATTGATATACATTCGATTCGTCACGGTACTTGCTAAGTTTGATTATGATATAAAAATGTATTATATCTTATATCATATAACTATGCTTGAAAATAGTTTGCTATGCATCTCATTGTGACATGTACGCTATAGAAGTATTACTTAATGAAACACAAATATCACTATCTAAATACGAATTTTTTAGTAATGATAAAATTCACTGGTGAAACTATATATTCAAAGTTATGATTTAGCGGTTTGGTGTCGTGCAATCGATGTCTATTTAAAAGTTAATTTAAGAATTAGCATAGGACAAGCTGGACAGAGAGAAACATGATACAAATGACTAAAACTTTTAACAAGTATTACTTGGTATACGACTGAAGTTACGTGGTCCACAAGCATAGATAAGGGTCTCCACAAGCCCATCATGTGATAAACGTTATAGGCAGCTTGACCCAGCTATCATACATAAAATCCCTTTCTAGGAGCACCAAATTCGTCAATAAAGATTTCCCTCGTTTTGAATTATTTTCTTATAAGTGTGACATGCGTAAATCACATGTAACCTTAATTTACACGTCTATTTAAGTCTTTAATTTCAATATTTAATTAACATTTAAATTCATGAATCTGGCCTTACATGTCTAATTTAGGATTATATATACACCGGTGCAGGGTGGTACCTCATGTAAATGGTTTAAATATTAAAATACGCTATCACTTTTTTCTGAAGAATTGCATTTTAGTTTATTTTATGTTTTCGATCGTCGTCAAGTTATAAGTGACGGGCATGTATTCTTATGGGGGATTTAGAGGTTACCGTTAGCTTGTATGAATTTTATGCATCTATATTGTTATTCACTTAAAAAGTATACAAAGAACAAAAGTACATGTAAACTAAATTAAGATTAATGTAGTTCATCAAACTACATACACATCAAGTTCTATAATAGACAAATATATTGACTTAAAGTCAAATTATTGGGTGGATGACTTAAAACAATATGTAGACTTAAAAAGTTAAATTATTGAGTGGATGACTTAAGTGTCATTAAAATACACTTTAGAATATCGTTTGTAAAATAGCCTTTTCACTAGTTTAAGATTAATAGTCTTTTGACTAGTTTAAAGATATAGACTTCTTCTACCACCAATTGGTGGTGAATTTTGACAAATTCAAATTTCAAGTGATAGCATTAACATGGTCATTAAAGTCTAAGTCGGTGGTAAAACATGTATAAGACTAGTGTAGTTAATAATTTATTTTTGAAGTGCGTTAATAATATTTGCGCAATATCTAGGAAGGAGTCAGATTGTTTCGCGATCTGATGTACGTCACCTTACCCTACTCTTTGTGCATAAGGTTGTTTCCTGTGGCTAGTAAAATAGCTATATATTTTTGTTATTAATTTGACAAAAAAATTGTAACAATTTGTAAAAAATAGACGGTTTTGAGTTGATTCAACCTAAAGTAAACAAGAAATTATACGTCACAACTTCTAACAAATTCAATTTATATATCTACTAAGTGTGTAACTATTGTATGTAGTTACAATGCGAATTATAAGGACGAATAAAGCCATATACCCCTTGTCATATTGCATATGTCATATGCGATATCCTGATGACGTCCTACACTTCGAAGGTTAAACACATATGTACTATTTATCTGAACTCTCAAGTAATAAGTTTAACAAGTTACTTAACAAACCCATGGATAAAAACTATATTTATAGCTAGGACCAACTAAGGTTTGGGTGTGATGGTTGAGGTTTGAAATTTTTATGGTCTCATGTTTGAAATCTGACTCAAAAGTGTTTCCCCTACAGTGGTGGGTTATCTCATGGATGATGTTCCTGAGTGAGTCATGTCGAGAGTGTCAAAATCATTATAAACAATTTAAAATCTCATTTATGAAAAACTCTCGAGAGTATTAAAACTCGAGGGTATTTCCAAACACTGAAAAAAAGTATGACCAATTAAGGTGGAGGAAAGTTATGGTTTTAATCAAAGGGTCCATATGTTAGTTTAATCTATTAGCAATGAAAAGGGCTGAAACGAAGAAGGTGGAGAAACATGCTAAAGCCTGCGAAGAGAACCAACATGTTTTTGTCCCTCTGGCTTTTGATACCTTTGGCTCCTTGGCACCGGAAGCTATCCGTTTCCTAACCAGGGTCCAACGGGTAGTGCATAGCAATGTGTCGACTCCAAAAGGGCATGGGTATATCTTTAGCAGGTTAGGGTTTGCAATTCAGAAAGGGGTGGCGGCGCAGCTTGTTGCCTGCCTACCTGCTATGTTGATGTAATATCTATGTTTCTAAAATTGGAGAATATAAGTAATTTAAAAAAAAATTAAAAAAAAATTAAAAAAGTTTCTATTTGATCTATTAGCATGATATACACATGGTACTTTTTGTTTGTGAGGCAGTGAAATCATAATGGGCTTAATTTTTACTCTTTACAAATTAGCAAACAAATACCAACCAATGTAACTCTATATTCATGCTTTGCACCACCTTTTAAATGTATATAGTGGGAGACTTTGTAGGAGACTTTCACCTTATAAATATTCCCTTTTTACCCTTTAATTAACACACAAAAAAAATGAAAACAAAACTTTCAACCCTTCTATTCCTTGGAGTGTTCCTGACGGGAACACTCCTTTCCGAGCCAGTTACATCTCAGAAATGTAACTGTGCTAGGGGCTTGTGTTGTAGCAAGTACGGTTATTGTGGCACTGATGATGCTCATTGTGGAAGAGATTGTCGAGGCGGCCCATGTTCTCTACCAGCCCCTCAAAATAATATTGATGTCTCTGGTATTGTGACAAGCGTTTTTTAACCGAATTTTTGCCGGGGCTGCAAGCAATTGTCCTGGAAGAGGTTTTTACACACGAGAGGTGTTTCTTAAAGTCATTAGAGACTACCAACATTTTGGTAGATCTGGTTCGGTTGCGGATTCAAAGCGTGAAATTGCGGCTTTCTTTGCTCATGTTACACATGAGACTGGACGTAAGTTATTGAGTCATTTATTTATCTTAACATGCTTGTTGTTATGCAACATGATTTACATTTAATTTGTGTCAAATTTTATCAATAAAAATAGTAACTTATGGACTAATCCCCTAAAAGAAGTCTATCATTGGGCCTAACAAATGGGCCTAATAAGCCCGAACCAGTTATATATAACTTGGGTCCAATACAAATAGGTAAGCTTTCCAAAAGCCTAAAAACCCACAAACGACTCATCGAGCTCGTCTGGGCTTGAGCTCAACTCGCTAGAATTTAAGAAGGCTCGAGCTTAAGATTGGCTCGTTTAAATTTGCAATTTTAAAGCTTAAGCTCGACTCATTTATTAATTACTAGTTATTTAAATTTTTTGATTTATGTATTTTATTACTATTTTCTAATTATTCATAGTTATATATTTTGTATATAATATAATATAATATAATATATACTAGTTATTCATTTTTATCATATTTATATACATAATAATAGTTATTACACAAATACATTAAATAAAAATTATACAAATAAAAAGCTCTTTTAGGCCCGAGAGCCGGTTCGAGCTTGTTATATGCAGCGCGGGCTTGAGCTCGTTTATTAAACAAGCATTAATAAAAGCCACAAACTTGTTTAAACGCGACTTATTCAATTTTTTTTAACTAACTGAACTCGAGTAGCTCAAAAGTGGCTCGACTAATTTACAATTTACATCCCTAATCCAAAGGACCAAAATACTTCTATGGTCCTATCTACACATTTATTAAAATGAATACATACAATAACATTTTGCTTATGATTTTGAATGTTTTATGCATGCATAGACTTGTGTTACATAGAAGAGATAAATGGTCACTCAAAAGACTATTGTGAGGAGTCGAAAACCGACTATCCATGCAACCCGAGGAAGAGTTACCACGGTAGAGGCCCGATTCAACTCTCGTGGAACTACAACTATGGTTCAGCGGGTGAGAGCCTAGGGTTCGACGGGCTTAACAACCCGGATATTGTGGCCACAGACTCAATTGTTTCATTTAAGACCGCGTTGTGGTTTTGGATGGAAAATGCTCATTGGGACTTTGCTTCTGGTACCGGGTTTGGTGACACAATCCGAGCCGTTAATAGAATAGAATGTGATGGTGGGAACCGAGGCGCTGTGAACTCTCGGGTTAGGTACTGTACGGATTATTGTAGGCAGTTCGGTGTCGCGACAGGAAATAATCTTGTGTGCTAAACTTATGTAATATCTTGTATCGTGTCATGTGTAATATGTTTTGTATGGAATAAGTGTTCTCATGGTGTAATAGCAATTGCTTCAAACTCGATCGGTATCAGTTTAGTTCGTATTATGTAACTTAAAGGAACTTGAATGTTGCCAAATTAAAAGGTTAAATTGTGAAGTTAATATATTGTGTAACAAACTGAAACTTGTGGGGTTCGTAGAAATAATATGTAAATATTATTTACAAGGATTCCAAAATATAAGTTTTTAATATATATAGTTATATACACTAGTTTATATAACTTGTCCGCCCGTTGCAACGGGTCTATCAAACCAAACAAATAGACATAAAAACTTTGAACCATGCACACGTGTTAAGTCGTGAAAATTAGACTAGTTAGTAAAACATAGTAAAAAATAAATAAGTCAAAATCATTAAAGAATGTAACACATAAAAAAATAATTAAGTCGAGACGGTAAATAATATTATTCAACTATTCAAGAGGGTTTAACTTAATAATGTATATAATAATAAGTTAAACAAATTTATAACGTGTATGATTTAATAATTAAATTTAAATTAAATGTATAGAGTAGGTCATAAGTGTTCTCGTGGTGGAATATATTGCTTTAAACACGTGCACTGCAACGGAATCTCAGTTGGTATTAGTTCAGTTTGTTTGGATACATGTCCGCATTATAAGGTTCTTTGTGTAATTTCAGGAAATCCAAGGGTTTAAAAGGTTAAGAAATTAATTAAATTACATTCTAGGAAACTGTTCTAAAATATTATGAATAGGGTTACAAAATATTTACAAAATAGGAAATGATACACCCTTGTCTCCTTTACAAAAAATAAACATTACAACGCTAGATTTTCAAAAAAAAGACAAGGGCACTTTCGTAATTTCTTTATACCAGCTTATATTTATGTCATCTTTCTGCTTGCTTGTTTTTCTTTCAATTTTCTGTTTTTATTTAAGAAGGCCAGCTAGCTTGTTCTTTCTTCTTCTTCATTACTAATTTACTATTCAAAGAGTTTAATATCTTATATCATTATGTTCCATATGCATACAATCTTGCCATATTCACCGCTTCGTAAACGTCAGAAAAATCGGTTTTAGAAACAACTAATGAGGTTTTTGTTTAGCAATATTGTTTCTGGGAATAAGATTTTGAGGTGTACGTAAAGATTTGTAATCTTGAAATTTTGTAACTTGTGTTTTGATTATTATTACTATTATTATTATTATTATATCGAACTAATGTTTCTTTGATTTTCAATTCAAAACCAACGATTTGGAAATATATTATTATTATTATTATTTTTATTATTATTATCATTATTATTGTATAGGTTTCTGATGCAGTGCTTAAATCTAACAACTTGGATTTTTTTTTATTATTTTTTGTATCATTAATTAGGTTTTTATGCAGTACTTAACATCCAACAATTTGGATTTATTTATTTATTTACTGGTATCTTACGGGGTTGGGTTTTGTCCAAAACGGGGTTGGGTTAAAACCGGCTATTTCAAGAATAATCACTTTGATGAATTTGGTTCGGGTCATAATGGGTTCACCTTAGAAAAAGATCTTTATTTTAGTTCAAGAAAAAGGTATCAAAATTGTGTTGGTGAATTTTATAATAGTGACCCAATTTGACCCGTTGTATAACTTGAGTTGACCCAAACTGACCCGTTATAAATGCTATAGGTGTAGTTATATCTTTTAATTTAATTGTAATAATTTGTAGTTTAATATTTGCAGTGGATCAATGAGTCCTCAGTCTCACACTTCGAATATAGCTCGCTTAACGAGCCAGGTCCTTTGGGCTTAAAGCTAAAGAAGACTCCATCAGAATTGGAGATATATAAAGCACATCTTTGTGCAGCCAGTACTGAGCAAAGTAAGAAGAAACGAAAGCCAAGAGCCCGAGCCTCGGACCCTAGTGATAAAAAGGCATCCCATTTTCGACCTCTACTTTTAAAAATTGGGAAGTGGGAGGTACACGTTCTTTTATACTTTGCATACTGTTTTGTGTAGTTGAGCGGGTCAGAATGGGTTCGGGTCAGATATTGTGACCAAATTTGAAATTATATAAATATAACAAAAAGTTGAAACTTTGGATAGAAAAGTTTGGGCGGGCTGTTTCAGGAAACTAGCGGGTCAGAATGGGTTCGGGTCAAATCTTGTGACCAAATTTGAAATTATATAAATATTAAAAAAAGTTGAAAATTTGGACAAAAATGTTTGGGCGGGCTGGTTTAGGAAAGTAGCGGGTCAGAATGGGTTCGGGTCAAATCTTGTGACCAAATTTGAAATTATATAAATATTAAAAAAAGTTGAAAATTTGGACAAAAAATTTTGGGCGGGCTGGTTTAGGAAAGTAGCGGGTCAGAATGGGTTCGGGTCAGAACATGTCATTTTTAAAAAATATGTCAAATATGTTAGGGTAGAAACTAGCTATGATCAAATTCGAAATTATGAAAAAGATGTTGAGACTTTGGACATAAAAGTTTAGGTGGGCCGAGTCGGGCCAATTAACGGGTCATTAAAAAATATATTAAATTGGTTTGGGTCAAAACCTGTTACCGAATCTGGAACTATAAATAACCAGTTAAAACTTTTTAACTTTTAACGTGTTGTTTGTGGCAGTATAAGTCAAATAAAGCGGACGATTTAGTTGCAAAATTTTACTTTGGACAACAGAAGATTGTATGGGAAATTCTTTTTGACGGGCTTAAGAAAAAAATTGAATTCAAATGGGAAGATATCGTGAGCCTCAAGGCCCACTTTACAGTTAATGGGCCTGGCACCTTGTCTATTGTGGTATTCACCTTCTTCCATTGGATTTATTTATATATTTATTATAGGGGTAAAATCGTCATTTCCATTAACCCATTCTTTCACGGGCAAGAATGGGTTAATGGAAATGACGATTTTACCCCTGGGTGTAACCCGACGCTAGGAAATGAGAATGTTGGGATGTCGAAGGCCAACTCGTTTAGTGATTTTCTAAATTATCAGCCTCCATCTTTCGAGTCCATCGAGGAATGGCTTGGTGGAAATGACAGTTTTACCCCTGGGTGTAACCCGACACCCCATAATGAGAATGTTGGGATGAATGAGAATGTTGGGATGTCTAAATCCGACTCGTGTAGTGATTTGCTAAATATGCTTTTTGACAACACCTCTCCGGGGTATGATATCATAGGGTTCTAACACGACTCGGGTTTTAGGGGTAAATATGGAAATGGAAATTTGCATATATTTTGTTTTTTTATGTTGGAACATTTCCAACCATAATTGATTATTGAAGAACTTATCATAAGCTAGTTTTCTTTTTATTTTGGTATTATGACATTTGTCTAAGTTATGAATATTTGTCTTCATTTTGGATTTCGCTAATGATGTTTAATACATGATAATATTTGTCAAAGTTGATTTATCAGTTGTATAATACAAGATAATATATGTTACACACATTGCTACATATAAACCACTGTATTATATGATACTAGACGGGTGTTCATGTGATACGACAGTCAACAACATAGACCCTGGTAATCACGTAATAATATATATGGTTCATGTGTTTTAACACAAACAAATGTATATTAAGAGCACCACACAACAAATCACAAACATCAAACATGTCATGTTGTTTTATTTTATGAAGTTACAAAGATAGAAAACAAACATTATTACATAGTTCCACTTATAGTTATAAGCAAACTAATAGCAAGAAATCACCTTTTTATTATTCCACTCTCAGAACAAGCTAACTAGTAACTACCATAAAGAGCTCGAAGCCCTCGGATGTCGTCTAACGTCAACTCTTTCGATACTCCCGTGCTAATAGTAGCCCACATTATCGCGTTTCGATATTGGCTATGACCAAGGCCAAGTAAGTGCCCTATTTCGTGTAATGCCACGGTCTCAATATCATAAGCGTTAGAAACTGTTCCAATCGACCAACGTTCGTCCACGTCAAAGTGGAGCCTTCCATCCGTGGGGGCAAACGCATGGGCCATAACTCCACCAAAACCGTCAAATGAGGCCACATCTCCATGGGCTCGACGTGCAAAACTAATCTTTAAGTCAGCAGTTTGACGGGTTCTGGCTCTTGAAAATGTGAAATATTGAAAAGTAGTAGCCCATCGGGTGAAAGCTCGTGCGACAGGAGGCATGAATTGCGTAGGGAAACGTGAACCAAAATCGTAAGTTAGATGACGTTTTCCTTTAGGCCATTTTGTTCTACTTGTAGATAATCGATAATTATCGGGAAAGCCACAACGAGGCTTGACCATCATGGACGTTGTTGGTGTGTCAAGTCTTCCGGTGACGTTGAGATGGTAATAGACTTGGTACGATTTGATAGCCGACTCAAGCTCCTCGTCAAAATAATCTTCTTTCGGGTTTGTGACATTGGTTTGATAGTTTAGGTATCCGAAACGACTAAGATAGAGTTTGAGACCGCTTAAGCCTTTAGTGTTCTTACCTTTTCGACACCCTTTCAAGGTTTTAAGAAACCCGAAAGGCGATGTGTATGTGTTGTTATCCGATAACTTGTTTTGTTGAACATGAGAGTATTGAAAACATGATATTACAGGTAGAAGAAAGAAGAAGAAAAGAAACAAAATACATGAATATGAAGAGAGTTTTGATACCATTTCAAAGACTAATCTTCAAATGTTGGAACAAGTTTTAAAGCTTTATGAGGTTTATTTATAACATTTAACATTAAAGGTATTGAGTTCCTTATGTCCATCTAAAATCTTACTAGTGAAAACGTGTAATTCTTTTCCATTCAATTTTCGAATTATTGAATACCATTCGGTTTCAGTTTTTATGTTTTCGGTCTGTCTTTGTTTCGGTTTTCGTTTTTTAGGGTTTCCACTTTTCCTCAATCCACAGTTCTCTTTTACGTTATAACTAGGGTTGTAAATGGACCAAACCGAACCGGACGAGACGTTGTCCGTGTTCGTCCGTTAAACTTTTATCGGATAAACGAACGGTTCACAGACGCTCTACCGAACAAATATTCATGTTCGTGTCCGTCCATTAAGGAATTGAGTTTGCCCGTGTCCATTTGTGTATGTTCGTTAATATTGTAAACTGACGTTAACAGACAAAAACGAACACTAACGGACCCTAGTGGACAAACGAACACACGGGTATTAATGGACACTCATGGACAAACGAACACTAACAGACACTAACGAAATTAATGGACAAACATACAAAAACAACTCTAATGAACAAATGAACATAAACAATTACATAGTAATTTCAAAAAGCATAATCATTACCGGATGTTCACGAATCCACCGAACATGGCCCCTGTCCGTGTCCGTTCGTTAAGCTTACCGAACAAACTTTTTTTTGTTCGTGTCCGGTTTGTTTATTAAACAGACAAACATAAACAAACTTCTCACCGAATGTCCAGTCCATTTACAGTCCTATTTTTAAACAACTCTAAATCAACCCATGTAAAATTAAAACTAAACAACCATTCTATATATATATATATTTCAAAAAGTCTTAAGATGTTACTTAGCACACAAGCACCAAGTGATATATGTCATCGCACCATATTTATCATCATCTTTATTATTATAAACTCAAACAGAACAAACAGCAAACAAACAAACAAATGGTTTTAAGCTAAGATAGTTGACCATGAAGAACAGAACAGTTTCATCAGAAGATGTAGTCTGGTAACACCAGAGGAAACCTAGGAACTTCAACCTCAAAGGGGGCTCCTTTTGACTCTGTCAAGCTACAAACATATTATGCAAACATCTTACTTTCCACCGTAACGAATCTTAACCAAAACAAACGTTGAAAAAAAAGATAACGCAACATACCTGCCCGGTATAAACGTGAAATAACCCTCGATCGATCCTGGTGAAGCAGGACAAGTTGTGCAGCTTTCATACACAAACTCTTTCTGCCCCGGCCGTAACAACGGATACTGTAGATAATATTAAAAAAAACTTTATTTTTTTTAAATTACATAGCTTTATCAAGATTTTGTTTTTTGATGAACGAGGACAACGGAGAAAACATTTTAGTTTTTTTATGTTTTTCATTTTTTATTTATATATTGAGTTATGACTTTTTTATTGTTTTTTTTATATTTTTTTAGGGGTTTTTGATCTTAATAAAAACCCTCGAAAAAAAATTAATAAAAAAATCATAACTAATAATATAAAACAAAAACAAAAAATGTAAAAATTCAAAAACGTTTCGTCCGTTGTCCTCGCTCAACAAAAAAAATACCGACCTGAAACCCGTTTTGACCTGGACCCATTCCGACCCGAACCTGTTGACACTAACCCGTTCCGACCCGAACCAAAACAACCCATTTTTTAGTTGACCCATTCTGACCATAACCCGTTTCGACATGAGTCTTCCGACCCAACCCAATCCATTTGCCACCCCTAAAAATTACATAGCTTTATCAAGATTGATTGAATTGAGATACAATGATGTTACCTGGCCTATCACACCTTCACCATTAGGATCTGCCACAACATCATCACCGGATTTAATAATCCAATGTCTCCAGTACAGTTGGCATGAATCGAACTTCATACCGTGGACAAAACACCCCTCGGGTTTAAGCGACATACGGATCGAGTAAGCAAACATATATTTCCTAGCTTCATCCATAAGGTCACTAAACTCGGGTATAAACACAGCCGAAGCACGCACCTGCAACAATATAAGCGAATTATGATAACTTTAAGAGTAAACTGCGGTTTTCGTCCTTATGGTTTGTCCAAATCTGCAGCTTTAGTCCAATAGTTTCAAATTCGCGATTTTTGTCCTTGTGGTTTCATTTCACTTGCAATTAAACCCGATCTTACTAACCTCGTTAAGTCTGGTCGTTAAACTCGTCAGCGTGCCCCTCACGTGAGGGGCAGTTTTGTCCTTTTTCTCCCCACATAAAACCCTGTCCTAATTCACAAGCACCCTCACGCGAGGGGTTGGGTGTATTTGGCGGAAAAAGGACAAAACTACCCCTCATGTGAAGAGCACGCTAATGGGTTTAACGACCAGACTTAACGAGGTTAGTTGGGTAGGGTTTAATTGCAAGTGAAATGAAACCACAGGGACGACTCGCAAATTTAAAACTATTGGACTAAAACCGCAGATTTGGACGAACCACAGAGACGAAAACCGCAGTTCAACTCTAACATTAAAGTTAAATTATTAGAACTAGAAATTGTATTTTTTTATAATTTAACAACACCTGAACACCACATGTTGTAGCCTCGGAACACACTGGCGGTTGTTCGTGAAACAAACTAATGCTTCGTATATTTTCTTCCTCGCGTAATTTGATAATCCCATTTTCAAGGCGGCGAACATGTTCTTCTAACCATAACAACATCGCATCTTTCTGGAGAGCGTTTCTTGAATCATGCACCGAGGTTATTAATTCATTCGGTACACACGGCATCATTTCACGAGTACGTAACAGATTCTTGGTCCCGACATAGAGTTGACCAACCTCACAGTCAAGAAAAAACATCTTCTCGGTGTAATAAGAAGCCGCCATTACAATATACTTCGGTCTGGTAAACTTCACTCGCCGTGTGATATCTCTCGTCTCGTTGATTATGACACTTAATGGTAACAAGTAAACGTTTACAAGAAAGTGGTAGTAAGAGTAACCGCCAATCAACCCGCATAGATTTCCTGCTATTGTTTCACTTGATTCATCTATATCACAGCACGGGTTTTGACCGTCACAGAACCGATAGAGGACTCGAGTCGGAAGAGGTAGTTTGACTTTCAAAGACTTCTCTAACTCGTTTAGTTCGGCCTCTGATGCACCTTTACGAAGGGTGGGTAAAACCTCTGGGAAATTAGCAGTTAACCATGCTCTAATTCGGTCCCATACGTTTTTCACTCGTTTAACTAACGGCCATGGATACATACCATAAGCTTGCCTCCATGCTCCATAAGCTGCCTGGAATGTTATGATACGCATCAATTTGTGATTTTTGCATGAATAATAATAATAATAATAACAATAATAATAATAATAATAACAATAACATGAAACAAGCCGAGTTTTTTCGAGCTTGAGCCTCAAATAAAGCTCGTTTAGTTATCGAACCCTGAGCTCGAGCCTCAAATAAAGCTCGTTTAGTTATCGAGCCCCGAGCTCGAGCCTTGTATGGGAACTGGGAAGCTCGTTTAGGCTTGTCGAGCCTTAAGCAGCCTTGTGTATATTTAAGTTTTTCTTCTTTTAGACTTTTATGTATTAATTTTTAAGCTTAGGCTCGTTAAAGGCTTTTCCAAAATATACAAAAATAATTAAAAATATATACAAAGTAATTAATAAAGAATAAACAAGCCGATCCCGAGCTTGAAAAAACGACTCATGAGCCAGACTCGAACTTTAGAAAAAAGAGCTTAAAACAAACCGAGCTCGAGCGTGGGTTCGGCTCGTTTATACCCCTACGGCCCTAGCCAAATTGAACAGAAGACAAGCTAAGGCTCAAAACAGTTATTAAAACCCTAACCACATAAGTATTAACTTTTGCATTGCACAACTGAACTCTAGCTCCTTTAAGGTACCATACGAGCTCGAGCCGAGCTTAGGCTCGTTAAAGGCTTTTCCAAAATATTAAAAAAATAATTAAAAATATATACAAAGTAACTATTAAATAATAAACGAGCCTGAGCTCTCGTAAGTCAAAACAAGGCTTGAGTTCCGCTAAATTCGGCTCGTTTACACCCCTACGGCCAGATTAAACAGAAACCCCTCTAGGACTCGAACCAATTATTGAAACCCTAACTACATGAGTTCATAACAGCAACAAATTACTTCAATTTTTTATATATATAAAAATAATAATTAAAAATATATACAAAGTAATTAATAAATACGGAGTAATAAACAAGCGGATCCCAAACTTGAAAACACAACTCCCGAGCCAAACTCGAGCTTTAGAAAAAAGAGCTTGAAACGAGCCGAGCTCGAGCCTTAGAAAAAAGAGCTTGAAACGAGCCGAACTCGAGTTGTAGAAAAAAGATTTTGAAACGAGCCAAGCTCGAGCCAAGGGCTGTTAACAAGTCGAGCTCGAGTCGAGCCATGGTGGGTTCGAGCTTGGGCAGCTCAGCTAGACTCGAGCTTAATTTTGAAGTTAAACTAGCCTAAAATCGAGCCATGACCCGAACCGAGTTTGTCTCGGTTACAAATATAAACCAATTCATCTCATGTTATTTCAAATCAAGTATTTTTAGCTAGTTTTATTCGTGCTTTTATCGAGCTCGGGTTCGGCTCGGGCAAATTCAACAGAAACCCATCTAGGGCTCAAACCAGTTATTCAAACCCTACCCACATAACAACAAAGTTTTCAACTTTTTTCATTAAATCATACCAATTATTAACAAACCACACATGATTATTCAATTAGACGAAGTGGGTATTCGATTAAACATAAAAAGATTAAGAATTGAATCGAATTAGACCTTGAAATTAGGGCACGGGTTTCCAATTGGATCAACTGGCGAATTGAGACCGAGTTCATTAGAACAGTATAGTGACCAGAGTGAGTCATCTGACGCACAATCGTTGAAGCGTTTGTTGGCGCATGCGACTGCAGCTGCTTCGGATGGTGAGAGCTTTGATATTATGGTGTGGAGTGCTAATCCGCCTATGGCTTCTAACTCGATTGATGGTGGTGTCGCCATTGGTATTGTTATTATTGATCATGAAAATGAAAGGTGGTTTGTTATTATTGTTATTATTAATAATATTATTGTTGTTGTGTTTGGTGGAGTTGTGTCCGGTATCCTTTAACTGAACTGTTGTCGTTTTCGGGCAAATGTTTATTGGCGTTAGCAGGTGTGGTTTTGATACGATCTTATTATATTAATAAGTTTATTATTTTGTATTATTATTATTTAAGTTTATATTTTATTCAATTTTCTCATTAAAATCAAATTATGTTTCTTTGTTTTTTTATGTCTTTGTTTTCTTATATATTAGAGGTGCACAAACTGGTTTAAATTTTATAACCGGTTAGGGTTGAAACCGGTTCGGCTTCGTCAATAAAAGTCGAAACCAGTTTATGATCTGTTTTGGTTCGGGTTGAAACCGGTTTCATGAACGGTGACGATCGGTTTCGGTTCTGGTTTTGGCCAGTTTTTGCCCGGTTTTGACCGGGTCCGGTTCGGTTAACCGGTTTTAGTGGAGAAAATTACATACCGGTTCCAAACGTACGGTTTCAATCGGTTCCAAACCGGTTTCTACATAATCGGTTTAAAATCGGTTCGGTTTCGGTTCAGTTTTCGGGTCGGATCGGTTAACCGGTTTGTTTGCCCGACTTTATTATATATTGTAGTCTCGTTTAAGAAAAAGAATAAGAAATAATTATTATTTTGAGTCTATTTTCTCTTCTTCTCTTGTGTTATCGAGAGATTGACGGTTGTCTCGAATAAACCGTTTCAGACTTTCTTGGATCGAAATGCGGGTGTATTCCGATGCAGTGATTTTGGATTGAGATGCGAGTGTATTCCGATGCAGTGAATTTAGCCAGTATCTCATTTGGATGATTCATGGTCGTTCAATAAACACACATATACGTAACTTAAGTATTTTAGCTCAAATATATAATCGTCTATTGTTTATTTATTAAGAACCTCCAAAAAACTAAAACCGGACGTTTTTCATAATTCAAAAAACGAAGTTTCAGGTTTTTATCGGTGTTAGCTCAACATCGACTCAGACCCGATTTTCTTTATATTTATTGTGTTTCTAGGACACTCTCCAATGCGCAATTTGCGACCTCCTGGCCTAAGTGGCAATAAGATGTTTTAGCAAGCACTGTCTTCTTCTTCTTTTTCTTGTCATAAGTTGCATCACATTCACACCAACTTCTTATTTACTTATGCAATATTATGTTAGGATTTCTAATTATGTTGTTTCATCTAAAATTTATGCATATTTCAATCTCACCAAATATAAGTATTGGCAATCATTCGATTACATAAGTGGAACAACCCTCAATAGTTACTCTAGATGATCAACTATCACATCCTACTACTTACAACGAGCCTCCGCCAGGGGGTCATTACTTACTTGAATCTCCAAGTTCGTTGGTGTGTGAAATGATAAAAGTGTTCATAAAACGTGTATTCCACACCTTTTAACTTGTATCAACGTTTCTTAAAAAGATTGAGCTTGAAGTTCTATCTGGGTCGACTTTTCAACAGATTTCGTGGAATCACCATCGATCCTCAGGGTAGGGAATGTGTGAATGCGTCATTGGTAACAGTCACTAGACCATTAAAAAAATTAACCCTATATATATCACATAATTCACTCAATATCTGGAGAAACAAATTCCCGTTTCCTAACTGATAACTAGTAGGACGCCACGAATATGGAGCTATGAAGAAGAAGTGACGTTGGCAAAGGCTTAAGTCCATGTTTCGAAAGACTTGGATCTCGTGGGCTTTTTGACAACGAGCTTTCAACTATTTTGTGCAAATTAATGCTCGTGATAAGCACGGAAGTGAAAACGAAAGTTAAAAACCGATGGAATTAGGAATAATATTTTTCATGTATTTTATTATTAGTGTTGTTTAATCGTTTATGTACATTTTTTTCAATGAATTTTAAAAATTAGATCGAAACGGATAAAACTGGGACAAAATGAGACGGCAAACGCTACTTGGAAAAGAAAGAGCTTATATAAACTGGAAAAGCTGACATGACATGCGATAAAATCGAGAAAACCGAAAGGATCAATATGTTCTTATGGTAGATTGATAATGTTGTGTAACAGTATGCATGTGATTAGGAATAGTTTCTTTCACATTTAATAAATTTAAGAACCATTTTTAGCTAAATAAATTGTTTACAAAACGATTCAAGTCCCAAGTCAATCAAATAAACGAACAAAGAAATGTATCGAACTTCACTTATTATTATATCAAGGAAACTAACTCAAAACTTTAATACAATAAACTTTGAAATATGATAGTGATGGGTGATATCTAATCCTTACTTGCTAAATCTATTTATACTAATAAATCAACTTGCCAACTACATTCATTTATGTCAAACTACTCAACATAAATGTCCAACCACCAAAATTATGGCCAACTATTTAAGTTAATGTCAACTACAATATAGCATTTTAATCCCATACACCATAATAAAATACTTAGGCCCGAACTCGACATGTCCGACTCAGTTAATTACCAACAACAGTCACCATGGTCAAAAAAATAAACCAATTTAAAACATACCTATCTTCAAAAATTACGTAAATTACTCTATAAACAAATATCACGTAATTATAGCATACTAAGTGACGCATCAAATCTCCATTAATCCATTATTACCTTTTTAAAATTCAAAAGATCAAAGGATCGATGCATACCCAGAACATTCAGTCACATTGTCATAAAAATCTTGACAAGGCACTAAGGGTGCAAACAAGCTCAGCCGAGCCCGAGCTCGACTAGGCTCGAGCTCGGCTCGTTTAACTTACATATAGCTCGAGCTCCTTGTGAGTAGGGTGTCAAGCTCAAGCTTGGCTTATTTACAATTTGTCATTTATTTTTATATAATTATAATTATTTTTATATTCTTTTTCTATTACAATTCTATGTATAAAAATATATATATTATTTAGTTATTTTTGATTATTTTTTTATAACATTATATATATTAATTAATAATTATTAAATATATATTTTAAGAAATTATATAACTGACAGGCTCGTTTAGTCTCGTGAGCCGGCTTAAGCTCGATAAGTGAAGCTCAAGCTCGGGCTCGATTATTAAACGAGCTTACTTTTACACTCGAGCTCGGCTCGGGCTCTATCGAGCTTTTTAACGAATCGATCTCCAGTAACTTGTGAGCAGCTAGTCTCGTTTGCACCTGTACTAAGCACCGATTAATCCTTGATTAGTCCCTAATCGTCATCCTACCATCTTGTTACCGATCAATCCCCATTTATCAAAAATCAATCACAATTAAGAATTTTATACATATACTTTAGAATAACTATATGTATATTTGAAAATTTACATATAAATTCCAATTAGATTAATCTCGACTAATCCCTAATAGTCCCGATTAATTGTTAGTATCTATCCAACCAACACCTACAATTTTTACAACACTAGATACATATAATACATTTGTTATAATCCCAGTTAAGATTTTTCAAGCATTCAATTATTCAAGTGATTAATTAATTAATTTTCGCATTGATTAATAATCAATGAATTGTATTAATGTAATATGGGTGCAAAATGCAATTCAATCATCATCATATACTCTTTCAATATCTGGAGGTGTCGCTTTGGAAACTGCCCCATCACTTCAAACCGCTACTTACATAACAAATTATAATAATATTATTAATTATTAATATTAATTAACCTCCACATACACATACAGTTACTTACTTAAGCTCTAGATCAAATAATATATATATCTATATTAAATAATACATGGGTGTCCCGTCATTTTACCGGTGGCTTGCTAACAGGTACCCTAAGACGGTGGTGAACGCGGTGGAGTACGATGGAAGTCTGGTGGAGAATCCTGATGTTGTTGAGTTTGATAATCTTTATTTAGATATGAATGGGATTATTCATCCTTGCTTTCATCCTCAAGATTTAGATGTTGATGATCAGGTTTAGTATTATTATTATTATTATTATTATTATTATTATTATTATTATTCAGCATAAATGTTGATGCTCCCTGTGCTTAGCCTATAGTTAGGGGTGCAAACGAGCCGAGCCGCTCGCGAGCTACTTGAGATCGGCTAGTGAAAAAGCTTGATCGAGCCAGTTTAAACGAGCTCGAGCCTAAAAGTAAGCTTGTTTAATAAACAAGCCTGAGCTTCACTTGTTGAGCTCGAGCCGGCTCGCGAGCCTAAACAAGCCTGTCATTTATATAATTTTTATATTATGTATATATAAGTATATATACATATATATTTAATAATTATTAATTTATATATATAATGCTATGAAAAAATAACTATATATATATATATATTATGCTATATATAAAATTATAATTAAAAACAAATATATAAAAAATAATTATAAATATATAAAAATAAATTAACGAATGTAGTAAATGAGCCGAGCCCGAGATTGAAAATACTAGTCGCGAGCCGAGCTCGAGCTCGACTTGTATGCACCTATAATGCATGTTTGCTCCTCACTTTTCTAAAATTACATATAGGCATCCCCCCCCCCCTCTCTTCTCCACCCACAGTCTCTAAAACGAGTGGACGGGCGTTAGTTTTTTCAGTTAAGTGTGTGTAAAAAGACTAAAATGCCCTTACTATTGTAGGTGGAAAACGAGTATGGATCCTATGAACTTTCGTATGGCAAAGGTGGCAGATCATATACTCAATGGGCAGCTAAAATGGCTCTTTCTCAAAACACAGGTGTACCATGGATAATGTGTCAGCAATGGGATGCTCCCGATCCAGTGGTACGGGTCCAACGTGCTTTATACTTAAACAAGTAACTCGATAATAATCATGGCCCGACTTCTAAAAAAGCTCATTTTATAATCTTTACAGATCAATACTTGTAATTCATTTTACTGTGATGAGTTCAAACCGAGCTTTCCAACAATGCCCAAAATATGGACCGAGAATTGGCCCGGATGGTATGTAATGTTAATGATACTTTAATATTTATTTTATTTGCTCTTCATTTTAAAATTTATTTTTGCCATGTTGGCATAGGTTCAAGACATTTGGGGGCAGAAATCCGCATCGTCCGCCTGAAGATGTTGCTTATTCGGTTGCTCGGTTTTTCCAAAAAGGAGGAAGTGTGCATAATTATTATATGGTATTGTTTTGATGAGTTCTTACTTCATAAATGCATAACTTCTCCATCATTTGACTTTGACTTTGTTTTTCGTGTTGAGTTTAGTATCACGGTGGGACAAATTTCGGGCGTACGTCTGGCGGCCCGTTCATCACCACAAGTTATGATTATGATGCACCGATTGATGAATACGGTAACAAGAACTCTATTTATTTAGTGTCCATTTTCATACTTTGACTATGAATGTCAAACTTGTATTTCTAAAAACTTTTAAACAACATACATGTTCTTTACATTTTTAGCACAACTCGATTTCTAAAGTATATAATCTATTCTCCTTCATGTAGTTATAAATATATCTTTAAACAATTAAATACACACATAATAATTTTGAAACCAAAAGTAGCTCATTTGACTTTCCGAATAATCTCTAAATATTTTCTTGCATTATAGGATTACCAAGATATCCAAAATGAAGCCACCTAAAGGAGCTTCATCGAGCTATTAAGTTGTGTGAACACGCATTATTGAACAATAAACCGACCTTGGTTCAACTTGGTTCTAAACAAGAGGTTCGTACTTCGTGTATTTTCCAAGATTCCAATTCTTTTGAAACTTTTTTTATTTTATTATTATTTATTTTTATTTTTTTATTTTATTTTTATTTTTTTTATTTTGAAACTTTAAATTGTTAAATGACTTCTTAAAACATGCGATGTAGATGACATAAAGTTTTTTTTTCCATTATTTAGGCAGATGTTTATGAAAATAAATCGGGAACATGTGCTGCTTTTATTGCTAACACAGACGACGTAAACGAAAAAACAGTTATTTTTCGGAATGCTTCGTATACATTGCCAGCATGGTCGGTTAGCATTCTTCCCGACTGCAAAAATGTCGTCTTCAACACCGCCAAGGTAACTTTTTTTCATTGTTGACTTTTGAGAGTCAAACTTTCTATATAAAAAAGAAAACTTCGACACGTCATTTTTTATGTTATAAACTTTAAGTTTTAGATTTAATGACTACATACATGACCACATTATATATGATATAAAACTACTTGGAAAAGAAAAATTGTAGTGCTCGGAATTTGGGATTTAAAAGTAGTTTTGTTTGACCTTAAAAGTCAACTAATGTTGTGGATGTTTTTTAAATAGGTCGGATCTCAAACTTCTAACATTACAATGTTGCCAGAGAAACTGAAGAATAATTGGGAAATATTTGTTGAGAAAGCCGGGATTTGGGGAAAAGCGGATTTTACACGCAACGGTTTTGTGGATCATATTAATACCACAAAAGATACTGCTGATTACTTTTGGCATACAACTAGGTTTGTGTGATTGTGTCTATATAAAGATACTTTTTTTTAACTATCTGTCAACTGTCTAAAAGAGCTTTGACTCATAAAAGTCAACATTGAGGGATTTTACAACTTTCTTGTAGATTATTAGTTGACCAAAATGAAAAATTTTTAACGAACGGAATCAAACCAACGCTCGTTATTGAATCGAAGGGACATGCTCTTCACGCCTTTGTGAATGGCATACTTCAAGGTTTGACTTTTGTTATTCAAGGAGTTTGACCTTTTGTTTTTGGCTTATTATGTCATTAGTTTGATTTAAAAGTCATTTAACATTTTACATGTTTTTAAACAGCTAGTGGATCGGGAAACGGTACTGTTTCACCCTTCACGTTTAAGAGCCCGGTTTCTTTGAAGGCGGGATATAACGAAATTGCCATTTTGAGCATGACTATGGGTCTCCAAGTAAGTTACTAATTTTATTTATTTTACTGTTTTGTTTTTATGGGAAATATGAATGTGAATGTGGGTCCATTTTAATAGAATGCAGGATCATTTTACGAATGGGTTGGAGCTGGTTTAACGAGTGCGAAACTCGAAGGCATTAAGAATGGAACCGTGGACTTAACTAGCACCGCATGGACCTACAAGGTATACTTACTTTATACTAACATTTGTCTTTTGAGAGTCAAGTTGGTTGACTTTGAACTTCAAATTCTAGAAGGACTAGTTACATGTATACTAATATGGGTCAAGTTATTCTACAAAGGGGAACAAAAATGAGAAGGATTTTTAGCCACAAAGAAAAACCCCTCAAGAAAAATTTAAAAAAAAATAATAAAAAAATTATAACTCAAAATTTAATAAAAACACAAAAATGTTTCCACCGTTTCTCGTTCTCATTAAAAAAAACACAATGGTAAGTGAAAAAAGTCGTGTCTTTTTGTTTATTATTGTGTTTTGTGTTCATTTTCGTATTGATTGTCTTTTTTCCTTGACATTGTGTCTTTTTTTCTTTATATTGTGTTATATAACTCAACATTGTTCTATATTTTGTTCGGCATTGTGTTATATTTTGCGATCTATTGTGTCTTTTTTAAACGCCCTGCTTGCGGTGCGCGCATATAATGTATATATGTGTGAACCCTCGGGTGGGCAAAAGTAAAAGTGCACTAATTTTGACGTTATTTTACTAATCTCGTGAAAATAACGTTAAAAGTGGCGGAAGGTTAATCAGGCATCATGCGGTGGCGTTGATAGCCGAAAGACAAGGGCACATGCACCAATCAGCCGGTGTCCCTAATGATTGAGTGCTATGTGCCTTATGTCCAAGGCTTGATGCAAAACTACTATCGAGCCGGGGGTCTCACCGGAAGCAGCCTCTCTATCCCTATGGGATAGAGGTAAGACTGTCTACATCTTACCCTCCTCAGACCCTACCATAGCATTGATATTGGTGGGATATACTGAGTACGATGATGATGATGATGATGATGATGATGATGATGTTGTTGGAATACCGTATGCCCGAGACACATAATTAGGTTAATGTGGCTAGCCGTGTTTGATCCAAGTCGGGTCATACCCAATAACGAGTTAGACACACACCAATTATGTATTTGTTAAGATAAGATCTATAAGACAAATACAGAACACGACACATTCAGAAAATCGGGTTTCTGAATACTTACTTGAAAGTGTTAAATAAATTAATTGGTTAATTTATTTATTCAAATAATTATTATTGGAATGATTATTTAACTATATGTTCTTTTGTAAAATGGTTTATAAAAGATGGGGTGTTTATATATTTTATAAAGTATAAAATAAATAAAAAAAATAAAAAAAAAAAAATAATAATTTTATTTGGGGCCGGTTTTGGGTGGGCCCCACACCCCAAAAGTTTGGTCAAAGTTGGTAAAGGATGGATGGAGGTTGAGTGTGCTTTACTTAACTAAAAACCTAACCATGGACTTGTTTGAGATATGATCTCATTTAAAAGATATGCATATACTTTCAAGTAAGAGATACCACTCTCTTTCTCTCTTGTTTTTTTTGGTTCGGCCAAGTCAAGAAAGAAGAGGTTCGGGTCTCGGTTTCTCGTGTTCAAGTTTCCTAACATAGCTCGGTGTGTGTTGGAGGCTCGGGGTATATTCTGTTTGAGGATTTTCCTTTGAAAGTCTAGCTTCAACATCATCATCTTCTTCAACATCAACTACATCTCTTAAAGGTTTAAGAATGTAAGTTTTACAAGCTTTGATAGTTTAGTTTTTCCCGTATTATTTGATCCTTAGTCTCGGGTTTCTAATCTTAAGATTAATGGTAATCTTGAAACAAGAATAAAGGGTTATTCATAGATTAACATACATATGAACTTGTAATGTATATATTTGGATATATGTACATAAAGTTCAAAGATAATCACGCTTCCGCCTTAATTGTGACTAGTTAAATGGTTAACTAAGTTTAAAATATCCATAGAAACCCAACAAATGGCATCAAGAGCCGGGTACGGGAAACTAAGCTTCGGGTTTTCGGTTTTATATTTTTCCCTTGAAAGATTTTATACAAAAATTAACATGCATGATTTTTTTGTATTTAATCTTGTTATAATTTTTGGCTTTGTTCAAAAAAAAAAAAATATAAAACCGGGTAAATGGGCCGAAGCCCAATTCGGGTGATATTGGGCCGAAGCCCACTTGTTTTGGTTAATGGGCTAACCGAAAAAAAAAGGGGAGAAAGTGAAATGGGCCGAAGCCCATTTTTGGTTAAATGGGCCGAAGCCCATGAGACTTTTCATTGGGCCGAAGCCCATGTGTTTTGGACATGTGGGCCGAAGCCCATAATCAAGTTATTGGGTCAAGCCCAAAATGGGTTGGGCTAGGCCCGATAAAGTCAAGGGGTTTTGGAACGGGTTCCTAAAACATAACGGGTTATGTTTGTTAAAACTAGACCGAGCCGTAGACCAAATGGATGTTTGTTGTGATTGTTATTAATTATTCAAAGTTTCGGTTTGTAATAATTAATTAGGGGCAATTTTGTAATTATTTATTCATATGGGTATGTAATAAATAGATTATTTGTAATATCTTTATTTTATAGAAAAAAATGTATTAGGACATTTGTTTTGTAAATTTAAAGAAGATTGCAAAATTGGAAGTTTGGGCCTTATTGGGCCGGGTATGGTGATAATGGGTCTCACAAGTCCATTAAGGGGATTCAAGCCCAAAAGGACCTAAGCCCACCAATTGAGCCCAAATGGAAGCTTATGGAAGCTAAGGCCCAAGTTCAAGCCCAATGGATCACAACGGGGTTGAAGAAGATGCTCGAAGCATTTGGATGCGGGATCGAGTGGGAGCTACAACATCCATGTGTCATGTGTTCCTTAGGATCGGACCTAAGACACACACTTGTTTCGGCTAACAAGTGTGGTCTAACTTAGTGGCTCGTGTCTAGTATAATTGTGTATGCTTGTTAATTGATTGTTTGTTTATGTGGTTGCTAGATATTAGGATATCAACTTCGTCACATAGAATTAATTAACAAAGCATAAAACGGGTTCTAATAATTATCGGTAATTACGTGACACGTAGTTTAATAAAATGGATTTATTAACTAGCCGTCTCACGCCCATAATAAAATGGTTTTATTATAAATTAGAATTTTGAAAATGGTTTCAAAATATCATGTTACTAAATGCATGTTAGAACATGATTTAAAGTTTTACAACTAGAATTATTAAAACCAAAAATCCCTTTTTAAAATTAAGGATAACAAGTCAAACACCATCCTTTTGTATAACGCTTAACATATTAGTAAGCTCTTAGTGGGAAAAAGGTCACCTAACCGCGTAGAGTAAATTAATATGTTGAGGTAATATTGGCATATAAATGGGAAAAAGGTCACCTAACCGTTTGTATGTTAATATTACAAGTTAATACAAGTAGGACGACTTAAATTAGAACCATGTGAAGAGGGTCACCCAGGCATGGGGTCTAATAGGTGTTGATGGGATGAACATGCCGACACGAAATATGATTTCGAACCGGTCCCATAAACTCTAAAAGTTGCAAAAGGGTTTGCAATTTTTATGAATAACTACCTTGATAAACCGACAATGGGAAAAAGGTCACCTAACCGGAGTCGGGTTTATCGTTGGATTCTAGATTTTAATTATTAATTATATTTGGTATATATAAAAGGGTATTAATAATTTAAAAGGTAAAACACTAAAATGAACTTAATTAAAATTCTGCAGATGGCCGCACACGTCGACGACAACATAATCCCTAACGTCCAAAATGTATCTCTCCGATCTATTCTCGCTAAAGACCGTCTTAACCACAATAACTTTTCGGATTGGTTCCGAAATTTAAGGATTGTTCTAAAACAAGAAAAATTATATCATGTTTTGGAAACACCTATCCCCAACGAACTGGAAGAGGGAAGTGAGGTCGAATACATGAATTGGGTCAAACACACGGAAGATTCCATTCAAGTGTCATGCCTCATGTTGGCGACTATGGTTCCCGAAATCCAAAAGGATTTCGAAAACCATAATGCGTACGACATGATTACTCAACTTAAGGAAATGTTCCTTAAGCAATCGAGGGTTGAAAGGTTCGAAACGGTTCGAGCCTTGCATGCATGTAGAATGGATGATAATCAACCAGTTTCAACTTATGTACTTAAGATGAAAAGTTACATTGATCGCCTCGCCAAGCTCAATTGTCCCATCTCAAAAGAGTTAGCAACGGATTTGATCCTTAACTCCCTGTCGAAAAGGTTCGACACTTTCGTGTTAAATTATAAAATGAATGGGTGGGACAAAAACATTGGAGAACTTAACTCAATGCTTAAAACAGCCGAGGCGAGCATGGGTAAAAGAATTTTACCCGTGTTTGCGATCAATGAAGGTAAATCCAAGAATCGATCTCAACCCAATTTTAAGGCTAAGGTAGCAAAAAGAAAGGGTCCTCCTGTGCATCTTAAGGGTAAGGGCAAATCACCGGTTATGGCAAAGAAACAAAAGGTTGTGGAACCGAGGGGTCATAAGGATGATCCTTGTTTTGGTTGTGGGGAGACCGGACATTGGAAACGCAATTGCCCGGTCTACCTAAAAGAGCTAAGAGACAAGAGGAATGCGGGGCATGCCTCGGGTAATGTCTTTATGATTAATATTGAGCTAAATCTTATTTCTTCTAACACATGGGTATTGGATACCGGATGTGGAACTCATATTTGCAATTGGTTGCAGGGGTTCAAAAGGAATGAAGACTTAAAGAAGGGCGAAGTGAGTCTTTTCATGGGCAACTGTGCAAGGGTGCACGTGGTCGCTAGAGGAGACTTCACTTTATCGCTTCCAAGTGGTTTGGAAGTTGTTTTGAGAAATGTTTTGTATGCTCCTAGTTTGACTAGGAACATTATTTCTGTGCACCTTTTTAGACAATGTAACTTTGACTTTAAATTTGTAAAATCAGAAATGCATGTATCATCTAATGGTATCTTTTATTTTAAAGTGTACCAAACAACGGTATTTATGAATTGGTTCATGACAATACCTCAAATAGCTCATTATATCAAACTTCCACTAAAAGACTCAAAAAGGATTTGAGTGATTCCTACATTTGGCATTGTCGTCTTGGACACATAAACAAGAATCGTGTAAATACTCTCCAAAAGAATGGTCTTTTGAAAACAAATGAGTTAGGTTCGTTTGATGAGTGTGAATCTTGTATTCAAGGCAAGATGACCAAAGAACCTTTTAAAGGTACAAATGAAAGGGCTAAGGACTTGTTAGGTATCATACATACGGATGTATGCGGACCTCTCAAGCCCACTAGTAGGAATAGTGAAAGGTACTTCATTACCTTTACCGACGATTTTAGTCGATATGGGTATGTGTATCTAATGAAACACAAACATGAAGCCTTTGAAATGTTCAAGGAATTTCAAAATGAAGTACAAAATCAGCTCGACCGAACAATCAAGGTACTCCGCTCCGATAGAGGAGGCGAATACCTAAGTGATGCTTTTCAATGTCATCTTAGAGATTGTGGAATTATTTCACAATTCACTCCTCTTGGAACTCCTCAACATAACGGAGTATCCGAGAGGAGGAATAGAACACTGTTGGACATGGTTCGATCAATGATGGCACGAAGCTCACTACCACCATCATTTTGGGGATATGCGCTACTTACAGCGGCTCGTATTTTGAATATGGCCCCGACCAAAAAGGTGGATCGAATACCCTATGAAGTGTGGCATGGAAAGGTTCCATCCTTTTCATATTTAAGGGTATGGGGATGCATAGTTTATGTTAAACGTGACACCCCAAATAAGCTTGAGGCTCGATCCATCAGGTGTATCTTCATAGGATACCCAAAGGATGATATAGGATATATATTCTATGATCCTAGTGAACAAAAGGTGTTTGTTTCACGCAAAGGATACTTCTTAGAAACTAAGTTCCTTATGGAAGGACCTAGTGAAAAGAGAGTGGAACTTGAAGAGGTTCAAGAATCACTGGATGATACACAGTTGGTCGATACTAGTTTTCAACACGAGGATGTTGAAGGTGATCAAATGGTTGATCATACACACGTTGCTCGCAGATCTAGTAGGATTAGTCGACCTCCCAAGAAATATGGATTTCTCGTGGATGATTGCTACTTGGTCGATTCGGATGAACTGATTTCCTACAAAGATGCTATGTCACAACCTGATTGTGACAAGTGGCTTGAAGCCATGAGCGCCGAGATGCAATCCATGCAGGATAACCAAGTTTGGGAATTGGTTGATCGTCCACTTAACTCCAAACTGGTTGGATGTAAGTGGGTCTTCAAGAAGAAGACCGATATGCATGGAAATTTAGATACTTACAAAGCACGACTTGTAGCAAAAGGTTTCACGCAAACTCAAGGGATTGATTATGATGAAACCTTCTCGCCGGTCGCGATGCTTAAGTCGATCAGGATATTATTTGCCATTGCAGCTCATTTTGATTATGAGATATGGCAAATGGATGTCAAGACCGCTTTTCTTAATGGATATCTTGAGGAAGATGTCCATATGGTTCAGCCTGAAGGTTTTGTCGATCCATCTAATCCTGACAAAGTATGTAAGTTAAGGAAATCAATCTACGGGTTGAAACAAGCATCACGGATGTGGAATCATCGTTTCAATGAAGAAATCAAAGCGTTTGGTTTCGTCCAAAACGGTGATGAGGCGTGTGTGTATAAATGGGCTAGTGGGACTATAGTCATGTTCCTTATTTTGTATGTCGATGATATACTTTTATTTGGAAATGATATACCAAGTATGGAAAGCGTTAAAGCGTGGTTAAGTAGTCGTTTCTCAATTAAGGATCTTGGAGAAGCGACATATATCTTGGGAATAAAGGTCTATAGGGATAGACAAAGGAAATTGATCGGACTCAATCAAAGTGCATACATTGATAAAATCCTGAAAAGGTTCAGGATGGAAAACTCTAAGAAAGGTTTGGTACCTATTCCTAGAGGAACCGTGTTAAGCTCATCCCAAAGTCCTAGCTCTAAGGAAGAGCAGGATAGGATGAAGCATGTTCTTTATGCTTCGGCAATAGGATCTATTATGTATGCAATGATGTGCACTAGACCGGACGTCTCGTATGCTTTGAGCATAACGAGTAGATACCAGCACAACCCAGGTGACAGTCATTGGATGGCTGTCAAGAATATATTAAAATACCTTAGAAGGACTAAGGATATGTTTTTAATATATGGGTCTGGTGAGGAGGAACTCGTCGTAAAGGGTTACGTGGATGCGAGTTTCCAAACTGACCGAGATGATTCTCGGTCACAGTCGGGATATGTCTTCATTTTGAATGGAGGCGCTGTCTCTTGGAAGAGTTCGAAGCAGGATGTTGTCGCGTTATCCACTACAGAATCTGAGTACATCGCCGCTTCAATGGCAGCCCAAGAGGCTGCATGGATGAAAAAGTTCATCATGGATCTAGGGATTATCTCTACCATTCAGGAGCCCCTAGAGATATTCTGTGACAATGAGGGTGCTATTGCACAGATCAAGGAGCCTCGTGCTCATCAGAAAACGAGGCACATTGAGCGCAGATTCAACTACATAAGGGATGAAGTTGAAAAGGGAAAGATATGTATTCATAAAGTTCATACCGATCAAAATATTGCGGACCCACTCACGAAGCTCCTCGATAGGCCAAAGCATGAGGGTCATGTTTGTGCATTAGGACTTCGGTATTCTAGTGAGTGGATTTAATCTGTGTTTAGTGTTTGTATAAGAACAAATGTAATGGGTATCTTATGATAATTAATTATGTTTTAATTTTTCAATGAGTTATGTTCTATATTTGCATGTTTAATCCATGAATGACTTATGTTGTTCTAAACGTCCGTAGTCGATCATGCTTGTGGGAACAAGTATGAAGGTATGACTATTATGAACCCAGATTGGTTGATATTCATGTGATGAATATAGGGCATAGGTTTGCCACCAAGGTTCATAGATATTTGTGGGATACAAATATTGGACATGATCCGCTCTCAAGGATCACTGCATGGAGTTAGTGCAACTGATCATAAGTAATCCTTGAGTAAAGGCGAGTATCATTGTGTCCTTTGACCTGAGATGCATATTGGATCTGGTTTTTCATCAAGTCTGATAACTTGACTCTCTTCTTTGTTATTTCGGTAACACGATGACGTGTAAGAAAGAGCTCAGATATCATATGAGATGTCAACGAGGATGTATGCAGTCAAGATGGGATTTGTTCCTCTTATGTGTTGAGAGTTTAGATGTCTAAGGCCTGTTAAGTTAAATCATTGAGAGAATGATCACTCTGTGTCTCTTCGATTTGACAGGACATCTAGTAATAAAGGGATGTAATGATAAGACTTACCTATATCATATCAAGTATGGACTTGAAGGGGATGATGTTATTGAATGGCACTTAGTCAAACACACTAGGGGTGGTGACCTGTTGTTAGGCGGTATTCACCATTAGCATTAACTTCCTATGAGTCTCGTGCAAGTGGGAGATTGTTGGAATACCGTATGCCCGAGACACATAATTAGGTTAATGTGGCTAGCCGTGTTTGATCCAAGTCGGGTCATACCCAATAACGAGTTAGACACACACCAATTATGTATTTGTTAAGATAAGATCTATAAGACAAATACAGAACACGACACATTCAGAAAATCGGGTTTCTGAATACTTACTTGAAAGTGTTAAATAAATTAATTGGTTAATTTATTTATTCAAATAATTATTATTGGAATGATTATTTAACTATATGTTCTTTTGTAAAATGGTTTATAAAAGATGGGGTGTTTATATATTTTATAAAGTATAAAATAAATAAAAAAATAAAAAAAAAAAAATAATAATTTTATTTGGGGCCGGTTTTGGGTGGGCCCCACACCCCAAAAGTTTGGTCAAAGTTGGTAAAGGATGGATGGAGGTTGAGTGTGCTTTACTTAACTAAAAACCTAACCATGGACTTGTTTGAGATATGATCTCATTTAAAAGATATGCATATACTTTCAAGTAAGAGATACCACTCTCTTTCTCTCTTGTTTTTTTTGGTTCGGCCAAGTCAAGAAAGAAGAGGTTCGGGTCTCGGTTTCTCGTGTTCAAGTTTCCTAACATAGCTCGGTGTGTGTTGGAGGCTCGGGGTATATTCTGTTTGAGGATTTTCCTTTGAAAGTCTAGCTTCAACATCATCATCTTCTTCAACATCAACTACATCTCTTAAAGGTTTAAGAATGTAAGTTTTACAAGCTTTGATAGTTTAGTTTTTCCCGTATTATTTGATCCTTAGTCTCGGGTTTCTAATCTTAAGATTAATGGTAATCTTGAAACAAGAATAAAGGGTTATTCATAGATTAACATACATATGAACTTGTAATGTATATATTTGGATATATGTACATAAAGTTCAAAGATAATCACGCTTCCGCCTTAATTGTGACTAGTTAAATGGTTAACTAAGTTTAAAATATCCATAGAAACCCAACAGATGTGTCTTTTTTAAGTTATAATTGTGTCTTTTGTTCATTTTCGCCGTTGTGTCTTTTCGTCATTTTTTTTTGAACGGGAATGATGGCGGAAACATTTTAGTTTTTTAAATTTTTTCGTTTTTTAATTATATTTTGAGTTATGATTTTTTTATTATTTTTTTTTTGAATTTATTTTTAAGGGGTTTTTTGTGTGGTCACAAATCCTTCTCACACTTCTCATTTTTGTCTCTCATTGTATTTTAACTTTACCCATACTAATATATAATTAACATTTGACTTTTGAGAGTCAAATTGGTCAATTTAAAATTTTAAAATCTAGAAGGATTATATTACAAGGTTACTACTTTATATATTATCAACATTTGATTTTGAATATTGTAAGTATCAGGTTTAACTTTTTCATTTCTGACTCTTTGCAGATCGGTTTAGAAGGCGAGCGTCTAAGAATATACAATGCAGACGGTGCCAAAAATGTGAAGTGGACAAAGGTTTCCGAGCCACCTAAAAATCAACCATTAACATGGTATAAGGTATGCACATTAGGTTCCATCTGTTTTAACTTTCAATAATAGTTTTACTAATTATTAAATCTTGCAGGCTATCGTGGATGCGCCACCTGGCGATGAACCCATTGGACTTGACATGGTTCACATGGGAAAGGGGTTGGCGTGGTTAAACGGGGAGCAAATTGGAAGATATTGGCCCCGAAAAGCTCCATTTGATAAGTGTGTTAAAACATGTGATTATAGAGGCAAATTTAACCCGGATAAATGCAATAGAGGGTGTGGAGAACCGACACAAAGATGGTAAAAAGTCTTCCTTGTGTTCAATATTTTCATAAAAAACACTAGTAATTATAGCATTTATAGACAAAAAAAAAAGTACATTCTTTAGTCACATAAACATTTCACAAGAATTTTTCATTTTTGCAAACGGGTCGGTAAAAATTCAGAAAATGAGCCTTCCATATAACGGGTTAAATTGGTAATATGATCATTAGCTAACGGGCCAAATTCAGAAAAATGAGCATTTCAGGTAACGGGTCAAAATGGGCTCATGTAAAAAATGTACCGTTTTTGTCCAACTTTTAAAAACAAAATTTGTAATTTTTTCCGTCATTTTTACAATGGGTCAAAATTCAGGAAAAAATGAGCATTTCAGGTAACGGGTCACATGGGTCAAAATTCAGAAAAATGAGCGTTTCAGGTGACCGTATAGATTTAACAGGTCAACGTTTTATGTTTGTGATTCTAATATCATTTTCATTCTAGGTACCATGTTCCAAGATCTTGGTTCAAACCATCAGGCAACGTGTTGGTAATATTTGAAGAGAAAGGTGGCGACCCGACTCAAATTAGTTTTTCAAGACGAAAAGTATCCGCTCTTTGTGCTCATGTGTCTGAAGATCACCCATCATTTGTCACCGACAATATGCAAAACATTAAACCAAGATTGGAGTTAAAATGTCCAAATAATACGCACATTTCTGGTTTTAAATTTGCTAGTTACAGAACTCCTACAGGTACTTGCCAATCGTATGCGGTTGGAGACTGTCATGATCCTGATTCCATCTCCATTCTTGAAAAGGTAATCACTTTCTTAATCTTTGATATGTAACAATTATCGGTCGGTTTGCATGCATATTCATGATATGCATGTAAAACCTCCCATACCTTTTTTTAAAAGGTTATGTTACTCATGGGTTTCGGTTTTTATTATTAGAGTGAACTGCGGTTTTTGTCTCTGTGGTTTGTCCAAATCTGCAGTTTTAGTCCAATAGTTTCAAGTTTGCGATTTTCGTCTATGTGGTTTCATTTCATTTGCAATTAAACCCGAATTCATTAACCCCATAAGTATGGTCGTTAAACCCATCAGCGTGTCCCGCACGTGAGGGGCAGTTTTGTCCTTTCCCCCCCAGATACACCCCAGCCCCTCAAGTGAGGGGGGCTTGCGAATTACGACTGGGGTTTATTTGGGGAGAAAAATGCCCCTCACGTGAGGGGCACGCTGATGGTTTTAATGACCAGACTTAACGGGGTTAATGAATTCGGGTTTAATTGCAAGTGAAATGAAACCACAGGGACGAAAATCGCAAATTTGAAACTATTGGACTAAAACCGCAATTCACTCTTATTATTATTATTACTTTTTTGGAAATACTTTTGAACAACTTTCATGTTTTTTTCTTTAGGTACATAGCAAATTTCACTTTCCGACCTTAAATGAAGGAAATAACATAAATCATCCTTTCATGTTTGTATGTGTTTACGCCCTTTCCACTAATGGGAGTTAGTTTTTTTTCTGTTAAGTCTAGGCACGCGCCTTGCACATGAGGGTATATTTGTCATTTCACCACCATGTGCAAGGCATATGACTGGACTTAGTAGAAAATATTAATGGTCGTTAGTGGGTAAAATGTGGTTTCATTTCTCATTGTTTTTGCAGCTATGCTTGAATAAGAACGAGTGCGTAGTGGAATTGAGCGAAGAACATTTCAAGACGGAACTCTGTCCCGACAAGACAGAAACTTGTTGTGCAAGCAACGTGTAGCTAAATCTTGCCATTTTGATATTAATTCAATGTATACGGTTATGCTTTATGTATCACCACGAGTTATTTTCATGGATTGTTAAACTTGAAACTAGTGCTTTGACACTAGGATTATAAGTTTATGCAACGTTTATGTTATGCTAGCTTTTTGGTTTAAATTTGAAAAATAGAGCGAGTTATTGGCCTTTTATCTTTCTACCAAGTATCAAAGGGATCTTACAAAAGACAAAATAAGCATGAACATAAATTAGTAGCAAGACATGTTGTACAGTGGAACCTGAACCAAAACACAGAGATTATGGTACTCTAATACGTTCTTATACAAGGTTAAAATATGCATTTTCATTTCTTAATTTTAATTTTTTTTTGCAATGTCTATACAGAATTAATAAAAAACCCACAAAAAACCGAACCGAAAAACCAAACGGTTTGTATATTCAAATAACCGATTACTTCAGTTTCGCCTAATAACTGAACCGTGCTCAACCCCACTTTTAAATATGGTGATAACATGATATTGGCAAGCTAAAAATAAGAAATAATCTAACTATACATAACTGACAATTTGCACTTAACAATCTAAACTTTTCTAGCTTTATTCTGTTTCTGTAAATAATAATAACAAAATTTGTTTTTAAAAGTAGACAACAATCGTTTCGTGGTGTAGTTGGTTATCACGTCCTTCAAACACACTGAAGGTCTCCGGTTCGAACCCGGGCGAAGCCAAGTTAAACTTTTTTTCCAATTAATGCATTTTTAGAATAATATTTTTCAACCCCTGAACTATAGATAAACAATTAAATAGTCCTTAGTAAAATAGTACATTATTAGGAAACAAAATGGCCTCCATACTTGTTATTAAGTGACTTTTTACTGGCCAAATTTAAAAGATAATACAATGATGGTAGCGACAGTGACAACAGAGTCGCGATGAAAAATGGTGTGACACGAGAAGGTGTTGGAAGCAAATAATGGTCATAGTGGTTCTAACTCATTTTGTAGTAGTCCGTTTTGACCTTTTGTATACTTTTGAGTATACTTAAGTTAACGTAATGGCTAATCTATAGATCTGAGCAAGATCCGGGTTCAAACGAAACACGATAATATTACTACCCAGTTTGGTTTTCGGTTCTCACTATTATCGAAATAGAGACAACCCAAAGCAACTTATTCCCTAATTTGGAACTCACATTATAAATACATATGTATGTATAAATATGTTCTCATTTCACAATGCCAATATCCAAATAATCCTATCAAATTAGCGACTCCTCTTCTGTTAAATGATAACAAAATCATATCTCATATGTACACAAAAAATAATAATTATTCCCATACACAAATGCATACTAAGAGCTCGTTATCAGCTAGAATCTGCAATAACCGAAGCCAACATTTCGTGTTTCTTAAGCTCTTGAGCTTTCCTACGGTTCGACTCCAAGACAATAAGGAGTGCGGTGATGTCAGCAGGGCTAACCCCGCCAACCCTGCTGGCTTGACCAATAGTTTGTGGCCTCACCTGAAAACGAACCGACCAAAAGATCACAATATTTTAAAATAAAATATTTATTATTTTTTTTTAATTTGTTTAAAGTTAAGGGTATTTTGGTCATTTCACATGCAAACCACGTGAATCATCCACGTAATTATTCAAATTAATTAGGAGATTAGCATATGAAAGTTTCGTGTTTGAAATAATATTTATATGATATAACTAATTCTTGGTTAAATTACCTTAGATAGCTTTTCACGCGCTTCATGCGATAAAGTTTTCATAGAATGATAATCTAAGTCGGCAGGAAGAGGTTTATGTTGTCGATGAATCATCTGAAAAAAATATAAAAAAATGTATCACATTCAAACGCTAAGTACAAGTGTTTATGAGGATAATTTGAGATAATTAAGATTATTAACCTGTTGCAACTGGCTGTGTTGGCGTGCAATCAAGCCTTCGTATTTAATATCAATCTCGATGCATTCCTTTTCGGTCCTTGACAGGTCATCGTTTCCTAACCCGTGTTTATCAAACAGTTTGTATTCAATATGTGGTTTTTTAAGTAAGCCTTCAAGTGTTGACTGGTTCTTAACTGGTTGACCAGACAGAAGAGTAACTTCATTGACTAATTCTTCACCTGTTTAAGAACTTTTTAGCTTTTTGTTCATACAATTAAATTGTTAAATTGTTGATCTACCGTAAGCATATTATTGTTGGCCTTACTTGTGACTCGAACACTTTTTAATCTTTTTTTCTCTTGCGAGATTCGGGCTTGTTTTTCTTGGTATGCGGTCCATCTTTTGTCATCTATTAAACCAATTTCACGACCTAACGGTGTGAGACGGCTGTCAGCGTTATCAGATCGAAGAATTAACCGATATTCTGAACGGCTGAAAAGAAGTAAGTATTTTAATTAGAATAAGATATTTTAAACTATGTTTATTGTAATAAATTTTAATGATTTAAATCCCAACACAAATTGCATACATATTTTTATATTTTCAATTTCTAGTTAATCATTCTAAAGTTCTGTTAGGATTAAACGCACACACGAAACCGAACACGACACGAAAGCAATAAACGAACACGAGGATTTAACGTGGTTCGGTCTAAACTGACCTACGTCCACCGGTGGCAACTAGGTATATCTTTATTGAGTGACCAAATATTACAAGTACATAATGTTGTTTATATAGAGACTGAACTAGGGTTAGTAAATTATTATGCAAGAAATCTAAACCGGGCCGGGCTTGGGCCCGACCGCCCACACCCGTCTCCTCTTTTGACTTCATATAATAAACCGGGCCAACAAGGCCTACGAACCCAACAATCTCTCACTCGGAGGCCTTGAGTACTCTCGTCTGCACTCCTGATTGTACTTCTGTAATCTGAACATTAAACTTCTTCTAGTTGCCACCGCCTTCTCATCAATTAACCTGAAGGCCCGTTGAAGCTCCCCGGAGCTCCAACACGTCAGTCACGGCTGAAACTGCACCTGACCCATTCTCTGTCCCTACCGGCTCCCACTGTAACGAACTACCGGATCCTGAGATAACCTGAGAACAAACACTCTCCATATTCAGCAAGTAATTCATTGGAGAGACTTTTACAGCTGGAATACTGGTTTTCTTAATCCACTGTCGACCTGGAACTGTAACTGAAACACGACCTGTTCTCCCACTGTCACGATGTCCCCCAACTAATTTAACCTTCCTAGCTCGTTCATCCTGAATCTTCACTTTGGCTCTGGGTTTGTTACTTGCAAAACGAACCTTCTTCTGCCCACGAGATTCTGTGAACCGGATATTGTCTTTCACCAAAACTGGATCCACTCCTTTCGATGACATATCGACCATATACAACGAACCCATTTTCTTGCCACGAGCAACAACGAGATTCCCTTTGACTACTTTCCACTGCCAATTCCCGAACTTAACATCGTGCCCCTGGTCATCCAACTGCCCAACTGAAATCAAACGTTTCTTCAAACTTGGAATAACCCTCACGTCTTTCAAAGTCCAAGAAGTACCGGCTGAAGTTATCAAATCAACGTCTCCCATACCCGTAACCTCTAAAATATCATCATTCGCTAGTCGAACCTTTCCAAAATCCCCAAATTTAAGATTCTTCATCGTTTCACTACAGTGAGTGGCATGAAACGATGCACCAGAATCCATCACCCAAGCATCAACGCTACTCTCAACACTACAAACCAAAGCCTCATCACTACTGACCCCGTCATCTGTGTCGTCTTCTGTAACGTTCACCTCTTTCTTACCATTCGGACACTGATTCCTGAAGTGTCCTTTCTCTTTACAACCCCAACATTCAATATCCTTACGAGTCTTAGACTGACTCCTCTTCCTGCTCCCACTGCCTCGCTGTTTTCCCCTACCTCTACCTTCTGTGACTAGCATATTGCCTGATGATTCACCTGAACTTCTGCGTCTTGAATCTTCTCCCAGAATCAGATCTCGAATCCCATCGAAAGTAATATTTGTAGACGAACTACAAACTGCAGTCACTGTTTGCGACCAACTGTCGGGCAAATAGGATAATAACAAGAGGCCTTGAACTTCATCATCAAACTTAATGTCAACTGACACTAAGCGGGACAAGATCGAATTAAGATTATTGATACGAGTTGTAACTGACCCACCCTCTTTCATTCTTGTTGTCACTAGCTCTCGGATAAGATAGACTTTATTCGCTGCCGAAGGCTTTTCATACATGTTGGATAGCGCCTCCATCATACCACGTGCTGTGGTTTCTTTCATGATGTTAAACGCCACATCTTCCGACAACGACAATGTGATACAAGCCCTAGCTTTCTTGTCTAACTTCTTCCAATCTGCTTCTGACAACTTTTCTGGTTTTTCATCCTCAAGCACTACATCCAAGTCTTTCTGACAAAGTAGTGCCTTAATCTGCATCTTCCACCAACCAAACTTCTGTCCGTCAAACTTCTGTATCGAAACCTTTCCGTCTTCTGCCATAACAATGACTAAAACGAAAAACTGGATAAAAAAACAGAGACAGACACAGCAACACGAGCCTGAACTTAACGATTGTTCTACTGAACTCTGTTAAACAATCAACCTATTTAACGTGCAGCGGAATAACGAACTGTAAATCAGAAACCGAAACTTTAAACTGAAACGATAAACCTGACAAACGCGGTTGGCACTGGTTCTAAGTTTCTTTAAATTTCTTCTGACTTGAAACTGTTCTTCAACGAAAATAGGATCTTGATTCGCTGTTATTGACTCGTACTTTGCAAAGTAGGATCTCGACTCGCAAAACTTCTGCCTTCTTTTCAACCTTCCGGTCGATCGCTGGATACGTCGGCTAGCTGCCAACACCGAAAACCTAGATCGACAACCTGAATCTGACCTGTGGCAACTGGTGGCAGCGAAACCCTAGCAGCAGTTAGCGGTAACGCGGCGGAACCCTGGCCCCGATCACTGGTGCGGCGGCGACACGCGGAACTGGTTCACCGTGTTCTTCGTGTGATCCGAACCTAAGCTCTGATACCACTTGTTAGGATTAAACGCACACACGAAACCGAACACGACACGAAAGCAATAAACGAACACGAGGATTTAACGTGGTTCGGTCTAAACTGACCTACGTCCACGGGTGGCAACTAGGTATATCTTTATTGAGTGACCAAATATTACAAGTACATAATGTTGTTTATATAGAGACTGAACTAGGGTTAGTAAATTATTATGCAAGAAATCTAAACCGGGCCGGGCTTGGGCCCGACCGCCCACACCCGTCTCCTCTTTTGACTTCATATAATAAACCGGGCCAACAAGGCCTACGAACCCAACAAGTTCCATCAATAAAACCTTAAAATACCATTTATGAATATTATAATTGATCATTTACCTTTATTTTGAAAAAAGAATCTAAAAAACCTATTTATTCTAGCATTATTTCTAATTTTTGCTCCCTAATTTAGGTCAGTAAACGCACTGAACACGAACATGCCGCGTTTGTTTTTGTTCGGTTCTTTTGCAAGCCACCCTAAATTAGCATAATTCAGTGCATCATAGTACCTTGTGAGCATGCGGTATGGTTCTCGAAGATCTTTGGTAACCAAATCATCAATTAAAGTACCAATATAACTGCTTTCTCTCTCAAGAACAATAAGCGGTTTCCCATCTGCATGTCTAGCAGCATTTATTCCAGAAATAATTCCCTATAAACATAATAAATCAACCGAATAAAACCAAATAGTAAATAAGTAACAAAAAAAACAAACACTGGGTCAAACCTGAGCAGCGGCTTCTTCATAACCTGTTGTACCGTTTATTTGACCCGAGAAAAAAAGTCCTTCAATTTTTTTGGTCATAAGTGACCTGGAACACTGATGAGCTGGCAAGTAATCATACTCTACAGCATACGCGGGTTTCAGCATTGAACAGTTCTCCAGTCCAGGTAATGTTCTTAATAATGGTAACTGTAGTCTTTCAGGTAACCCGGTTGAAAAACCCTGTAATGTGGTTAAAGTTAAGCACGAAAAGGAAAAAAGAAAAACATGGGTCGATATTCACATTATAAATGAGTTTGACATTGTCTCTAATGGTTCAACCGGATAAAGTCAAACAAAACAGGTCAAGCGAGTCGAAAGTTACATAAATTCAATGCCTCGGTTTACACCTGTAAACGAACCGAACGTCAAGTGAAGAGTTTGTGAATATCTGTTAACATTCGTTAATATATTCATTTACTTTCTGTTGGGCCATTAAAACTTAAGTTCAAGTTTAATAACTTTTTAGGCCCAACACATAGTTCTTCACATTAGTTTAAACTGGTTTTTGCTCAGTTATTTTCGTTCATTTATGTTCGCGAACCGTTCATTTATACTGTTAACGTACAAACACGAGCATGCTCATTTCCTTAACGAACGAACACAAACAGGAAAACACCATTTGTTTAATTGCTCTGTTGGTGTTCATTCGGTTCATTTACAAGCTGACCTCGTTTTACTCAAAAATTATATTATTATTAACGTAATAAAATTTCTGTAACCAAATTATACTACAAGAAGCATACCTGCACATAGAGATCAGGTACACTTCGACCTTCTGGTTCAAGAAATATTTGATGAGAATCTTTATCTTGGAATCTCACAATCTAAAACAACAAACAACAACACATGATTCATGTGATAAGTTAATGGATTATAAAGACTAATTTTCAGAAAAAAAATGTGAAAATGAAATAATAAAGTACCTTGTCTTCAATTGAAGGGCAATATCGAGGCCCCTTAGCTTCCACCCATCCTCCATAAGTAGGAGTCTCATGCAAGTTATCTTTTATTAACTGGTGAGTCACTTGTGTTGTACATGTGAGATAACAACACATTTGATCTCGTTCAATGTGGTACGCTGGATCAAAACTAAACCAATGCACCTCTTCATCTCCGTGTTGAGGCTCCAACAGAGAATAATCAACAGTGCGTGAGTCAACACGTGCAGGTGTCCCGGTTTTTAACCGGTCAGTTTCAAATCCAAGTGACTGTAAATGTTCTGTGAGACCGTGAGAAGCTGACTCACCTGCTCTGCCAGCAGGCATTGATGTTCTGCCTACCCAAACTTTTCCACTCATGAAAGTGCCAGTTGTAAGAACAACAGAATTTGAATAAAATGTCATCCCAAAAAACGTGTGAACGCCTTTGACGTCATCGTTTGATCCTAATACAAGATCGGTTACCATCGCCTCTCTAATGGACAAGTTGGGAGTACTGAAAATACAAAATCAAAAAATTATAAAATTATGGTACTGACTAGACGATAATCGATCAAAATTTTAAGTGAAAAGTTAAGCAACGATTACCTTTCTACAATCTTTTTCATCTCAATTGCATACTCTCGTTTATCAGTTTGAGCACGCAATGCTCTAACTGCTGGGCCTCTAGAGACGTTAAGAACACGCTTTTGCAGATAACATCTGAAGTATGTAAGCAGGAATAATCAATATCTTCAAAATAAGAAATACAGTTTTAATCAAGATAGGACTCAAATTGACTTCTAAAGTCAAATACACAGTGCTAATGCAAATTTTGAGCAAATTTACCTATCAGCCATCTTTCCAATTTCACCACCTAATGCATCCACTTCGTGTACTAGTTGAGACTTTGCAGGTCCACCAACTGCTGGATTGCAGGGCTGTACCAAACTTGTCTTAGATATTGTCGGGCTTACTTATGAAATTGTAAACAATTGATACACATATATGGTTAATACACCCTCGGGTGGGCAAAAGTGAAATTGCACTAATTTTGACGTTATTTTACTAATCTCGTGAAAATAACGTTAAAAGTGGCGGAAGGTTAATCAGGCATCATGTGGTGGCGTTGATAGCCGAAAGACGAGGGTACATGCACCAATCAGCCGGCATCCCGATGATTGAGTGCTATGTGCTTTATGTCCAAGGCTTGATGCAAAACTACTATCGAGCCGGGGGTCTCACCGGAAGCAGCCTCTCTATCCCTATGGGGTAGAGGTAAGGCTGTCTACATCTTACCCTCCTCAGGCCCTACCATAGCTTTGCTATTGGTGGGATATACTGAGTACGATGATGATGATGATGATGATGGTTAATACATTGACTCAACATTACATAGTAAAAAATATGCTGTAAAGTGCATCTTAGAATCAACTACCTGCCATGCGATTCGATCAATATTGAGTGTTAGAAGAAGAGTTTTGGCCCCTAAACGAGCCGATGCAAGAGCAGCTTCACAGCCTGCATGACCACCTCCTACCACTATTACATCATATGTTTCATCACCTGCTGCAACATGATTATTCCAGTCTAGCAAAAATTTTCAATAAAGAAGACTGTGTCAGCATAAATACCACAAAAGCAAGCAGGAAGCTTCGTGAAAATAATGGCTTATTATCACCATGTCATAAAATCAGTTAGACGATATTTAAATGATTCATATTCAAATTGAAGTCCAGCTAAATATTTATTGGACACCATTTATACCTACTGTCTAAATTCCTCTAACTGAATAACTTTGATGAAATGTTCCAAGAACAAGAAATGAACTTGAGAATTACAGATAAGGGTGCAAATGAGCCAAGCCAAGCCTCAAACAGAACATTATCGAGACCGGATCGATAAAAAGCTCGAAATGATCCGAGCCTTATCGAGCCTGTGCCTCAAACAGAACGTGTTTTTATTATTGAGCCAGAGCTCAAGCCTCGTATGGGAAGATCATTTAAGCTTGCCGAGCCTTAACAAGCCTGTGCCTCAAACAGAACGTGTTTTATTATTGAGACAGAGCTCGAACCTTGTATGGGAAGATCATTTAAGCTCGCCAAGCCTTAATGAGCCTAGTGTATTTTTAAGTTCTAACTATGTCTTAACCCAGAGCTCAAGCCAAGCTTTGGCTCAGCTTAGGTTTTTATCTAATAATTTAAGCTCGTTAAGGTTTTTTTTCAAAATATTTAAAAATAATTAAAAGCGTATACAATTTAATTAATAAATATTAAATGATAAACAAGCCAAGCTCGAGCTTAAAAAAACAACTCACAAGCCGAGCTAGAGCTAGAAACGAGCCGCGCTCTAGCTCTCCTAAGTCATAAGTCATAACGAGCCGAGCTTGACCGAATGCAGACTAGTGTTAAATTTGCAACCAGATATCAAAATGAAAGATGCGTTATAATAATTAATAACTGATAGAGCTAAATGAGAAACTATTAATAATGCAGCACGAGTGTTCGATGAAAGGCCTATATATAATTTAGCTATGTCTCGAGCTGAGCTGAGCTTAGGCTAGTTAAGTTTTTTCTCAAAATATCTAAAAATAATTAAAAGTGTATATATACATTTAACTTGACTAATAAATAGTAGGCAGTCGAGCTCGAGCTTGAAACACACAACTCACGAGCCGAGCTCTAGCTCTCGCGTTATAATAACGGATGGAACATAATAATAATAATGATAATAACAACAACAACAACAATAATAATAATAATAATAATAATAATCACACTAAAGTGTATATAATTTAATTTGACTAACACATAATAAAGCAGTCGAGCTCGAGCTTGAAACAAACAACTCACGAGCCGAGCTCTAGCTATCGCGTTATAATAACGGATGGAACATAATAATAATAATAATAAACACACTAAATAAATAGCAAAATGAGAAACTATTTAAACATGCATACCAGGTGTTCGACGAAATGCCTAAACACAAAATAATAACAATTAGCTATAATAATTTACACCTGATGAGCTTGAAGAAGCAATTGAATAATGCCGTTGAGAATCCGTACGGAATAAACTGAAGCAGAGACGTGGTTTGCAGCTTCGTCTAAACCTAACAGTTGAATAATGACGTGGAGTATGACGACGGAGGAAGTGAAAACTAGACAAGTGACGTGGAATTCGAAGAAATGATACGGCGGCGGCTGTGGCGGTGGTCATTGGTGGCCGTTACGGTGGTGCCGGTCGGTGGATGAGGGTTTGAGGAAAGAGTGAGAGAGCAGTTGAGAATAGAAAAAGAAAATTGATTTAAGGTCCCTGATGTATTGGTGTACTTACAACTGTTAATATGATATTTCATAATTAACGAAAATCAAGCCTTTTGAAATACTGCTTCGAGCTAAGTTTTACATTAATCGATTCGTATCATTCTTCCACTCAAATAGCCTAAAACAATAGTTTGAAATTCGGGGAAAAAAGTATAACGTCGTTACGTCTTTTTATTACGAGGATAGAGTATAAGGTCCCTAATGTTTTGGTGTACTTACAACTGTGAATTCTGATATTTCATAATTAACGAAAATCAAGCCGTTTGGGTTACTGTTTCGAGCTAAGTTTTACATCAATCGATCCGTATCCTTCTTCCACCCAAAAGGCCTAAAACAATAGTTTGAAATTTGGGAAAAAAGTATAACGTCATTACGTCTTTTTTAACGGGAGCCGATGGGGGCTAGCTTTATTAAATTTGGGACTGTTAGTTGCGATAAAATAAATAGGGATTATTATCGCTCAATATCATTCAATAGAGATTATTAAAATCTAATAAACCTAGAATATAGTGTTTTTATAAACGATTGTTTGATATTGGCGGGTACAGGTGGGCAAATAAGCACCATCCTCAACGTTTTATGACATTCGCCAGCAGATGGTTGAAAAAAACAATATCACCAAAATTTAATATAATAATAATAATACATTTAATTATAAACAATAGGTCGTTATATTCAAACATCACCCTATGATGTGTTAACAGCTCTATACAATTCGTATAAGGTTTATACGAGTCGTATAACCCTCACATAATAACTAACTAATATACGAATGACAATTTTTTCGGTCTATACAAATCGCATTGCCCCTATACAAGTCGTGTTGGCTTTAAACACTTGTCACTCTCTAAGGCCAAACGTAGTGGGCGAGAAAAAGGGCGAATTTGGGGCGATTTTTGGGTTGAACACCGCCCCCTGGGCGAAATTGGGCGGGGGTGGGATTAGTTTATCGCCTGCGAGATGGAGAAATAATAATATAATAATAATAATGCCGTTGGGTAATGGCTAAATATAAAAAAAAATTAATTTAAAAACTTAATATATATATCAAACTTTATCTAACCATTTTCACCCTATCATACACAAACACAAACATAAAAATACCAATCATTTTTATTATTTTCATACTTCTTCAAACTCAATGAGTTCCCCGGATTCCACGAACTCTGCCGAGCTTTTGGATCAATTAATAAACGAGAGTCGAAGAATTCATCAAATTCACCGACAAGTGGCGGAAGAGCATTTAGAGGTCACGAACGCGGTTCGCACCGTCGCCAATAACATGGTGTCCGGCTCTGCTCCATCTACGGCACCACGTAGACGGTCATATATCCTTCGGGATCGTACGCAAGCGAACGCTCGTTTGATGAAGAACTACTTCGACGACACACCTACATTTAACGACGCTATGTTTCGACGTCGTTTTCGGATGTCTAAGCGTGTATTTTTGCGCATCGTTGGAGATATGAAGCGGGAGTATGAGTATTTTCAACAGAAACCCGATGCAAGAGGATATTTAGGATTCTCCGCCATCCAAAAGTGTACTTCGGCTATACGCATCCTCACTTACGACAACACGACCGATATCAATGACGAGTATTTAAAGATGGTTGAGAAAACAATGAGAGATGCGTTGGTGAATTTTTGCATCGGTAATATTTAAATTGTTTGTATTAACTATTGTTTTTAATATAAATATTGTTTAATAATTTATTTGTATAGGGATAATACAATTATACTCTCGTCGTTATCTGAGGATTCCTACTTCAAACTGTGACATCTGCCCCGATCCGACCCGACCCAGGTACCCGTTTCTCTGACCCGATCTCTCTTTTATTATTTAATATTTATACTTATATTTTACTTTTAATAATAATATATATTTTCCTTCCCGCCTCTTTCCCTCTCTCTTTCCGCCTTCTTTTCCCTCTTGTCGCCGTCCCGCCCTTGCGCCTTGTTTCCCTCTCCTCTTTGCTTGTCCTTTGGTTCTTCCCGCCTAAGGATGTCTGCAGCTCCACGCGCCAGACTCCTTACATGGAAGCCTGCGTGAAGACATCTTGTTCCTGCGATGCGTGAAGAGAACTCTTCTCGCAGCGCGCTAAGAATGCATGTTCTTCCCGCAATGCGCTAAGAATGTATGTTCTTCCCGCGATGCGCTTAGAATTCTAGTTCTTCACGCAGCACGCTAAGGATTTGTGATTCTTCCCGCAGTGCGCTAAGGATTGTTGTGCCAGCCTTCGCGCTCGCGCACTCAGCCTTCCCGCGCTTAACCCTTGTATCTTCTGTTTAAATCTAGCCGTTTGCTTTTGTGTTGTCTTATCTTTTGAGCTGTTGACCTAACCTATCTTATGTCTGAATAGTTACTTTCGGCGCAGCATGCGTACCAACCCCCATTGGTTGGTAGAAAAAGTGACTGACATTATCTTTTGAGATCTGCTTTTGCCAAGCTTTATCCAGTACCTTTATCTGAACCGCCCATGCCTGTTACTGTTTCCCTGACAGCTTTATCTTGCCCCTGCAGCTGCCATATCTTTTGATATCTTTTGCTTTTGGATTCTTATGCTTTTTGATATCTTTTGCTTTTTTAAGATCTTTTCCCCTTTTCTAGGGATTATGTCTCCTAGGGTTTTTCTATAAATAATAGTAGTATTTTCTTAACACATCACACACAAAACACTTAATCTCTCCTGTTCTCTTGCTCCTTGCTCTCTCTGCCGTCTTCCTCTCTGCCTCCGTCTTCCTCCTTGTTCTTCCTGCTTTTCCGGTAATATATATTATAATTTACTTATTAATTATGCTAACTTATAATCAAGACTTAAAACAAATCATTAAAACAATAATCTTATTTATAGGTTAACTTGTGCTTGTTTAAAGTTGGTTCTTGCTTTATCTATCACCGCATCGTTTATCATGTGAGTTATCTCGTATCTAATCCCTTTTTATTTTAAATGCTTTGGGATGTTCATGTGTTCATACAAAACTTGAGTCTTAAACTTGTTTATGAACTTTAGTCGCGCAGTATCCCATGTGTTGAGGACGTTTACTTGGCTGTTTATTTGTATGTGTGTATCATTAACCGCTTTGTTCGGCCTATTCCGCAGTTCCGTTGGTACCATTAGTTGAACACGGGAGACCTATCGTTTACGGTTTTCTTTGTTTACACTTGCACAGATGTTTTCTCGTTTTTATGCTCAATTGGGAGCATGGATTGAACTATGATCTATGAACTATCTTAGGCTTGATCACAATCTGATTACACCCTTGTTAAACTCTAGACATACACGTGTTGCGCGCAGATTTATGATTATCTATGTATTGTATTAAACTTGATTTCTCACCAACACGCAAGTGTTTGACGTTTATTTTAACACATGTTCAGGTTTGCAGTAGCTGTTTTGGAGCTTGTGGACACGTAGGACGTTTTTACTTTTGGACCTAGAATTAAAATGTATCAAGACAAGTTCATGTTGTTTGAATGTTATAATTTATAATATATTGATTTATGTTTGATTTATGTTCTTTATTTTCCCCGCTGCGCGTGCGCGATAAAATGTGTATTAATAAATATTGACACCAATAGTGTCGCGAGTAATGAAGCAATATGTGGCGCCCCGATGTATAATCCGCCTTTGGTCGGGGTGTTACAGATTGGTATCAGAGCTCGTTGACTTTAGGATAGGTGGTTAGACGTAACGGCCTAGAATACCTAAGAGTCCCTTCTCGCGCATGAGAGAAATCTCATGTTTGCGCGCTTATTGTTAATTACTCGTTATTTATGAATATGCTCGCGCTTGCGCAGTATATGATTTTATGTTTTATTTCGCGATATTTCGATTTTTGTTGAATTTCGATTTTTATTGATTTTACTTACATATTCGTTTGTTGAATTTGAAAATCCGAAAAGTCATGGTGATACATGAATAGTTGATTTTCAATTTCCATTTACGATTATGTTCTGAGGTTGGAGACTTGAAAAGTCATGGTGATACATGAATTGTCAACCTCCAATACTCATTTTCTTGTATGTTTTATATTGAAGATTGAAAAGTCATGGTGATACATGAATCGTCAATCTCCAATACTCGTTTGCCCGTATATTTTAAATTGGGAATTCGGAAAGTCATGGTGATACATGAATTGTCGATTCTTGATTCGAATTTGTTACCTCTATTAAGTCTGCATTTAGGATCATTTATTTTACTTTAACTTTTGATAGTATCTAACTCCGTGAAACCAAGCTTTATAAGATTAAAACTTTGCGCTAAAACCAAGATATTAACTAAAATTAAAACTTTTATAGAATGCCTCCGCTATCTCGCCGATTTCAGAGAAGAGAAGCCTCGCGCATGCGTAGACAGCAACGTTCCCAGGAAATGGCCGCCGCAATAGCCCAAGCCTTAAACCAAAACAATACCAACACCACCAGTTATAACATTAAGTCCTTTAACGCGGGTAACCCTCCGAAGTTCACAGGTCTTGAAGGAGCCACCGTGATGCTCCAATGGCTTGAGAAGATTGAAAACACTTTCCTCCATACCCAATGCCCCTCAGAAAGACGAACCCTATATGCTTCCAGTGTCCTGGAATCCAGAGCGCTTACATGGTGGAATGGAGTAGCTCATGCGCGTGGCGCAGAGGCTGCTTCTAGCATGACATGGGAGGAATTCAAGGAAATTCTTACGCGAGAATTCTGCCCTCCCAACGAAGTTAAGCGCCTGGAGGAAGAATTCTGGAACTTGAAGCAATACAGCGGTGAAGCGCGCGAGTACGCGACGCGCTTCCACGAGCTAAGCTTACTGGTCCCTCACCTTGTTACCCCTTCCCGCCGAGCCATAGAGAAATTCCTTGGGGGTCTCCCCATGGAAATTCAAGATTCTGTATGGGCCAGAAACCCAGTTACCCTCTCTGACGCCATCGAATTGGCCGCTGTGCTCAGCGACAACCATGTCAGAGCAGGAACCCTGTTCCTGCGGGGAACTGAGAAGACCAAACCCACCAAGACTGTCCCTGAACCAACAGAAACCAAACCAGAACCCTCAAACCATAACCAGAAACGTAGGCGCAGACAAGCCTATGCGCTTACCAACCCGCCCATTGTCCAGCAACCAATTTATCAACCAGTTTACGCGCCTAACCCACTGTCAACCTACCCAGCACCTCCTGTAGTCCACAACTATGCCTTAACCAATCCAGCACTTCCTGCCCCGCCAACTAAGAAACCTTACACAGGAAACCAACCCTTTTGCCCAACCTGTAGACTTCATCACCCACCTCAAGTCCCGTGTCGACAATGTAACCGATGTGGCCGCGTAGGACACTCCGTTGAGTACTGTAGAACCCCTCCCTCCAATCCGATTGCGCCAACACCACCAGCCTACCCGCAGAACCCACAGCCAACTTACCAAAACCCACGACCCAGATCGTGCTTTAACTGCGGTGATCCAAGTCATTTCCGGAACGCGTGCCCAAGGCTACAAGTTCAGATTACTCAAGCGAATCCGGTGAACCAAATTTCGAACCAAGTGACGCGTGGCCGAGCTTTTAACATAACCGCGCACCAAGCGCAAGCGAATAACGACGTAGTTAATGGTACATTTTTGCTTAACGGATTTTATGCATCTATGCTTTTTGATACTGGCGCCGATAGAAGTTTTATCTCTCGCGCCTTTGAGCGGAAGCTTGCGCAACCGCGCGATAACTTAAAAGAAGATTTTTCAGTTGAATTGGCTAATGGCGAAACTGTTTTAATAAACTCGGTAATTAAAGATTGCACGCTTAACCTTAACGAAAACGATTTTCTGATCGACCTCATCCCTATGCCTCTTGGAAGCTTTGATGTTATCATTGGTATGGACTGGCTCTCGAAGAATCGCGCCGAAGTTATTTGCGCCAAGAAATTGATTCGCATACCTCGAGAAAATGGTGATCTTCATATCTACGGCGAAAAACCCTCCAGTGGTCTTAAACTTATGTCTTGCGCCGAAGCCCGAAGACTCATGCGGAAGAAGTGTATTGCATTTCTAGCCCATGTGGTTAAACCCGATGAAGGAAAGAAGCTTCGCGATATCCCTGTTGTGCGTGATTTTCCTGAAGTTTTTCCTGATGATCTTCCTGGTATCCCTCCCGCTCGTGAAGTCGAGTTTCGTGTTGATCTTGTCCCTGGTGCTTCCCCCGTTGCTAAATCTCCTTACCGTCTTGCACCCGCTGAGATGCAAGAATTGGCCAGCCAACTTCAAGAGTTGACTGCTAAAGGATTCATTCGCCCTAGCTCTTCGCCCTGGGGTGCTCCGGTGTTGTTCGTTAAAAAGAAAGATGGATCGTTCCGCATGTGTATTGATTACCGCGAGTTGAACAAACTCACCATTAAAAACCGGTATCCCTTACCGCGTATTGACGACCTCTTTGATCAACTCCAAGGTGCCTCTTGTTTCTCGAAGATTGATCTCCGCTCTGGCTATCACCAGTTGCGCATCCGCGATGAAGATGTTCCGAAGACTGCTTTTCGAACTCGTTATGGCCATTTTGAATTCTTGGTCATGTCCTTCGGTTTAACCAACGCACCCGCCGTTTTCATGGATCTTATGAATCGGGTGTGTAGGCCTTTCTTGGATAAATTCGTGATCGTGTTTATCGATGATGTTCTGGTGTATTCTAAGACCAAGGCCGAGCACGAGCAACATCTTCGGTTGGTGTTGCAAAAGCTTAGAGCTGAGCAACTCTATGCTAAGTTGTCCAAGTGTGAATTTTGGTCTGATGAAGTACAGTTTCTTGGTCATGTTGTAAACAAGATGGGTATTCATGTCGACCCATCCAAGATTGAAGCAATCAAGAACTGGATTACGCCATCCTCTCCTTCTGAGATCCGTTCCTTTCTGGGCTTAGCTGGTTATTACCGGCGTTTCATTTCGAACTTCTCAAAGATCGCTTTGCCTTTAACAGCTCTTACGCACAAAGGTAAACCATATATTTGGGGCTCGAAGCAAGAAGAAGCCTTTCTAACGCTCAAGCGTTTGTTGTGTGAAGCTCCTGTTCTTGCGCTACCTGAGGGTAATGATGATTTTGTCGTGTATTGCGATGCATCCAACCAAGGTCTCGGTTGTGTTCTTATGCAACGAGGCAAGGTTATCGCTTACGCATCAAGGCAACTCAAGGTTCATGAAAAGAATTATACAACTCACGACCTCGAGCTTGGTGCAGTTGTTTTTGCCTTGAAGATCTGGAGACACTACCTTTATGGTACTAAGTGTATCCTCTACACTGACCATAAAAGCCTTCAGCATATCTTTGATCAAAAGGAACTTAACATGAGGCAACGCCGATGGAACGAACTCATCAGCGATTACGATTGTGAGATCCGGTATCATCCTGGTAAGGCTAATGTGGTAGCCGATGCGCTCAGCCGAAAACCCTGCCAACTTAACTGTATCTTGCCGCGCACCCAGCTTCACTTCGCGCCGATTCAAAGCAACCTTGAATCGCGTATTCGTGACGCGCAGCGCGCATCCATCAGTAATGGTAACCTTCGCGCCGAGTTAGCGTGTGGCGCGGAAGCACTCTTTGTCCCTAATCTGAGTGGAATTCTCTGTTATCTTAATCGCATCTGGATTCCCTTTGATGAGAATCTTCGCGCTGATATCCTGAGTGAAGCGCACAAATCTCGATATTCTATTCATCCTGGCGCTGATAAGATGTACAAGGATTTGCGCATTACTTATTGGTGGCCTGGCATGAAAAAGGATATTGCTGTGTTCGTAGCTACGTGCCTGACTTGTTCTAAAGTTAAAGCTGAACACCAACGCCCATCTGGTTTGCTCGAACAACCAGAAATTCCTACGTGGAAATGGGAAGGTATAGCGATGGACTTTATTACCAAGTTACCTTTGACAGCAAGCAAACATGATAGCATTTGGGTAATAGTGGATCGATTGACTAAATCTGCTCACTTTCTGCCCATTCGTGAAAACTACCGTGTTGAGCATCTCGCGCAGCTTTATGTCAAGGAAATCGTCTGCCGCCATGGTACTCCTTTGAGCATCATATCCGATCGCGATGGCCGTTTTATATCTCGCTTTTGGAAATCTCTCCAATCTGCGCTAGGAACTCGCTTGGACATGAGTACGGCATATCATCCTCAGACTGACGGTCAGTCTGAGCGAACTATTCAAACTCTTGAGGATATGCTCCGATCTTGTGTTCTTGATTTTGGAGGTAATTGGGATTCACACCTGCCTTTGATCGAGTTTTCTTATAACAACAGCTATCATTCCAGTATCGGTATGGCCCCATTTGAAGCACTTTACGGTCGTAAATGCCGCTCCCCGATTTGTTGGAGCGAAGTGGGTGAAACTCAAATCACAGGACCCGAACTTGTTCAAGAGACAACCGATAAAATCGCCAAGATCCGTGATCATTTGCTGACTGCCAGAAGCCGACAGAAGAGTTACGCAGATCGTAGGCGAAAGCCTCTCGAATTTCAAGTTGGTGATCTTGTTCTCCTCAAAGTGTCGCCTTGGAAAGGTGTTGTCCGCTTTGGGAAGAAGGGTAAGCTTGCTCCTCGTTATGTTGGTCCATTCAAGATTCTCGCGCGTGTGGGAAAAGTTGCCTACAGACTTGACCTGCCGCTCGCGCTCAGTAATGTGCATCCAACGTTCCATGTTTCCAATCTCAAGAAGTGTTTAGCTGACGAGAACCTTCACATTCCACTTGATGAAGTTCAAGTTGATGAATCCATGCATTTCATTGAGAAGCCTGTTGAGATTATGGATCGCGAGGTTAAGCAAACCAAGCGCAGTCGTATCCCTATCGTGAAAGTTCGCTGGGAGTCCAAGCGCGGAGCCGAGTTTACATGGGAAAGGGAAGATCAAATGAAGATCAAGTACCCGCACCTGTTCTCTGCGCAACCTACTTCGAGATAAATTTCGGGACGAAATTTCTTAAAGTAGGGGAGACTGTGACATCTGCCCCGATCCGACCCGACCCAGGTACCCGTTTCTCTGACCCGATCTCTCTTTTATTATTTAATATTTATACTTATATTTTACTTTTAATAATAATATATATTTTCCTTCCCGCCTCTTTCCCTCTCTCTTTCCGCCTTCTTTTCCCTCTTGTCGCCGTCCCGCCCTTGCGCCTTGTTTCCCTCTCCTCTTTGCTTGTCCTTTGGTTCTTCCCGCCTAAGGATGTCTGCAGCTCCACGCGCCAGACTCCTTACATGGAAGCCTGCGTGAAGACATCTTGTTCCTGCGATGCGTGAAGAGAACTCTTCTCGCAGCGCGCTAAGAATGCATGTTCTTCCCGCAATGCGCTAAGAATGTATGTTCTTCCCGCGATGCGCTTAGAATTCTAGTTCTTCACGCAGCACGCTAAGGATTTGTGATTCTTCCCGCAGTGCGCTAAGGATTGTTGTGCCAGCCTTCGCGCTCGCGCACTCAGCCTTCCCGCGCTTAACCCTTGTATCTTCTGTTTAAATCTAGCCGTTTGCTTTTGTGTTGTCTTATCTTTTGAGCTGTTGACCTAACCTATCTTATGTCTGAATAGTTACTTTCGGCGCAGCATGCGTACCAACCCCCATTGGTTGGTAGAAAAAGTGACTGACATTATCTTTTGAGATCTGCTTTTGCCAAGCTTTATCCAGTACCTTTATCTGAACCGCCCATGCCTGTTACTGTTTCCCTGACAGCTTTATCTTGCCCCTGCAGCTGCCATATCTTTTGATATCTTTTGCTTTTGGATTCTTATGCTTTTTGATATCTTTTGCTTTTTTAAGATCTTTTCCCCTTTTCTAGGGATTATGTCTCCTAGGGTTTTTCTATAAATAATAGTAGTATTTTCTTAACACATCACACACAAAACACTTAATCTCTCCTGTTCTCTTGCTCCTTGCTCTCTCTGCCGTCTTCCTCTCTGCCTCCGTCTTCCTCCTTGTTCTTCCTGCTTTTCCGGTAATATATATTATAATTTACTTATTAATTATGCTAACTTATAATCAAGACTTAAAACAAATCATTAAAACAATAATCTTATTTATAGGTTAACTTGTGCTTGTTTAAAGTTGGTTCTTGCTTTATCTATCACCGCATCGTTTATCATGTGAGTTATCTCGTATCTAATCCCTTTTTATTTTAAATGCTTTGGGATGTTCATGTGTTCATACAAAACTTGAGTCTTAAACTTGTTTATGAACTTTAGTCGCGCAGTATCCCATGTGTTGAGGACGTTTACTTGGCTGTTTATTTGTATGTGTGTATCATTAACCGCTTTGTTCGGCCTATTCCGCAGTTCCGTTGGTACCATTAGTTGAACACGGGAGACCTATCGTTTACGGTTTTCTTTGTTTACACTTGCACAGATGTTTTCTCGTTTTTATGCTCAATTGGGAGCATGGATTGAACTATGATCTATGAACTATCTTAGGCTTGATCACAATCTGATTACACCCTTGTTAAACTCTAGACATACACGTGTTGCGCGCAGATTTATGATTATCTATGTATTGTATTAAACTTGATTTCTCACCAACACGCAAGTGTTTGACGTTTATTTTAACACATGTTCAGGTTTGCAGTAGCTGTTTTGGAGCTTGTGGACACGTAGGACGTTTTTACTTTTGGACCTAGAATTAAAATGTATCAAGACAAGTTCATGTTGTTTGAATGTTATAATTTATAATATATTGATTTATGTTTGATTTATGTTCTTTATTTTCCCCGCTGCGCGTGCGCGATAAAATGTGTATTAATAAATATTGACACCAATAGTGTCGCGAGTAATGAAGCAATATGTGGCGCCCCGATGTATAATCCGCCTTTGGTCGGGGTGTTACACAAACGACCTAACTCGCATATATGATGTGCACGAAAGCAAACTTTCTTTTCCAGGCATGATCGGGAGTATAGATTGCATGCATTGGGAGTGGGCCAACTGTCAAACCGCATGGAGAGGTCAATACACTCTTGGTGACCATGGAGTGCCAACGGTTAGTCTTCAAGCCATTTGTTCACACGACCTCTGGATTTGGTCACCCTACTTCGGCTCAGTCGGGTCCAACAACGACATAAACGTTCTCAACGCATCACCCGTGTTAGAGTATTACATCAGCCGGTAGCATACCGGTCTTACCGTTTTATGCCAACGAGACCTTCTATCGTCACGGATACTATTTGGGGAGATGGGATATATCCATAGTACTCGATCATCGTCAAGACGTTTCAAGACCCTGTCGAAGAAAAAAGAGATTATTTTAAGAAGAAGCAAGAGTCCGCGAGAAAGGATATCGAGAGGTGTTTCGGGGTTCTAAAAAAACGTTGGCATTATGTGAAAAACCCTTGTCGTGTATGGACGTCGACAAAAATGAGCGATGCCATGTATACGTGTATCATATTGCATAATATGATTTTAGAAGACGAGGGAAAATCAACATGTCAACACTATATACCAGGAAGCGTTCCAGAACAGTTCCCTGAACCAACGCAAGACCAACGAACGTATAACATTCACCAGCTCACATCAAGTGATATACATAACCAACTGAAATCGGATTTGGTTTAACACGTGTGGGATAATCGTCCCGTTGAGGAGGACGAAGACGAGTACGAGGACGAAGACGAGGAGGAGGACAATGACGACGACGGGGACGAAGACGAAGATGAAGACGAATAGATTAGTTTTTTTATAGAAATTTTTATGTGTATTTTTATTTTGGTGTGTTTTTTTATTATAATTTATTTTTATTATTCGTGTATTTTTTTTAGTTTATGTATTTTTTTATTTATTTTTTAATTTTAATACATTTTTATTTAATTATTTAAATAAATTGGTTTTATTTAATTAGTTTAGTTATAAAAAGAAAATAATAAAAAAACACACTGTGGCCCCAACTTGTAGCTCCTACAACGTTACACCTCAAAAACAAATTTTCACTTCATGCTAAATGGGCGCCACGTGTCACAATTCGCCCCCAATTGTAGTCCCTCCACTACACATAGCCTAACAAAGAACAAAATTTTACACCTATACGGCTCGTATACGTGTATGTTTACGTGTCATTAAATTGTCGTTTAAAATAAAAGTAAAATATTATCACTTTGTTCACGTGTGTGTGTATATAAAAATAAATAGTTGAAGTTGATCAACCAGTAGTTCTCTTTCGCCGGTGATCCACAAGATCCGGTGGCCGTTGTTTTTCGTTCACACACAATATTAATATTATTATTATTATTATTATTACTCTCCGATCATCATCAATCAACAGCCATGACTCCCGAGTAGTAAGTACTTCCTTTTATATACACACTCCTTCAATTTCAATCGGATCCTATTTCCGTATAACCCTAATTACCCAATTTTATTCCTAATTACTCATCCAATTCGTCAATTCACTGGTTCGATTACTCGGATCTTGACTTATTGATCTGAATTTGGTGTTTGAGTTATGAATTTTATGTACTGGAGTAGTTAGGGTAATTTGGGTTAGGGTTTCTATCTAATTAAGCGTAATTACTGGGAAAAATGTGAAATTGAGTAGTTTAATAGGTTACATATAGCATGACATAATAATCAACAGTCATGGCTCCTGAGTAGTAGCTAGTAAGTTCCTTTTATTGCTTCAATTTCGATTGCTTCGTCTTTTCGTATAACCCTAATTGGCTAATTTTATTCGTAATTTGCTTATCAATTCGGTGATTCGGTTACTCGGATATTGACCTGTTGATCTGAATTTGATGTCTGAGTTATGATTTTTGTGTAGTGGATTAGTTACGGTAATTAGGGTTAGGGTTTTTTTTCTCGTTTTATGTGATTGTTATCTAATTAAGCGTAATTATTGTGAAAAATGTGAAATTGAGTAGTTTAATAGCTTATATATAGCATGGCATAATCAATAGTCATGGCTCCTGAGCAGTAATTAGTAAGTTCCTTGTATTGCTTCAATTGCGATTGCTTCGTCTTTTTGTATTACCCTAATTGGCTGATCTTATCATAGTTATCAAATGCGATAAGCGCTCGAAAGCGTTGAGGCTGGGTCTAGCGCCCAGACGATAAGCGCAAAAAAAGCGCCCGATTTTGAAAAAAAAGCGCACATTTAAATAGAACATCTTATGAAGAACACATACATTCACAGTCCTTGACATTAGGTTTTTAAAGAAAGTAATCCGAATTTAGTTTTTTTAAGAACAAAACTAACCTGCAACAAACCTGTAAATTCTTAGTTTATTGAAGATTTTGTGTGCTATAATAGTGGAGAATAGGAACCCCTCAAATAGTGGACTGTTAGGGAATCCTAGAGAATAGGAACAGATTATTAAAGGGAATTTAATACGCATGGGGAGGTTTGGGAAAATAAGACTGCGCCTTAAATATCTGCTGCATGCTAATCGCAATTAATGCGCCTGGCGCTTTAAATGCGCTCAGGCGCAAAAAACGCACGCTTTTAATAACTATGGATTTTATTCGTAACTAGTTTTCCAATTCGGTGATTTGGTTACTTGGATCTTGACTTATCGATCTGAATTTGGTGTGAGTTATGATTTTTGTGTAGTGGATTAGTTAGGGTAATTAGGGTTAGGGTTTTTTTCTCGTTTGGTTATTACCATAGTTACATAAATCGCTCACAGACCCACGATTTTCGTATTGGTACGTTGTGTACCCAATCGCAATTCGCCGCGTTCCGGTAGCCGGAGAATTCGCGACTTCAAATTTCGGTACGTTTCGATCCCTAACAACCTAAATTGCGATTCAATTGATGTTGGTCCATCGCTCTTATTGATTAAGAATTCGCGATTATGCTGAATTGAAAGAGGAAGAAGAATAGATAGATGAGGAAGATGGAGAAGAAAGAACAGAGCGGCTGTAATCTTTGTTATTCTAGGGTTTTAAAAGTTTAAATAATTTAACATCAACTCCCTACTCTTTCATCCTTAACATTTAGTCCCTTAAGTTTATAAATGTTTACATAAAAACTATTAAAAATGTAAAATTAGTTTGTGTATTCTAATAACTAACCCCCTCTATTCTCACTAGTTTACATTTGATTCTTAATCTTATATATTTATACATAAAAAGTATTAAATATATAATATATATAAATTATAAATAGCTAGTTATTTATTTGGGTGCATCGAACCGTCATAAAGTTTTAATGGTGGTGTTAAATTGGTTTTGAACATAAATATTAAATTCTCGAAATATGGAAAATACCTCACTACGAGATTTCAACAAATAAACCCAAGTAGTGCGAGAATAGTCATCAATAAAGGTAATAAAATATTCAAAACCCAACGTAGATTTGATAGGGCAAGGACCCCATACATCAGAATGCAACAGTTCAAAACAAGAACTGACTCGATTGGGCACCCTAGGGGGATAGGGACGCCTGGTATGTTTACCAAGTTGACACGACTCACAATGAAAATTAAAAGACGAAAGTGGTAAATCTGGTCGCATTTGCCTCAGAACCGCTGTAGAGGGATGACCTAACCGACAGTGAGCCTCCCTGACAGCGGAATCACATAAGTTTGCTACAGGATGCGAAAACGGGGATATACGATAGAGACCTCCTGATTCAAAACCAGTACCAATTACCCGATTTGTTCCTAGTTCATGAAAAACGCAGTGAGTTGGGTAAAAGGTCACATAACAGTTGTTTTGTTTGGTAATCTGACTCACTGAACAAAAACTGGTAGGAAATTTAGGAACAAATAGGATAGAAGACAGTTTTAGGTTTTCCGAGTTACTGATGGATCCTATGCCGAGAACGGGACATGAAGATCCATCGGCAAGACGTACCGGTGCATGGGAAACATTTTGAAGACTAGAAAAAATACCCAGATTCACAGTCATGTGATGTGTGGCTCCAGAATCAATCACCCATGATAAGTCAAGGCTAGAAGGTTTACCTGAATGTGCCGAGCTGGTTTGAGGATGAGGCAACTGGGAGGTAAGAAACCGTTGAATAAGATCATGCTCCTCTTTAGTAAATGTATACATGTATGTATTTTCGCCCATAGTGATACACGAAACTGAAAATTGACTGTGAACAGTAACAAGTGCGGGTGGAGGACGGGAACAGATTCCGGCGTAAACAATTACCCGTCGTGTACAGTTAATCCCGGCAGCGAACAGTTAATCCCGGCAGCGAACAGTAATTCCGGCAGCGAACAGTAACTTTCCGGCAGCGAACAGTAATTCCGGCAGCGAACAGTAACTTTCCGGCGGTGAACAGAAATTCCGGCAGTGAACAGTGACTTCCGGCGTGAACATTAATTTCTGGCGTGAACAGTGTTTTCCGGCGTGAGCAGTGTTTCCGGCGATGAACAGTACCGGTGAACAGTGATTTCGCATGAACAGTCTCGTCAGTGAACAATAGTTTCACGGTCGAAAAGAAAAAAAAAAGATTTCGTGACAGGACAGAACAACAAGGCAGGAGCTTGTTTCAGATCTGAAGGCTGCTGGTGACGGCTGGTCAGACTCAGGTTCGGGTCAGATCGCGGCTAGGGTTTGGATCGAGAGCCGTAGCTCTGATACCATGTAAAAAAGATGGTTGTAGTGAAAGTAATGTTTATTACTTGAAGGTGTGAGAAATACATAAACAACTACATCTATTTATACACAAATAAACCCTAGCTATCAACCCATAAAAGGCCCATGGGCTTTAGCCAACTATATGGGCTAAAACCCTAATTATAACTAAATACAACTAACAATATCGAATCCAAATTGCTATTAGCACTAGAGCTTATTGATGCAGATATATTGATAACATAAGAAGTACCAATCACCTGTAGCATTAATGCTAAAATAACTCTAATTCCCAAACTGAAAACCCTAACTAAATGACAATGTAAAATATATAGCAACTACAAATTACAATCGGTCTACTGACCTAGATAAACTTGATGACTGCATTGAAGATTAGCCCAAAAATGATCGTGGAAAACTCCAAATTGGGGATTTGACGACAATATTCAGAGCTCAAATCAATGAATTTCATAATAATGAATTAAGCTTCTTGCAAAAGAGCCATTCACCGCGACCGTATCACCCGACACCGTCTGCGAACACCACACCACCGCCACCAAGAGTCCAGAAATAGAACCCGACAACAGTGATGATGGAAGTGAAGACGGTGGAAAAGCAACATGACGGTGGTGGCGAGAGTAGTTGGAAGAGGACAGGGTTTCTCCAGACTAATGAGCAGTGCATGCCTGAACAAAAGTTAAAAGATGGAGAGAGATCAAGAGAAAGTGGAAGTTTGGTCCGGTAACAAAGTAAAGTAAAGTGAATATGAGGTCCAATGAGAATCAACCTGAGCAAAATAGTTTCAACAAAAAGTGATGCGTGATGTACAACCTGGACAACCGAAGTTCACCCGTAATTGTATATTTATAAATAAATTAGTAATTCATAACATAGGTTAGTTAGTTAGTTAGGCTGTTCGTTCATAACTTGATATATATATATATATATATATATATATATATATATATATATATATATATATATATATGGTTTGCCTGACTTTGGGAAAGAATTTTGACCCGCAAACATATTAGCAATTGGTGAGTTAAAAAATCACAAATGCCATAAATAAAATAAAGATTAACTCTCTAATTACACAAAAAATAAAATCCATCATCATAAACCATTTTCAATACCCATTTATTTGCAACTTAAAACAATGTTTCAAGCTCAATATACTAACGCTTTTCAAAAAATTCAAAACCCAACTAACTAACTAACTGTAAGTCATGACATCATCATCATCAACCGGTGGCTCGCAATACTCTTTGATTCCTAGATCCTGACATATATGTATAATTTCCTCAATGACATGCCCTCGACGCCTCCACCGCTCTTCCATATCCTAAAGTTCATGCGGTGTCTCGGCCGAATGGACAACTTTAGTCTAGTTGACTCTTCCACCTCCCGTGCAACTATTTTTGGGTCCGGGTACCAGAAGTCACCGTGGCTCGCAATGTAGCTGGAAAAAAAAACGTTAACATTATTATTATTATTATTATTATTATTATTATTATTATTAAACATATAGTCAGTTTAATTGTGTACCTTCTTATCCGCTTCTTTATTTCGGCGATCTTGTCTCGAGGAGTCGATACATGTATACCAAAATCAACCGTATCCTCCATATGTGGGCAACGGTTAAAATTGGCTATTGGCTTCGTTGCTAACAGGCTGTTTTGGTATTCGACTCGTTTATCGTCAGGTCTCAGAAAGACAATCTGCAATATATGCATCTCGTTGACTGTCATCTGCCATTCAATTCAAATCAACATGTTTAAACAAGTTATAAAATAAACGTTTATCATTAAAAAAAATACATATATTATTTAAAACACTGTTTACCTCGACTCCATCGATCTCGCATCGGTCACCCACATCGTACGGGTGCACCACGAACAGGAACACGACCGCATCAAACACGGTTTTACACGTGTTCCCGAACGCAAATGCGCCGGCACGAGAAACGCGCAAATAGTAATTACAGAGTGGGGAGCAACAACCTCAAGGATGATCAAAGAGATGGGAAGTATCGACACGCCAACCAATATACTCAATATGTGGTGGAGTGTGTTTACGGCCGCGTTCGTGTTTCTCAGAGATCGTGCAAGCCTTGCACGATCTCTGAAGACATGAACCGGTGAAACAAAGGAGAAAACAGTTACTTCAAGGTATGAAAGACTATTGGAGGGCCCTTGCACGATCTCTGAGGAACACGAACGCGGCCGTAAACACACTCCACCACATATCGAGTATATTGGTTGGTGTGCCGATACTTCCCATCTCTTTGATCATCCTTGAGGTTGTTGCTCCCCACACTGTAATTACAATTTGAGCGTTTCTCGTGCTGGGTTCATTTGCGTTCGGGAACACGTGCAAAACCGTGTTTGATGCGGTCGTGTTCCTATTCGTGGTGCACCCGTACGATGTGGGTGACCGATGCGAGATCGATGGAGTCGAGGTAAACAGTGTTTTAAATAACATATGTATTTTTTTTAATGATAAACGTTTATTTTATAACTTGTTTAAACATGTTGATTTGAATTGAATGACAGTTGACGAGATGCATATATTGCAGATTGTCTTTCTGAGACCTGACGATAAACGAGTCGAATACCAAAACAGCCTGTTGGCAATGAAGCCAATAGCCAATTTTAACCGTTGCCCACATATGGAGGACGCGATTGATTTTGGTATACATGTATCGACTCCTCGAGACAAGATCGCCGAAATAAATAAGCGGATAAGAAGGTACACGATTAAACTGACTGTATGTTTAATAATGTTAATGTTTTTTTTCCAGCTACATCGCGAGCCATGGTGACTTCTGGTACCCGAACCCAAAAATAGTTGCATGGGAGGTGGAAGAGTCAACTAGACTAAAGTTGTCCGTTCGGCCGAGACACCGCATGAACTTCCAGGATATGGAAGAGCGGTGGAGGCGTCGAGGGCATGTCATTGAGGAAATTATACATATATGTCAGGATCTAGGAATCAAAGAGTATTACGAGCCACCGGTTGATGATAATGTCATGACTTAGAGAGTTAGTTAGGTTTTGAATTTTTTGAAAAGCGTTAGTATATTGAGTTTGAAACATTGTTTTGAGTTGCAAATAAATGGGTATTGAAAATGGGTTATGATGATGGATTTTATTTTTTGTGTAATTAGAGAGTTTTAATCTTTATTTTATTTATGGCATTTGTGATTTTTTAACTCACCAATTGTTAATATATTTGCGGGTCAAAATTCTTTCCCAAAGCCTGACAAACCATATATATGAAGTTATGAATGAACAACCTAATTAACTAACTAACCTATGTTATGAATTACTAATTTATTTATAAATATACAATTACGGGTGAACTTTGGCTGTCCAGGTTGTACATCACGCATCACTTTTTGTTGAAACTATTTTGCTCAGGTTGGTTCTCATTGGACCTCATATTCACTTTACTTTACTTTGTTGTTACTAGAACAAACTTCCACCTTCTCTTGATCTCTCTCCATCTTTTAACATTTGTTCAGGCATGCACTGCTCATCAGTCTGGAGAAACCCTGTCCTCTTCCACCTACTCTCGCCACCACCGTCATGTTGCTTTTCCACCGTCTTCACTTCCATCATCACTGTTGCTGGGTTCTATTTCTGGACTCTTGGTGGCGGTGGTTTGGTGTTCGCAGACGGTGTCGGTTGATACGGTCGCGGTGTATGGCTCTTTTGCAAGAAGCTTAATTCATTATTATGAAATCCATTGATTAGAGCTCTGAATTTTGTCGTCAAATCCCCAATTTGGGGTTTTCCACGATCATTTTTGGGCTAATCTTTAATGCAGTCATCAAGGTTGTCTATGACTTAACAAAAAATTAACTTTAAGTAAGCTTTATTTATGTTTCAACATATTGATAACATATATGTAGAAAATGAAGGTTAAAACATTAGAAAAAAATTCGAACTTTAAGGGTAAAAAATGTAAATTCTAAACTTATAGTAACATCAAGTGCAGGAGTCGTAAGTTAGTAACCCTAAATTCTGGAAGACCGCCTTCGTATTCTCAAATCTCCTCTCCGGCAGCCTCCAATCTCCTTCTCAACCTCCTCATTTGATAAAAAAATATTGTAGATTTTTGTCAGATCTTCATCTCTTCTTCGTTTTGAGTCACAAAAGCGCTACCAAGCACCGAATTCATCAACTGAAAACGAGATTTTGATTAAAATTGTTCGATTCCTGCAATAACTGGGAACGGTCAGTTTGACCGATCCAGATCGCGTTTCCACAGCGATCCGGTACGAGCGATCCGGAACGAAGATCGCGGGTGTTGCCACGAATCCTGTGACTATGAGTTTAATGGCTTATATAGCATGGCACAGTCATTATATCTATTCAAGAAAGGGATATCGTATTAGATGATGTTTGAAAAATGTGAAATTGAGTTGTTCAATAGGTTTTAGGGCAAGAAAGGAATATGATAGATATTTAGATGATGTGCGGGAAATGTGAAATTGAATTAGCTTATATAGCATGATACAATCATGGTATCATTTGAGAAAGGGATATTATATTAGATGATGTGCTGGTTTTTCGGACGGAATAGTTAAAACTTTTTGCTTTTATGGCTAGTTTTTTTTTTCTGTAGATAATACTAGCAGCTGTTGAAAGAATCAACGTTGTTTCATTTTCTTTATGATTAAATGAAACATACACACATGTGTGTTTTTACCAATATACTATTTAATTATTTTTTAAAGACAACAAACAGCTTAGTTTATGGTTTATGGTTTATGTTGGGTTGGATAGGGTTATGATTTGATGAAGTAGTTGGCATTTTTCATATAAAATGGCATTGCTCAATGACGGGCAACTCCCAATATATAGGTGAATTTATTGCGTGAAAAGATACTGCTTTTAGTATAGATTTATTGTTTATAACAGTCTCAGTCTTTCAATTGGTTACAAGATTATGATAGCTAGAGTATATTTCAGGGTACTATGCATTTCAGAAGATTATTCCGAGTGAGGGTACGAAGGCTTACCCTAGTCTCCTGGAACCGACAAATCGTTCTAATGTTTTACAAAATTTATCTTCTTTAAAATTTCCTCGTCATCTTTTCTTCATTGATTAGAGATCTGTTAAGACGTGTTATAGTAATCATTTTTTTTGTGCTTCGTGTTACTAGTTATGGATCTTTGGATGCTACATTCTATGTGAAGTAGCTTTATTAACATGCAAAAAGTTTCAAGGTTCCACATTTTCGGAGAAGCACTACAAATCTATATTGTAGTAATTATTTTTTTCTGTTTTTTAGTGCATTTGATTTGTATCATTATATATCTATAGTTATCACGTTTTTTTTTGCATTGAATTACTGTACGCATGGCTTCATAATTATATTTATTTACGACTATCATCGTCTTTGGCAGTGACTACCTGTTCAAGCTTTTGCTCATTGGAGATTCGGGTGTAGGAAAGTCATGTCTACTTCTGAGGTTTGCTGTAAGTGCCTTGGCTCTTATACAAAATATTCTTTTTTAGTACATTTACATATTGGAGATACTTTTTTTTGTTTGTATGCGGTTCTCATTTGCTATTTATGTAATATTCATGCACGTGAGGTAAAGAGTAGCACACTAACACCACGTGAATGACCTCTGAAATTTTAATAAAAGCGGACACAATAGGAGTTTTGAATAGTTACTGCAATTAGGCCTGCCCATATAAAAGGATATTTAATGTTATTCCTTATTGTCACAGCTTTCTAAAAGTATCTACATGTTGATAAACGTAGTTATTTTCATGATTTTCATACAATTTAACGTAACTTGCTTAACTAAAAATCCAAGTTTGTTTTGTTGGCTCGTCTTTTATGATTTATTTGTCGTATAAAAAGAATCTTGGTAAATTAAAAGTTGCTAACTTCTCGATGCGCAAGAGATCATCATCATCATCATCATCGTACTCAGTACATCCCACCAATAGCAATGCTATGGTAGGGTCTGAGGAGGGTAAGATGTAGACAGCCTTACCTCTATCCCATAGGGATAGAGAGGCTGCTTCCGATGCGCAAGAGATCATTTTTCATTATTAACTTGAATGATAACATAAAATATCATGCAATAACATGCATATATATTCTCTGTATGCTATTTACTGATTTTCCTTGTTTTTCTTGCTTCTGTTTCCAACTTGTTATAGGACGATTCTTACTTGGACAGTTACATAAGCACCATTGGAGTCGATTTCGTAAGTAAATTAATTTGTCTTGATTGCTAACTAGAAATACACGCATTGAAGTTTGACTTGACTTTTCTGCGTACTTTCTGTTAGAAAATTCGTACTGTGGAGCAAGATGGCAAGACTATTAAGCTTCAAATAGTAAGTTTAAACTATTATTAATTCATAATAATTAAATGATCTGGTTTTTTCATGTTGGATTTGATTTGTAATCACACAAGCCAAACCGTTTGTATTGTTATCCTTTTGTCCAATAAGTGATTTTGTTTCTTTTTCGGTTCTGCTAATGCACAGTGGGACACTGCTGGACAAGAACGTTTTAGGACAATCACAAGCAGCTACTATCGAGGGGCACATGGCATCATTGTAAGGGTCCCACTCGCCGTTTTTCTTACTTCAAATTGACCTATTTGTCCATTATCACCCTTGTAACGTGTTATTTTTGTATGTATTCAGGTGGTTTATGATGTGACAGACCAAGAGAGCTTTAATAACGTTAAACAGTGGCTCAGTGAAATCGACCGTTATGCGAGTGAGAATGTCAACAAGATTCTTGTTGGAAACAAATGTGATCTTATTGCAAACAAAGTCGTTTCAACTGAAACAGCCAAGGTAAAATCTTGTGGATGTTATTTTTACTATAAGCAACCAACGATCGACCGATCGTAGTTAAGTTCGTTAAGAGACTTATTTATCGATGTTTGCAGGCATTTGCCGATGAAATTGGAATTCCTTTCTTGGAAACAAGTGCAAAAGATGCAACCAATGTTGAACAGGCTTTCATGGCCATGACAGCTTCCATCAAAGATAGGTAAGTCGCCATGATACGATCAGCAATAATAGGCCAATAGTTAATTCAGTTTTTCTGAATGTCACAAATAGCTAATGTTTCTGTTATGTTATGTTAATGTAGGATGGCTAGTCAACCATCTTTGAATGCCTCAAAGCCTCCAACGGTCAACATCCGTGGTCAACCAGTGTCGCAGAACAGCGGATGCTGCTCTTAGGGGTTGTATTTGATAGGGGGTGAAATCGCAGTGTACAAGTATTATCTTTGTGTTAGGGGTGGATTCTTTTTTACTTTCTTTGCTTCTGACTGTTTGGTTTGTATAAATTTCAAGAATTCTTTTTTACTTTGCTTTTCTTAATGTCAACAGAACACAAATTTGTTATTATTTCTCTCTGTTTTCTTTTTAAACGGCAGTGTGTTTATCTAGAGAAGGTTCGAACGTGCGACTTTTGTTGAACCTGCGATTTTTGTTGAGGTCTGTAGTTGTCTGCGCAATCCGTGAAGCACAAATTTTTGTTTGTATACTTGCTAGTTGCAACTAGAGGTGCACATAGAAACCAGTTAACCGGTTCATACCCGATTATGTAACAGGTTACTAACCGGTTCAATTCTAACCGGTTACTGGCTGATCCTAACCGTCGGTTAGTAACCGGTTTATATTATTGATTTCAAAACCGGTTATTAACTGGTTAACCGGTTAACCAACTTTTTACATTATTATTTTATTAAAATCGGGTTTTCTCCTGTTATTAACCGATTAACTGGTCCAGTCTAAACCGTTTCTCTAACCGGTCAAAACGGTTACTACCCGAACCCAAAAACCGGTCTAACCGGTTATTTACCGCAAAAAAAAAAGCGGTTAGAATATTAACCGGTTAATGGTTAACCGATTTGTGCACCTCTAGTTGCAACACTACTTTTCATATGTACAAATAATTACAACATACTTGCAAACATATTAAACAAGCTATAACTTTCACTCAAACTCGAGTCGACTTTCTAAAAGTTGATGCAAAACGCTCATGGCGACAAGATAATTACCGAGGATGTGTTTCTGTAAAAAGAAATAAGATTCAGCTATAAAATATATCTTAAGACCAAAATAAGTCAGCAACAAGGAACTAAATATTGCCATTCATCTATTGCAAAACAAAACTGATAAACATGTGTGTCAAACATACAAATTAACCGGCTTTCACACGCTCCAAATCTCTAAAAAATTCGAAACACACACAAACGAAAATTAAACAATGCAGACCAACAAAAAGACCAAAACTAAAGGTACAAAGAGCATATGAAAAACACAAGAAATTTACACTTTAAAAAACCTCCCATTATTCTTGACGATTATTTCCCGCCATTTCTATAGATTTGTTTATGAAATGCTAATGACAGGATACAACGCGTGCGCCTCACTTGCCGCCTAAAGTGGGAAAGTGACTCGGATCCTCAATCTTGGGAGCTTCTTCATATGCATAGCTCGAACCACCACCACCACCACCTTGGTTAAAACGACTACCACCTCCGCCACGCCCCCGCCCACGGCCTCCAGGGGTGTAATATTTCTCACCTTCGGTCGGTTTCAAAAACTCATTGATGCTGAGCGACTGCAACACTAAATATCCGATAAACAAAAGCTACACTACAGCTCTAGACTGATTGATGCAAGTAACGTTTTTTTTGTAAATATCATATATACCCATGCAAAAAATAAAAATATTGTATATGCCCTTACAAAGTTATTAATATATCATAATACCAAATTCATTAAAAAAAATTAAAAACAACCATATAACTTTAGTTTGATTAGATGCGATAAAAGGCATTACAATGTAGACCATTCGATGCGTTAAATCTTCGAATGGTTTGCAATGTTGAAGAAGTTATGAGAGACGATTTGGTTTTAGTTAAAGGTGAGAAATGTCGTAAAAATTAGAATAATAACATAGGGTATAAACACATTATTTAATAGAAGGGGTAGAATCATCTATTCGTTAAAAAATGAGCATTTATGAAAGTTAAATTTTTTGAAAAATAGCGGTAAAATGATCATTTATTAAATTAATATTAATTAATAGGGGTATATATGATATATTAATTGAGTTTATAAGGGCATATATGATATTTTAGTTACTTTGTAAGGGTATATATATGATATTTTAAGTTTTGCTTGGGTATATATGATATTTGTAATATTTGTAAGGGTGTATATGAAATTAATCCTTAAAAAAATAAAAATAAATAACCTTCTTAGCGCGTTCTTCTTTATCAACAATCTCTTTTCGTTTATCCTTATCCAAACCCTACATAAAAATCCCAAATCAAGTTGGTAACTTTTAAGTTTTAAACTAACCCTTAAAACAAAATATTTAACCAAAAAAAAAGAATAAAAATAATCACCAGTTTGACAAAAATATCATCATTAGTTTTCTTGTTTGAGAGTTGTTGCATAGAAGCAAGCTCCTTGTCAACTTCCACTTTCCTTTCTTTGGTCTTGAGCGCTTCCAAAGCCTTCCGCTTCTCTTCTAGAACCTTCTGATACTCTTCAAGTGTCATTTCCTGCATCGTCAAAGTTCAAAATCATTAATAAAGAATTCGAACGAAAAGTTAATACGCCCTGCTTGCGGTGCGCGCATATAGTGTATATATGTGTGAACCCTCGGGTGGGCAAAAGTGAATTTGCACTAATTTGACGTTATTTTACTAATATCGTGAAAATAACGTTAAAAGTGGCGGAAGGTTAATCATGCATCATGTGGTGGCGTTGATAGCCGGAAGACAAGGGTACATGCACCAATCGGCCGGTGTCCCGATGGTTGAGTGTTATGTGCCTTATGTCCAAGGCTTGATGTAAAACTACTATCGAACCGGGGGTCTCACCGGAAGCATCCTCTCTATTCCTAAAGGGTAGAGGTAAGGTTGTCTGCATCTTACCCTCCTCAGACCTGCCATAGCTTTGCTATTGGTGGGATTTACTGAGTATGATGACGACTAAACAAAAAGTTAACTTAAAATTATAATTATTCACCTTATTCTCAGGTTCCTCGGCACGTTCAGGGTTCTCGTTTTTCCCATCAGTTGCACCTTCTTCGGTGTCGGGCTTATCAGAAGCCACGATTTTCTCTTTTTCAACCACCTCTTCATTAATCTCCCTGTGACAAAAAAATATTCATAAAAATTTCACAAATAAAAATATTAAATTATAATATATATAGACTAAATAGCAAGTAAAAAAAATACTGATTGATTTCATCAGCTTGAGTTCCCCAATTCCCACGGCCCGCTCCATCGCGCTTGAATTCATTTCTAAACATTAAATTAAAATACAAGACAACATTTACAATTATAAATAATAATAAAATAAATAATAAAAAAACTTGATCAAAATTTTACCCGCGTCCGGTCCCGCTACGGCGTTCATGTGTCCTACGACGATCTCCATCCTCGCCACCATCTCCATTAGCAAAAGACACATGACGATCCCCACGATAACCGCCACGTGGACCACCATAACCGCCACCACGTCTCTCAGAAGACTTACCATCAGAATCCTCAACGCCACGGTTACCAAACGAAGCATCATTGTTGCCCGAATCTCTATTGAAACCACCGCCACGGCCGCCTCGCCCGTATCCTCGACCGCCACCACCACGGCCGCCACGTGCACCTTCGTTTCTAGCTTCCCTCACTGTTCAAAGCAAAGTTAAAACCTTACAAACAAGTTCCTGGTTATTGTGTTCTCAATAAGATTATCCAAGTATTTAGGAGTCAAATAGATTCTAGGTAGATGTGTAAATGAGCCAAGCCGTTCACGAGCTACTCGAAATCGGCTCGCAAAAAGCTCGAATCGAGACGAGCTTAAATGAGCATGAGCCCAAATTTGTGCCTAAAAGTAAACTTGTTTAACAAACGAGCTCGAGCTCGAGCTTCACTTATCAAGTTTGAGCTGGCTCGCGAGTCTATTATATACATAATTCTTATTTAATATATTAAATATATATTTATTTAATAATTATAATTACACATAAGACTGAGATACAAAGAAGTAATAATTCATGTTATACTACATATAAAATTATAATAAAAAATAAATCTACCAATAAGTATCAAATATATATATATAACTTTTTGCCTAGGGATGAGACCGGTACCAAAAATCTCGGTTCCAAAAATTGCAAATTTTGGTACCAGTACCGGGACGGTACCGGTAGTACCGGTATTGAAGGTAAAAAATCGGGAAATACCGGTACCGATATCGAAACTCAAAACTTTGGTACCGATTCGGTACAGGTTCTGATTCGGTATAGGTACCGAATTTGCTCATCCCTATTTTGCCTATTGTATTGATGTTTATATAAATAGAAAATATAAGGATCCAACTACAAGAGAGACAGGTAAGCGGGAAACAAGCTGCGCCACAATCCCCCCTTTTATGGCCTATGTTATTGATGTTTATATTAATAGAAAATAAAATCAATTGTGATACAAAGAACTAAATAATACATATTATGTTATAAATAAATCATAATAAAAAAATACATCTAAAAATACTTATAAATATTACAAAGTATTTAACAAATCATAAACGAGCCTAGCCCAAGCAAAGCTCAAAATACTATTCACGAGACAAGCTCGAGCTTTTAGCAACATAGCTTAAAACAAGCCGAGTTCAATCATAGTCATTTACACCCCTAGTTTGATGTAACTTTTTAAGTCACAATAATCAATTAAAACTAACATCTAAATTATACCCCCCCCCCTAAAAAAAATAATTTTAAAAATCATTAATATCATATTAAGTTAACAACACATATATAAACTAATAACTAATAAACATACGCATATGATTATCTGAGTATTTAGGGTCCCAATAGCACTCAAATAGATTATAGGTAGGGATGTAAACAAGCCAAGCTGCTCACAATCTACTTGAGACCGGCTTGCAAAAAGCTCGAATTGAGTCGAGCTTAAACGAAAACGAGCAGCTCGCAAACCTAAACGGGCTTATTATTTATAACATTTTTATTTGATATGTTTAATATATATAAATATAGGGGTCAGATCAAATACAAATAAAATTAACGTGTTAACTGTGAGAATCAAGTAGTGTAATTATATATACAACATAATGTAATTATAGTATAGTTAATTACACTACTTGATTCTCACAGTTAGCACGTTAATTTTATTTGTATGTTAACTTTCCCCTATATACATATGTAACTAATACTTATAAATACACATAACATTGTGATACAAATAATTAAATAATACACATAATGCTATATATAAAAATCATAAGTAAAAAATATATCTAAAAATACTCATAAGCAATTAAATATCTATAAATTCATTTGTAATATCATATACTGAGTTAACAAAACATATAAAAACTAATAACTCAAAAAGTTACCAGCTTGAGTTGGAGGTAACTCAAAAAAGCTCAATCCAGCTCACGAGCCTATTACATATATCATTCTTATTTAATATGTATTTATTTGATAATTATAATAACACATAAAATTGTGATACAAAAAACTAGATACTACACATTATGCTACATATAAAATTATAATAAAATAATGAATTTAAAAATAATTATAAATGTATATATAAATAAAATAATAAATGATATAAACAGTCAAGCCTGAAGCTCCTCTATAAATAGAGCTCGAAATGAGCCGAGCTCACAATAATTAATCAAAACCAACATCTAAATTATACCCCCCCCCCCTAAATAATAATAATAATAATAATAATAATAATAATAATAATAAATTAATTAATATCATATTGAGTTTACAACACACATAGAAACTAATAACTAATAAACATATGCATATCAAAACTAACTAAACAACAACAATAACTCAAAAAGTTACCGGCTTGAGCTGGAGGCAGCGGCTTGGAAGGCAGCTTAGCCGACGGCTTAGCCGGCTGAGCCACAGCAGGTTTCTTGACCGGCTGAGCCACAATCTTCTGCAGAAGCTGCTCAGGGTCATCATTATCATCAACACCAAGCAAATCAAATGGGTTCAAAGTTGCCATATGTGTGTTTTTTAGTATAAAGCTTGAATCTTTATGATGGATAAGAAGGTTGATTACAGTTTTCAAGTGTCATATTTGATTAAAATCGAAAACCCAGATGGAATATTGAAGGGTTTGATGAGAGTTGAAAGATGAAAGATGAAACCCTAGTCGCAATGGACAAAGATGATAAGAGTGGGTGAAGGTGAATAATTTTAATAATAATAATAATAATAATAATAATAATAATAATAATTGAATATAACTTATAAACCTTTAATGTGTCTTGGGGTTATTATTATTATTATCATTATAGTTATTTTTTACTTTGGTTGGATACCGGCAGTGTCGTAGAAATGCTAGTATGGCGGTGTGATGAGAATTAGTGATTAATCGGGATTAATTAAACCAGATTTTAATATATAATTTTCAGTTTTATTTATATATATATACATAGACGTTTTTATTTGTAATTTTCAGTTTTATATATACGCATATACATTTTGGCCGGAATCTCATTGGAAACAGCTAAATTTGGTTGAAATCTCGTCGAAAACCGCCGATTTAGGTTGGAACCTCGCCAGAAAACCCCAATTATGTTCGATTAATCGTGATTTTGGCCGGATTTAACGATTGACCGATTAATTGACCGACTAGCCCAACATTAATTAGTGGGTGGGGACTACAGATTAATTGATGCCTAGTCAGGATTTTTGCAACACTAGATATTGGTAATGAACTACTCCCTCCGTCCAGTTATAAGTGTCGTAGTTTGATTTTTCAAGTCTTTCTTGTTAAACTTTGACCGACAATATTTTTGTTTGTGTTATATAATACTTGATGTAAAATATATGAATGGATTGAGTTTTAAATGTATTTTACATTGATATAATTTTTATCAAGTATTATATGACACGAACAAAAATATTTACGGTCAATGTTGCAAAAGAAAGACTTGAAAAGTCAAACTACGTCACTTACAATGGGACGGAGGGAGTATTTGAGTTAGGCCTTCTAATGTTGTCACTTGTCAATTCGAGTCCCAGGTCCACCCATGTGTTACGGCAGAAAGTTCTGCTCTTATGATTGAACAACGACATGATTCCCGGGAGAACATCCAAGCCATACGAGATGACTGAAGGATGTAGTGAGTGTTTGATGGGGTATTTATATTGTAGGCGATAAGAACTGCTAAGAAGCTCCTAGATAATGACAATTAATTATCATACTTAGTGGCTCGAGTTTTAATAGTTTTAAAACTTTTTGTTAGGGGATTAGGCCCTGCTTCCAAGGCTGATAGGATTCCACTAAACTCATCAGTCTTAGGCCTCAGCGGGATTGCAACACTAGACTAAGAGATTGGAAGACTTTTTTCCATCATTTCCTACTTTCTTTACGGACTAGGGCGAATCGCAAGCAGACATAATGGAAATGGAAGGCTTGGACTGGACAGCAGCGAAAAACCAGATCAGTGACAGCCCTACCGAGAATTCGTCTCAATTAGGCGCTTGTAGGAGACTAGGAGGGGGCCAGCCGTCAAGTAGAAAGGAGAGATGAGGGCACATAAGTTTACCAAAAGACAGTCGGCTTATACGATTTGTAAACTAATACCTGAAACTTACAATCTCGAGCTCTAGTTATTGTTGACTCGGGCACATTGCTTTGCCAGATGTATACATGCTTAGATAGCTCTATGGGTTCGCCAATCCCCGCACTCAATGGCCATTGCCAACACTATCGCCAACCTTGTCGTCGCCTCACTACGCTTTAAACATTACAAACTACATAAAACTATTTTATCAACCAAAATTACAATTGGTTTCACATATTAATTATAACTCCCGTCTTTCATTAATTATAACATTTTTTTAAATTCCAGTTAATCAACATGTCATCCAAAGGTGTGAATTTCTAACACGACATGAACCTAACATGAAATTCACATGTTTGATTTTAGTATAAACTATAAACTAGTTAGGGTCAGTTAAGAACACACGAACCATTTAGCTAAACACGTCGCGTGCGTGTCAACCCTGTGTGTTTACATGTTGATCATTTTTAATCCATTTATTTTTATTTTATATTTTTATAATGTCTTAATGTTATAAATTATATGACTTATATATTTTAGGCCAAGTTCTAAATTCTAACAACAAATTGACACAAGATTTTAGAACTAGGATATAACTGTTTTACATACATTAATAATTTTTTTTTCTTTTTTGCAAAAATTATAATTCTGTAGCATCAATGTATGAAACAAATGAGGTAAACTGATACGATCCGAGTGTTGCTTCCTCAACTAGTCACCCACGTAGGCCATGCCATGTTCCTAATTCATGCATGTTCTCATGCAACATATTATCTAGTGTTTTGTTTATTTAGTTTGCATTAAGTATTTAAGTTATACTGCGGTTTATAGGTAATGGTTCCACTTAATAGGATAGTGGATAGTTTCTTTTGTTTTGGTTTGTTGCCTATAAAAGGCATTTAAATTATGTTATTAGAAGAAGAAGAAAATTATGAAGTGAAATTATGTCTTGTTCTCTGTATTTCTTTGGAGTCTAACCCCCTCAAAGGGTCACTATCTTGTGAGATTAGCCATCTCGAATCGGCTTCTATCATAACCAACAAGTATTCTTGACCATAAACACAACCAACCAGTAGACGTATATATGAACGTGTTTACGAACACATGTAAAATCGACGGAGCCTAGAGATTGAGGTCGATGTATTTAGTAGTGTAAATAATGAGGAAGGAAATAAGAACATTACAAAAACAATGTGAAAATATACTTTCATGTTTTACGTTAAGGTTAATAATTTAAAGATTATAAAATGTTTGGATAAAATAAATAAATATACAGAAAAAACTTTCATGAACAACATGTACAAACGAACATGAACGAGCGTTCATGAACACGTTATTGAACGTTCACGAACAAAATCGAACGAACTGGGGCTCTGCTCATGTTCGTTTGTTTTAACTTATCAAACGAAATTTCTTGTTCATGTTTGTTCAATGGGTTCGTGTCAGTTTTGGGTCGTTTAGATAAACGGTTCGGGTTCGTGTCAACCTAGTTGTTTCGCTGGTTGACCTGTTTAAAGAATTTTTTTTTTATAATGTGTTTATGTAGTGAATTAAATTGGTTGGGAATCTTATTAAAAAATTTAAAATCAAAAAGGAAACTGACATAATATTTTATAACTAATTGTAATTGTTTTATATAAATTTGTATTTTTTTTTTGTAAAAATGTGCATTTAAAGTATTAATGTGTGAAAAAAATATATAAATAGACAAATAAAATTTCGGATCAAGCGTGTCATGTTCGGGTCAACCCACAAATATGCAGGTTGTGTTCAAGTCCACGTGTCTTACACGATTTCCAGGTTCGTGTCAAATTTTGGGGTTTGGGTCAGGTAGTACCCATCAACCCCAAAACATGACCCGTTTAACACCCCTAGATTCCAATCGTCCATATTAAGAGTCGTGAATGCTCGATGCTTATAGCACTTCTCAAGGTATGTATATTAATAATCTTTTGTTAACAACTAACAAGGGGTGTTTGGATGTGCATTTCATGCGTGATTATTATTAATGTGATAGTGAGCTGTAATAAATAGAGTTTTATTATTGTCGTCTTGTTGGTATGTGACTAAACTGTTATAAACATCTTTATCAAAACAAACACTAATAAAAACACTTCCAACTGGACCCCTTCTAGTGTACCCTATGGTGTCGATGCTAACGACATCGACATGTACTTAACTTGGTGGGGGCGTGCTATCGATCGGTTGGTATGTCACTAAATTATTAGTAAGAAAATTGTTTAATCCTCGAACTTAACCAACAACGGATTAACTCAACACACTTTTTTTTGGCAAATGTTTTATGATCGAACCCTCCTGAGGATGATATCGCAGATGTACCGTGCATTTTTTGGGATGCTATCAAAACATGTATTACTATAAAAAGTGTGTAATTAATGTTCAATTCGTAACAATACCGGTACAAAAAACCAAAGATAGTTAACATAAATACACTTTAACTCTACTTTTAAATTACAATATTTTATAATAGCTACTATGTTATAACATTTGGAAGAATATATATTCGGTATCAAATTAATAAACTTACAACCATACACTATAAACAAATAAACAACCTATGACACACCATCCTTAAATATCTACTTGTACTCCTAAAATTTGTACCACAAGTTTTAAACCCCAAAATGTCAAGTTATAGGATTAGGCTTTTTCAAGTAGACTAAACCTCATTGGGTGTTTTCTTAGTGAACTAAACATAGACCATCACAATGCTAACATGTTATTCATTAAAAAAACATGGTAATATACAATAGAACTAGATATATATAATTTAGATAATGAAAAATAAACAAAGATCTAACTTTTCTTTAGACCATGTGTAATGTTGAGGGAGAAGTGTGTCACGTGGCGCCTCCAAGTGTTGCACTTGACTGCCCTTCATGGCATGCTTTGCACGTTAGAGGTGCTGCTGGCTCAACATCTACGAATGATGTGCCACGGTCAGAGCAGGCTCAACCTCTACGAAGGCCTAAAACGAACAAGAAAATTAGGCCCTTTTTCAATTTTCTTTTGTCGTCAACTCTATAAATTTACGTATTCTAACCAAAACAATTTATCTGTTTTGACCCATTATCCAACCCACTTGTATGTGATAATCACTTTCGTTTAGCCATCCTAGTATTCTAATACAAAATGTGACTACAAAATAAAGTGTAAATATATGTATTATTCATTGAAATAGAAACTTGGGCCTGGTTAAAATAAATATATGTAATATTCTTTTAAAAAAGGGGGGCCTTTTTAAAGTGGCCAAAAGCATGGGCTTGGGTTGCCTTACCCTAGAGTTGGGCCTGGCCACGGTGGGCATGCGTCACTAAGGCTAATCGGTATACACCTGTGGCCAACCCCTATTGGTCTAACGTGACAGCCCACATGACACCCCTCACGCTAATTGTCTCTCTGGAACACCCCCCCCCCTCCGCCACCACCAAAAAAAGGGTCATGCGTGGCCTAAGGGTACTGACAATGGTCGGAATGTTGCTTTTTAACCGTTGGCAACGATCCAATTTTTTTAAAAAATAAGTTTTTTATATAATAAATACATACAAACCATTCTCAAGCCATTTCAACCATTCTCAACCCTATTTTAACCCAAACAATATAATTTCAACCTAAAAATTCAAAATGAATGATTCTTCTTCCTCCGACGATACGAAATTTTCTTCATGCAATGAAGTTTACTATCGAACATGTTTTCTTTGGTGACGACCAAAGATCGTCTCCTCTCACAAGAAAAGATATTTAGTTAGTTTTTTTAGTTTTAGTTTATTTCACAATTTTATTTCCAGTGTTTTAAGTTTAAATTTTTATTAATGTTTGAATTATATATAAGTTTTATTAAATAAAAAAACCAAAAAATGGAGAATGATGGAGAAGGGTGTATACCCCTGGTTTAAGGTTGCGATTGAATGATGAGAGGGAGGATGATGTGACGTAGACGTGATGAATGAGAGAAATGATGTTGAGAGGTGTATACTCCTTAGCCTAAGTGAAGGTGTGCCACGGAAAACCTTAATAATTTATGAAAAAAAAGCATTAATATTAACTAACCAAAGTACCAAACCTTTCATCCTAGGATAACTCTTTTTTTATTGTTTACATTTCTAGAATGGTTAATTCACATACTTACTTCTAAATTTACACCAATATCCATGATAAGTGTGCACTCTCAACCACTTTAAAAGGTTGACTTTTATGGTACACCTGGATATCGTTACACCTAGACTACAAGCCTCTTAGTAAGTTCATCTTAAGATAACTAAGGTAAGAGAATGAACTTGTATGCTCAAGAAACCAATCAAATGTAAACGAATCTGGTTCAGAAAAGCCTTTCTAGCCGTAGAACTTTATAATTAAATCAGATGAAAATGGTACTAATTTTAAATTTAAACGTGTTAAAAGAGTTGGGTTGAAAGGGATGTTAATGCTAATTTGATCATAATTTCTAATTCGGGATATTATGAGAAGTTCAATATTGACATTTTACGTTAACAAAGTCAAAGATATTACGTTGAGGAAATACATTCAATGAGTTACTCTCTTATAAAACCGATCTATTAACTCGTTAAAAAGAATCTATCTCTTATAATAAAAGACTACCACTTTTGCCACTTGTTAACCACACAGCCTTTCTTACATTTTTTTCAAACAATTTCAATATATGGTCCTTTATATTTTAAGTTATTTTAATATATGAATTCAATATTTTAATTGAATATAAAGCCTAACCGATTCATTCATTAATATGACTTTTTATATAAGATTGGTTTCAAATTTGGTATTAAAATTTTCTCATATGCATTTGAACAAAGAAAAATGTGTATTTTCTTAATTTTCTCTAAAAATTTTGTATAAATATTGCAAACATGAAGAATACTTATTATATATACATATCTTGGTGCTTAGCATTAAATCATTGAAATTGAATATTATAATTATAATTCATATGTATAACGATTTACTATATGAATTATCTGTCATTTATTTATATGACTTTTTTTTGTGTGTAGTATAAAGGGTTTTAGCAATAAAAAGATCAATATTTAGTTTTCAATATTTCTTCCATAACACAAACCAAAATGCTTCATAAACATATCTATTTATGACTTGATTTATACTTTTTTACACATTCTAATATATTTGTGTAATTTTAATGTAAATTGCAATTGCATTAACAATATATGATCATTTTTCTTGATAGTATTTCACTTAATGGTTAAAGTTTAAAATTTTCATTAATTACCCGTGTAATACACGGGCCTCAAACTAGTACAAATATATATTTATATAGTCAACTTGCTAATCTACTTATGACCGACTTAACCTATTCATTATAAATTCGGTTTCATCTCACCAACTCATTTAAATCTTTAGGTAAATGTATTATGTGCTTATGTTTGGGTTTAAACAAATTAAGTTTGTTCGGGTTGCAGTTGATACAAGTAAATATATGAGTCTTGTTTAATTTGGTTCACCAATTCAACAGAGTTTTATCTTACAAAGTGAGAGAATGTGCCACATAGCGAGTTTTGCTGAAGATTCATATGAAGCGATGAGAATGCACCACATATACGTTGTTACTTGTTAGTCTAATGGACGATTAATATTTGTGTTTATTTATAAACCATACATGTTTAATATCTAATTATTATTACGCTACAAATATAAAGGAAATTATTATGATATATTAGCTGTCATATTTAGTTGCCTGTTTAGTTTATATGTTTCCTTTTTGTTCTCCTTGATCTTAGGATCTTATTTTGTATTTAACCTCTTGTTATGATATGAAAAACCAAGATTGAATACCAAATTCTATATGGTATCAGAGCGGGTTCTCAAGAACCACCGCTCGTAACCTAAGATGGCCGGAGATAAATCCAGCGGCAGTGGCAAGAATGAAGCCATCGACGCCAACTCACCCTATTATTTATCCCCTTCTGACTTACCCAAACAGATGCACGTCAATGAAACCTTAACCGACGGAAACTATAGTGACTGGGCGAAGGAGATGACAAACTTTCTGTTTGCAAAGAACAAGATGGGATTCGTGGACGGTACGATCCCTAAACCAGAAAAGGCGGCAGCCAACTACATGCTGTGGATGCGTTGTGACGCCATGATCATTGGATGGCTCACGACAGCGATGGATAAAGACATCAGGGGGAGTGTGAAGTATGCTAACGCCTCCTCTGAAATATGGAATGACTTGAAGGAAAGGTTCGGGAAGGAGAGTGCGCCTCGAGCCTATGAGTTAAAACAATCTCTCTCAATAACCCACCAAGATGATTCGTCCGTTTCGGCGTATTATACCAAGCTCCGTGGGATATGGGATGAGATACAATCTGTCTTTCCCATCCCGCGATGCACTTGTGGAAATTGCACTTGCAACATTGGGAAAAGACTCACTGAATTCAAGGACAAAGAACGATTGTATGAGTTTTTGATGGGTCTCGATAGGGATTTTTCAACAATAAGAACTCATGTTCTTTCCATCAAGCCCACTCCCACACTTGGAGAGGCCTATCGTCTAGCTTCTGAAGAGGAACAGCAGAAACAAATCACCATGATGAGAAAAACACAGGTGGAGCCGGCTGCGTTTAGAACTCAAGGACAACGGGAAGGTTCTTCCAGCTTTCAACGAAGCAAACAAGTTGATCATTGTTCTCACTGCGGGAGAGATGGTCATAAACGGGAAGGCTGTTTCAAATTGATAGGCTATCCCGAATGGTGGTCCAGTAAAGGTAAGATGGACAAAGGGAAGCCGAAGGCTGCACACGTTGAGACCGAATCCAGTCTAGCGGGCCTAACAGAAGCACAATACCAAACTCTCATGAAACATCTTGGTGGCAGTGGGCAGCATACAGAAGGTGAACCTACTCGTAAAGCAAACATGGCTGGTAAGCGTAATGAACCTGATTATTGGATCTGGGATTCGGGTTCGACCGAACATATTGTACATAAACAGGAGTCTCTTGAAAATGGCACTCGAGCCATACGAGAGGCGCCTGTTATGATACCGAATGGCGACAGTATACCGGTAGAAGCTAAAGGGAACTGCACCCTAATTGGTGGAATTAAAATCAAAGATGTTTTACACATTCCTAACTTCAATTGCAATTTGCTTTCTGTTAGTAGACTATCAAAGGAATTACAATGTATTGTAAGTTTTTTTCCGGATTTTTGCGTGATGCAGGACTTACACTCGAGGAAGTTGATTGGCACGGGTAAATGCGTTGAAGGTCTATATCGGATGGGGATGGTGGCTCAAGAAAGGAAGGCTATGGCAACGAAGGTTGATGCAAAAACTTGGCATTCAAGACTGGGCCATGCATCTGAATCCAAGTTATCGCATATTTCTTTTTTAAGAGAATTTTCTTTCAATTTTAAGAACAATGTTTGTGATTCGTGTAGCAAAACACACACGGTCTCCTTTTCCTAAGAGTTTTATTAAAACTACCGAATGTTTTGAGTTGATTCATTGTGACATTTGGGGTAAATATCGTAAACCATCCACAACCCATGCAAGTTTTTTCTTAACTATTGTGGATGATTTTAGTAGGGCTCTTTGGATTTTTTTAATCAGGCACAAGAGCGAAGCTAGTGATTGTTTGATAAACTTTCACCAAATGGTTAAAACCCAGTTTTCAAAAACCATCAAACGGATAAGAAGTGACAATGGAGGTGAGTTCACTTCCAACCGCATGAAAGAATTTTATGCGCGTGAGGGTATTTTGTCAGAAACTACTTGTCCTCATACACCCCAACAAAACGGAGTGGTTGAACGAAAACATCGACATCTCCTCGAAACGGCTCGGGCTCTCATGTTCAACGGGGGCATTCCAAAGAGATTTTGGGGAGAATGCATAGAGGCGGCTGTCTACATCATTAATCGCCTTCCGTCTAAGGTTATTAACAACCAAACCCCTTATGAGATCATTTTCGGACAAAAACCCGACTATGAACACATGCGGACTTTAGGGTGTTTAGCCTATTATAGCAGCATAGAGACAGGAGGTGACAAATTCGAATTCAAGGGAAGACCGGGAGTGTTTATGGGTTACCCACAGGGAACGAAAGGTGTCAAAATTTTTGATCTTGAGCACGGAAAAATGATAGTCTCACGTGATGTCAAGTTTGTTGAGAATAATTTTCCATTTGCTTATCTCAAATCCAAGGATCCAACTTCTGATATTTTTGAGCTCCCCATGTGGCATGAAGATGTTTATGCCAAGCATATGGAAGACGACAATGGTGAAGAAAATGCCATGTCCGATTTCTATCAGGAAACCGAACCCATTGAGACTACTGAACCGATTGAAGAGACACAAATCGAGGATAACATTGCCATTGAAGAATTTCATGTTGACCCTCTGGCTCCACGGGACACAAGGATCAAGGTGCCTCCATCCCGACTACAAGATTACAACGTGTCACTACCACCATCCATAGACCACGCCAAACCCGTGCACAATCGAACTTCTTCTACGGTACATCCTCTTTCCAATTATGTTTCTTATAACAAATTTTCGGAATCTCACAAAGCTTTTTTAGCGGCCATTACTGTTTCAAATGAGCCAAAATCCTTCAAAGAAGCTATGCAGGATAAAGATTGGCGTGATGCCATGCAGCAAGAGATTAAAGCTCTTGAACAAAACGAAACATGGACGTTAGAACAATTGCCAGAAGGGAAACACGCCATCGATTCGAAGTGGGTTTACAAAATAAAATACAAACCCAATGGCGAGATCGAGAGATATAAGGCCCGTCTAGTGGCAAGAGGATTTACTCAGATAGAGGGAATTGATTACCATGACACTTTTGCCCCAGTTGCAAAACTGGTTACTATTCGAACTCTGATCACGGTTGCTGTCAAGAAAGGATGGTCACTACACCAATTGGACGTAAATAACGCTTTTCTTCATGGTGATTTAAAGGAAGAAGTATACATGAAGATACCGCAAGGTTTTTCCAATCCAGAAGAATCTAGAGTTTGTCGTCTCAGAAAGTCCCTATACGGATTGAAGCAAGCCTCACGTACTTGGTATCAAAAGTTCACAGTCTCGCTTCTAAATATTGGTTATAAACAATCTCATGCTGATCATTCCCTTTTTACCTATCAAAATGAAAGCAAGTTTGTGGCAATTTTAATTTATGTTGATGATGTCGTTATTACTGGTAATGACGAAGATATGATTCAAAGAACCAAAGCTCATTTGGATACGAATTTCAGCATTAGGGATCTTGGCCCATTGAAGTATTTCTTGGGTATTGAGGTTGCTCGGACTGAAGATGGGATTGTTCTAAGTCAGCATAAATATGCCATGGATATACTAATTGATTGTGGGCAGCTTGGATGTCGACCCAGTGGTTTTCCCATGGAGCAAAATCTAAAGCTTGATAAATGTCTTGAAAGTCACAAGGTCGATGCCTCTCTTTATAGGCGTCTTATCGGGAGACTGTTATATCTTCAGGCCACGCGTCCTGACATTGCCTATGCGGTCAATGTACTAAGCCAATTTGTCTCCGATCCCAGAGATAACCACATGAATGCAGCTCTTCGCGTGCTTCGTTACATAAAATCTAGTCTTGGTCAAGGTATATTTATACCAAAGGATGGTGGAATCCAACTTGTCGGTTATTGTGATGCCGATTGGTTGGGTTGTCCTTTCACCAGACGCTCGCGGACGGGTTATTTGCTGCTTTTGGGTGGTGCTCCGGTATCCTGGAAAACAAAGAAACAGTCAGTAGTTTCCCGTTCCTCGGCGGAAGCTGAATACCGTGCTATGGCTACTACAGTTAGTGAAATTCTTTGGATTCGTTCGCTGCTTAAGGATCTTACAGTTGACATACATGATGCTACACCTCTTCATTGTGATAATCTAGCTGCCAAACATATTGCAAACAATCCAGTTTTTCACGAGCGCACCAAACACGTGGAAATGGACTGTTTTTTTGTCCGAGAACGTGTTGAATCCTGTGAGATCTTGCCCCTTCACGTGTCCAGCAAACAACAGATTGCAGATCTTTTTACCAAGCCCTTGGGAACTCAGCCTTTATGTGATCTTCTTGGCAAGCTAGGTGTTCGAGATCTCCACACTCCAGCTTGAGGGGGAGTAAAGGAAATTATTATGATATATTAGCTGTCATATTTAGTTGCCTGTTTAGTTTATCTGTTTCCTTTTTGTTCTCCTTGATCTTAGGATCTTATTTTGTATTTAATCTCTTGTTATGATATGAAAAACCAAGATTGAATACCAAATTCTATAAAATAATATAAGAAGACTTTATTATGAGTTAAGTTCAAATAATATATTACTTTTTTTAGTAGTTCCTAAAAACTAAAATGCATTTTATTATATATGATGGTTGATTCAAATAAAAAATTGCTTGTAGCTATGATGGCCGGTAGGCTAACTTTTTGTGCTTCAATTAAAACTCTCTATCAACATTTTAGCATCACATTCAATTTTATTATCACCAATATATTTTATTGGTATACACACTTTAATAAATTGTACACACTTATCTATAATATCTGGTTTTCTAAATTCCAAATAATTATATTCAAAAAAATATTATAAACATAAACATATCTTATTTTAAGAACAATATAATATAGTTAAAACAAAATTATATTAAGAACATTAATCAATGTGTTAGTCATTGCCTGTTATTTATTCTTTATCATGCAATAATTATAAAATTATTTTTCTATAACGCTAGTAATATTATTTTGCTATTGCTACTGAGAGCATTTTAAGGCTTCAACATATACTCTTTCCTTTTTCTTTAATTTATATCTCTACAATTATGTTAAAAATGACCATATTTTATCTCTCAAGTTAAATTAATAAAACTTTTTTATACGTTTATCATTACATTTTTTCTCTTCTTCATTTACAAACACTTTATAAAAAATATTTAAAAATTATATAAAATAAATATTGTTTATTTAAATTTACTAGTGTACAATAACATTTTCTTTTTCTACCATTCACAACCACTTACAATCACATTCAAAAATAAAAACCCTCACATAATTTCGAGAAACTATTGGAAATGTTATGATATACTATTATTTTTATCTTCTCTCTTTTGTATAATAATAAGAAAAGGTTATTACTATAAATTGCATGCATGATTTCATTTTGTGATAATATATTAAGTGTTATTCTTATATTTACTTAAAATTACAGACATTAGATTTTTATTTATTATTTTTACGATATGTAGAGAATAGGCTGATAAATAATATAATGTATAGCCATTAAACAGTAAAACAACCTAGTCTCAGAAAAATTAAATAAGTCTTTGACTAAGTGAGTTTTTTTTCAAGCTTGGGTTTGGCTCAATCTTAGCTCTTTGATTATTTACAAATTAATTTATATATGTTTTTAATTATTTTTATACCATTTGAAAAAAAACCTTTATATGAGCTAAAGCTCGGCTACCCCCCCCCCCCCTCACTTGTGGCCTACTACTCCCCCCCCCCCCCCTCACTTGTGGCCTAGTAGTAGAAGGCTTGAGTTCTCCAGTGGAGACTCAAGTTTGAATCCCACTTGTGTCAGAGTGGATATTGACAATGAAGGATTTGATCTAGGCCTTGTGCAAAGGTTGTCCGGTCGAGCCCTGAGCCCATCCGGGTTTTCTTCCCATCATGTGTTATGTCAGAGAGTTATGCTCTTGTGATGGCACAACGGCTGTCAAGTGGCAGTTGGCGGTATGGTTTCCCGGGGGAACGTCCAAGTCAAACTCTAAAGCCAACGTTGGCCCGGTTAAGACTTAAGACAATATAGTCTGGCCAGAGTGGGGCGTCGAGGCTTTCCAATTTTGAAGGGTGCGGTAGCCTAAATACAAGAAAGTTGCTGTTCTAGAAAAAAGCTAAAGCTTGGCTCGAGCGCGGTTGTGCATTGTAAAACCAATAAAAAGAAGTTCACAAGAAAGAAAACTTAAAAATACACAAGGCTCCTTAAGAATCAACCAGCCTAGTTAAGCCTTTCATACAAAGCTAGAACTTGAAAAAGCTTAACTCGTTTCAAACTTTTTATGAATCCAAGCTTTACTATCTCAAAAGAGAACTTATTTTCACCTTAGTACCCTACATAACAATAAAGCGTAGAGAAAGACTTGAACTCATATATAAGGTGGAGATGTATATAGGACACGTGGTTCGAAAATGGCCACAGGCAAATAAAAACAAAAAAAATGTCACATACGTATATATGTTTGTACACATAATTATACATCAAAAGTGTTGACATGAACCAAGAGGGTGTGGACCTAATTACATACCGAGCAATCGAGCATATGATAGGGACTCATATTCAAAATATGGTCATTCCGACCAAACAAGTAAAAACAAACACTAAGCGAAACGATATTCAAACGAAATAATTTTACTTTTGCTTGTCTTTAAAAAGTAAACATAGTTATGCTATTCGATAAGAATCACTTTATAGTATCTTCTTACATTTATTCGTTTATTATTTGACTCAGGGGCGGATGTAGTTAGTAATCAGGGGTAGTGGCCAACTTTCCGTCGGTAGTGAAATTTATTTTATTTTTTTGGTGCTTTTGTATTTCACTACCTTTGAAAAATATAATCTTACCCCTCTTTGTTTAAAGTTCCAACCAAATTGAAAACTTAAACCAATTAAAGTCCAACCAAAGTTTAAAGGCCAAACAAAATAAAATCGTTGTTCGCTATTCCATTATGCTAGGACGTTGCCCCGACCCCTGCGGCCCTTCATCAGTCATCGGACTTCCACTCCGTAGCCGAGTAGCCGACGACCGATGATCCCTTAGTCCCTCTTCCACGGTTCAAATTCTACTTGTTCAGTTTAGGTATTCTTTTACTTTTATCTAAAAGTGTAATTGTTTAATTTGTTTATATAAATTGTTAACGTGGAATTGTTTTTGGGCAATTGAATAAGGCATTAACAGAATACGCGTTGAATGATCAGACTAGTATATATACTACACTTAACAACCGGGTTATGCATTCATTTACTCCTCATTTATTAAGACATTTTATACTTATTCTCATGTTTATTCTCATGTTGTAGGGTAGCCACATGATACTCCCTAAGTCCCTATCGTATAGCAAGTATAACGACATTGTTCATCTTAGCAGATACAAGTCCGAAGACATTTCATTCGATGACTCCTTACCAATGCCCGTTTCAACAGTTTGAATATATGACAAACTGAAATTTTTTTCTTACTCTTTTAGACACTCATCACGACTTGACTCAAATTTTCGGGACGAAAATTCTTTAACATGGGAATGATGTGACAATCGTCAATTTCAGGTTAACTCCGTTAACTCAACTCCGTCAATTCAAACTTAAAGATCATTGAATCTATAACGCACACTTCATTACATTTAAACTAGGGTTTAAATGACGCTTAACACTTACTACATGTGTAGTCTTTCGGGAATTGCACCGAAACGCAAACGAGTTGACGCAAACGATTGGTGAATAAACGAAAAACGTCAACATAATAATTATGTGATAATTATGTGTTAACATATGTGTTACTTGATTATATAGTGTGTAATGCTAGACAATAAACAAGAACTAAGTTAGTTAAGCTAGGAAAAGTAATACTTAGAAGTGGAGGGGCCAAAGTGTAACATAGTATTCTATAAATATATCATTAACAACAAACCCTAACTTATTCTCTCCCCATACACACAATCCCGATCGGAGCTTCCTTCCTTGTGAACCCTTGGCTGCCGTCACCTATACACACACATACAACCATCAAATCAAGTCCTTGATTGAAGAATTAGGTGCTAGGAAGGTATAATTGATTATCCTATACATCCTTATTACTTGATTTTGATGTTTGTTGGGTTAATTGTAAACCCTAGCTGCCGATTCTATATGTATATGTAGTTATTATGATTGTTGTTGATTAATTGATGATTTGATAACTAGATTGGATGTTGTTACATGTTGATTGTTGTGTCTATGATTTGAGTTCAAACAAAAACCCTAATCATGTATGTAATGGGTAATTGATGTGCATGGATGGTGTTTATGAAGTCTAGAGTGTTATATGAATGCATGATAGTTCATAGATTGTTAATATGTTGAGTTTGGATGCAAACAGTTTCTGGACAGAATGTGTATTTGATGTTTAAGTGACTGTAACGAAGTGTAAATATGAAAATTGGTTGAGATTATTGATACTACAGTAAACTAGGTTGAGTCTAGTTTCTAAAGAATATAAACTTGTAATTTTTGGATAAGTAGAAGTTAACTTTTATGATTTTACAAAAACGTTGTGCAAAGCTAAGCTGTTAGACCTGCTGTTAGGTTGTTTTGTAAATGTTATATTTCATGATCTACGAGACCAATTGGGTTGGTTCCACTTTTGGAAGTTGAATTATTGAGTTAGGAACCTAACCCAAGTGGTCTTGCATTTATTGGATTTTTCGTTTAACGGGAATTGCAAATAACATTCTGTTGCGCATGAATTTGACTGTTATGAGTTTGCTGTAATGATTTGATGATTGTGAGAAAACTTTGTGGAATAAAAATATACTAAAATATGTTTTGGAAACCTAAGACATATATGCTTCTGTGATGATTTTTGGTAAATTAATTGAGATTCTATGATCGGTGGAATAGTACAATCTTTTAAGTAGAATTTCTGTCTCGGTGAAACTAGCTGCTGAGTTTTGTGAAAATGCATGAAATATGATACTTGCTAATTTATTATCGTGTTTTGACCAAATTGCCCTTGAGGGGAATGATTGCAAGATGATTGTCATAATTTGACCAAATTGCCCTTATGGGGAATAATGGCTAGTTAATTGTCATGATTTGACCAAAATGCCCTTACGGGGAATAATTGCTAGTGATGTACTTTATGAATACATGACACGTATATGATTGCTTACACATGTAATGTGTCACAAATACACTTGTTAAAGTCACACACGATTCACAAACGAAACACGAAACATGTTATGTGCATAGGTATTATGTGCCGGGTCTAGAGACTCGATAATATTCCGACACTTAGAAAAATCTCTTTGTTGTTTTAGAACGCTAGAGAGAGTTTTTCTGTGACGCGCATCTTGGTGATTTAATTTGGGAAATTCTTCGCAAACAGTGAGTTTCACTTACCCCTTTTAAACTGTTTTAAACGCTTTTCACTTGGGGGAGATAACATACTCCGATAAACGCATTTAAGATTTTGTTAGTAAACTATATATCACTTGTAAAGGCTAAGTGGCAAACGAAACAATTGAAGTCCTACACATCGAACCGGTTAATATTTGGAATAGCGAGTCACTGTTGAGTAGTACTACTGGGTTTGACAAACCCCACCCAACGCAAAACTCGACTGGAAGTCGAGCGGGTGTAATTTTGGCTAACACGTACCATGGTCTGGATGACCTGGTGACAAGGCACTTGATAAACAGTCAGCTTCGGTGTTGAACACTTAGTAATACTTGCTTTATAGGCTAGCTACCTATAGATATATAATGAACATAACACTATCTGGTAACGCAAAACGCTGTAACGCAAAACGCTGTAACGCAAAACGCTGAACGCAAACGCTAAACATTTATTTTTATATAACTTGTGAACTCACCAACCTTGTGTTGACACTTTTAGTATGTTATTCTCAGGTAGCCGAGGCGGGCGCACGGTTTAGGAACATGCATTGCTTGAAAAACTTTTAACTATGCAAACTTACTTTTAACTGTTATCATTGGTTTTAAATCGTCCTGCGTGACGTAACATTGTTTTCTATGGTTTTACGCTTCCGCATTAAATTACTCGTAAACGTTTTTCATGGTTTTGAAACTTTGTTTTATGGTTTGATTAGAACTGGTGATTCCGATCCTGTTAGTTCACACCCTCTGACGGTAAAACTCCGTTAGTGGATTTTGAGGGTGTGACAGATTGGTATCAGAGCCATTGGTTATAGCGAACTAGAAGCTGCATGCATACTAGACTATAACCGCGACGACCCATTAGTTATAATGATACGCACTGCATAGATTTGTGTAGTCTTTGTTATCCTATATCTTTACCTCTTTCACTCATACGCGCGCACATACACGGCTTACCTGTAGGAATGTCGACGCCACCCTCATCATCATCCGATTCGATGACGCATGCTCACGGGAAGGAACCGCAGTTACCCACCGCATCGCCACCCCGTGTAGTCCCGGAACTCGAAGCTCCCGCACCGAAGAGGTACCGCCTATCCGGAGGCATATACGAAAACGACGTTAGCTGGGATTGGTACCCTAACATGATCAGACGTATGGTCTATCGCGAACAAGTTCCCCCGTTACCTCACCCGAACCATCCTGCTTATCCCAACACCCTACCACCCATAACCGAACCTGTAGAGCGAGTTTTCGCAGCTATTGTTTCATGCTTGGAGCGTGACGTGGGTTACATGCGCTATACGAGAGCGAACGTTTCCGGACTGTTAAAAGACGGAACCGAGACTAAGGAGGAGATTGCCCGCATGGCAGCGGCAATGAAGGAAATGCAAGAGGCTAGTGATCAACAGATGAAGATCATGAGAAAGATGCAAGCCGAGATGATAGACTTGCAAGAGCAACTCCAAGTAGCAAGGACCCGAACCGAGATAGCTTTAGAGCGTTGCGATGTCTTACAGATGCAACTTTAGTGATGATGACACTTAGATGGAGGGGTTGTCTCCATCCGAACTATTATTTTCTATGATTTTAAGGATTGATTGGAAATACTTTGTAGCGAATACAATGGTTTTAATCATGAATTTTTATTTAGATTAATATATGGTTGTGATGTGATGTTGTTTCTTATTATTTTCTTACCTATCTTTTTATTACATATATGGTGTGTTGTATATGAAAGAAAAATTCATGTTTAACATTTTATACTGTGATTCTAGGAAACGGCTGGAAGAAACGCTGGACGTGGACGTGGTAGCATCAACTTGACTGCAGCTGAACTCCAAACTCTGCTGAACGACCATGCAGCGGCCGCTTTAGCCGCACACGTTCAGAATCAAGCTGGAGGTCCAAGCGGAACGTGTACCTTCAAGAACTACCTTGACTGCAAGCCCAATGCGTTTAAGGGCACTGAGGGAGCTATAGGCTTCCTGCGTTGGGCTGAGAAGGCCGAGTCGGCATTTGAGATGTGCAATTGTCCCCCTGCCAGTAGGGTCAAATTCGCTGCTGGAACAGTTGAGGATTCTGCCCTCACTTGGTGGAATTCGAACGTGCAGATCCTTGGATTGGAACTGGCTAACGCTATGAACTGGGAGGAGTTCAAGAACATGATGCGAGAGGAGTACTGTCCGAGGGAAGAGATTTCAAAGTTAGAGTCGGAATTTTGGTCACTGAAGATGGTGGGCTCAGAAATCGAAGCCTACACCACCCGTTCTCACGAGTTGGCTGTGATGTGTCCGCGGATGGTGGATCCGCCGAGTAAGAGGATTGAGATGTATATCGATGGGTTAGCACCGCAGATTCAGGGCATGGTGACGTCTTCCAGACCAGCCACGATACAACAAGCGATCCGTTTAGCTCACAAACTGACGGATCAGGTTGTGACCCAAGGTGCGTTACCACCTAGGGGTTCAACCACTAAAGCCCGTGACAACCCGAGTAATGACAACAACAGCAACAGCAACCCGAGCAGCGGAAAGAGAAAGTTTGACAACACCAGATCCTCGTCCTCGAACCACCCACCGCAACAACACTACCGTAAGCCCGAATTCACTCGGAGCTTTAACAATCAAAGTCACAACAACAATAACAACGGTAGCGGGCATGGTTCGAGCGGATATGCTGGGAAAAATCCGAAGTGCAATAGGTGCAACTATCATCATGTTGGCCCGTGTAACCGTGTCAAGTGTCAGAGATGCGGAAAGATGGGTCACCAGGCGAAGGAGTGTAGAGGTGACCTTGCGGCAACGGGTGCTCCTAAACCACCTATGACGACGAAGGGATGTTTCGAATGTGGGCAGGAAGGTCATTTCAGGAAAGATTGTCCCAAGCTGAAACAGAACGACAACAACGGAGGTAATGGAAGTGGCAGTAGTGGTGGAAGCAATGGCAAAGGAAGAGCGTTTGTAATTGGGTCGGGTCAAGCCCGCAATGATCCGCACGTGGTGAGTGGTAAGTTCCCTGTGAACGATTGTTTTGCTTCTGTATTGTTTGATACTGGAGCTGATAGGAGTTTTGTGTCGAAAGCCTTTAGCCAACTCTTAGACTTAACTCCAACTCCGTTAGATGCTAAGTTTCCTGTTGAATTAGCTGACGGTAAGATTATAGTAACGACTCATGTACTTGAGGGATGTAAGTTAAAACTGTCAGGTCATGTCTTTGATATCGACCTTATTCCTTTTACGCTTAGTAGTTTCGATGTCGTGGTCGGCATGGACTGGTTATCCGAGAACCGAGCGGAGATTATATGTCACGACAAGATAGTTCACATTTCTACCCCTTCCGGCGAGATCATTTCGGTCCGAGGTGAGAGAAGCGGCATGACCACCAGCGTCATTACCCTTATGAAGGCGCAGAAGTACCTGCGAAGGGGTCATCCGGCAATTTTGGCGCATATTGTTGAGAAACCCGCGGAGGAGAAACGAATTGAAGATATACCGGTTGTGCGAGATTTTCCGGAAGTTTTCCCGGAGGATTTGCCTGGACTCCCTCCTATTCGTCAAGTCGAATTCCAAATCGAGTTGACACCCGGTGCAGCACCCATAGCACGAGCCCCGTATCGGCTCGCACCAGCGGAGCTTCAGGAACTGTCCACTCAGTTGCAAGATTTGTTGGATAAGGGTTTTATCCGACCTAGCTCATCGCCATGGGGAGCCCCTGTCTTGTTTGTCCGAAAGAAAGACGGGACTTTCCTGTAACATCCTAAAATTTTAATGATGAGTAAAGGAAGTTATGTTTAGTGATTTCGCGTAATTAATTAATATCGGGTAAGGAGCGGGTCTTGGACTTGGATTAATTGAGAGGGGTTAAATGAGAATGGGATTTCAGGGATATAAATACCCCCAAAATCCCAAAATATCTTCATTTTTCACCAAACTCCCTAACACTCCAAAAACACACACATACCACACTAACTTCGCCGCCGGACCGAAGGCAGATCCGGGCAGATCCGGCAGACCCGAGTGAGAGAGAGAGCGACTAGTGGTGATAAGCAAGTAAACGAGATCCAAACAAGCCCAAAAAGGTATGATTCTTGATCTTTGAAGTTTAAAGATCCAAGCTTTTTAGTGTATAAACGACCAAAAATGGTCGGGTAGCGTAGTGGGTGATATTGAACCATAGCAAGGGTGTTAAAATCGCTCGAAAGGCCGATCAGAAACTAAAACAGCGGTTGTCTGGGCAACTTCGCCTTCATCTGGGCAATTTCGCCTTCAAAGCGACGAACTTCGCCTGCAAGCTAAGTTCGCCTGATGAACTTCGCCTGCAAGCTAAGTTCGCCTGATGGCAACTTCGCTGTAAATTTAAGTTCGCCTAACTGGTAACTTTGCCTGAGGCCAAGTTCGCCTGATGACAACTTCGCCTGAAGCCAAGTTCGCCTGATGGCAACTTCGCTGTAAAGCTAAGTTCGCCTAGCTGGTAACTTCGCCTAAAGCTAAGTTCGCCTAAGGTTAACTTCGCCTAAAGTCAAGTTCGATTAGAAAATAAATTAAAAATCTAATGAAAAATGTGTTAAGACAGTTAATGGAAATAAAATTTTTCCAAGTTGACCTGGCAGCTCGACCCCAGCCAGGGGCTCTGCCCCTTGGACCCTGCTAGGGGCTGCCGCCCCTAGACCCCGCTGCCAGGGGCGCTGCCCCCGGACCCCCGTTCGTTGTGGGTAGTAATTAAGACTAGAAAGATGTTATAAGTAGTGATAGTTAAATTGATATGTATACTTGTTATACAGTCAGCCGTGCACAACTGAAGAAAGGGATTACGATCAACGGAGAACGTAACCGTGTTCAGGTGAGTTTCTAGCCCCATTTATGTGTTACGTTTTCGGGGCTGTGTGCATACTCAATATGTTTGTTAATACACTTATCCTAAGAGATAAGTGTATGCCTTATGTGGATAATGTGAAATGTATGAATGATTGCTTGATAGTACGTGAACGATCTTCGGATATTGCACGTACTGTCAGGTTGTAACGCTATGTATAAGGTAAGTATGTTATGTATGTTTATGTGTATGAACATGATAGAGATAATAGAAGAAAGAAATGATAATGAATGGTTACGAAAAGGGTACCGAGCCCTAATAATAGTCGAGGTATGATGTATGGTTGTATGGTTACGAAAAGGGTACCGAGCCCTAATAATACTCGAGGTATGATGTATGGTTGTATGGTTACGAAAAGGGTACCGAGCCCTACTAATACTCGAGGTATGATGTATGGTTGTATGGTAACGTAGGGGGAATCGAACCCTTCTAATATTCGAAAACTAGGGACCAGACCCTTATAATATCTGTGATGATAGGGACCAGACCCTTATAATATCTGTGATGTTAGGGAATCGAACCCTTCTAATATTCGAAAACTAGGGACCAGACCCTTATAATATCTGTGATGATAGGGACCAGACCCTTATAATATCTGTGATGTTAGGGAATCGAACCCTTCTAATATTCGAAAACTAGGGACCAGACCCTTATAATATCTGTGAGGTTATATGGCGAAAGGCTCTTTAAAAAGTATGATTATGTATGTAAGGAAAGCATGAAGGTAAAAATGAACGTATGATTATGAATGTAAAGAAAATATGAAAGTAAAAATGAAAGTAAAAGTACTTAGGTGTATATGAAAGAAAGTTAAGAGATTAAGTATGAAGCGTAAGAATGTATTGTATGATTATGTGATTAACTAGAACTCACTCAGCGTAGCTGACTTTTAGTATGCACGCAGGTGAGTAGGATGAGGCAGCTCGCTTAAGGAGACACATGGCACTGAACAAGAATCTGGCATCTGAAGACTTATGATGTTTTAATTTTAATGCTTTAATGTTGAAATACAAAGGATGTTTTGAGACAAGTTATGAATTATGTAAAGTTTTATGAAATTTTTATATTCCGCGTAAATGTTTTAATTAACTATGATATTTAGAACTGTGTTTATGAGTAAATCCAACACGAAAGTAGGGCTACCGGTAACGGGGCCTTACATTTCCGCATGTGTTTCGACTACCGGGAGTTGAACAAGGTGACGGTCAAGAACCGTTATCCCTTACCCCGAATTGATGATCTGTTTGACCAGCTTCAAGGATCGAGTTACTACTCGAAGATCGATCTGCGATCCGGTTACCATCAGCTAAGAGTGCGCGAAGAGGATATTTCAAAGACGGCTTTCAGAACACGGTATGGTCACTACGAGTTTTCGGTTATGCCTTTTGGCCTAACCAATGCACCAGCCGTATTTATGGATCTCATGAATCGAGTATGCAAGGCGTACCTCGACAAGTTTGTGATTGTTTTCATCGATGATATTCTCGTCTACTCCAAGAACGAAGCTGACCATGAAGAACACTTAAGGGCAATTCTGGAATTGTTGAAGAAGGAACAACTGTATGCTAAACTCTCGAAATGTGAATTTTGGCTTCGCGAGGTTCACTTTTTAGGGCATGTGATCAACGAGAATGGTATCCAAGTCGATCCCGGTAAGGTAGAGGCCATCAAAAACTGGGAAGCACCTAAGACTCCGACTGAGGTGAGGCAATTCCTAGGACTGGCTGGCTACTACCGGCGTTTCATCGAGGGATTTTCAAAGATTGCTCAACCCCTCACCGCTTTGACTCACAAAGGTACTAAGTACAATTGGGGTGACGCACAAGAATCCGCTTTTCAACTGTTGAAAACCAAACTCTGCAGCGCCCCTATTCTAGCCCTCCCCGAGGGAACGGAAAATTTTGAGGTACACTGTGACGCATCTATACAAGGTCTCGGTTGTGTGCTGATGCAACTCGAGAAGGTTATAGCCTACGCCTCTCGACAACTACGGGTTCACGAGAAGAACTACGCGACCCATGATTTGGAACTTGGAGCTGTGGTGTTTGCTCTTAAGATATGGAGGCATTACTTGTATGGTACCAGGTTTACCATTTACACCGACCACAAGAGTCTCCAACATATCTACGATCAGAAGGAGCTGAACATGCGTTAGCGTCGTTGGGTCGAGCTGCTTAAAGATTACGATTGTGCCATCAAGTACCACCCTGGCAAAGCCAATGTAGTGGCCGACGCCCTCAGCAGAAAAGAAACAGATAAACCCAGATGAGTGCGAACATTGCAACTCACGATTCATGCCAACTTACCCGATCAGATTCGCGATGCGCAACACGTAGCTTTGAAAGATGATAATCTTCCATCGGAACTCATGCGGGGCATGAACAAGCAACTTGAAACCAGATCGGACGGGGTCCGATATTTTGAGAACCGGATTTGGGTTCCACGGTACGGAGAGTTGAGAACTCTGGTGATGGACGAAGCCCACAAGTCCCGATATTCTATCCACCCTGGCTCAGATAAAATGTATCATGATTTAAAGGCACTTTACTGGTGGCCGAACATGAAAGCAGACATTGCCACCTATGTGGGCAAATGCTTGACTTGTGCCAGAGTCAAAATAGAATACCAGAAACCATCTGGTCTACTACAACAACCGGAACTCCCAATGTGGAAATGGGAACACATCTCAATGGATTTTATCACGGGTTTACCTAAGACACCGACGGGATGCGATACCATCTGGGTGATCGTTGACCGGTTGACTAAGTCTGCACACTTCTTAGCGATTAAGGAATCGGACAAAATGGAAAGACTAACTCGTGTTTACATGAAAGAAGTGGTATCTAGACACGGAGTGCATGTCTAGATCATTTCCGATCGAGATTCTCGTTTCACTTCGCACTTTTGGAAGTCGCTGCAAAGCGCACTAGGCACCCGTCTTGATATGAGCACAGCATACCATCCTCAGACGGATGGGCAAAGTGAACGAACTATTCAGACCCTGGAGGACATGTTGCGTGCATGCGTGTTGGATTTCGGAAAAAGTTGGGAACCCCACTTACCTTTGGTAGAGTTTTCGTATAATAACAGCTACCACGCAAGTATTAAAGCAGCGCCGTTTGAAGCGCTGTACGGACGGAAGTGTCGATCACCACTCTGCTGGGCAGAGGTGGGTGACAGCCAAATCACTGGTCCAGAACTGGTACTCGAAACTTCAGAAAAGATTGTTCAAATCCGAAATCGCATGGCAGCAGCACGAGATCGCCAAAAGAGTTACGCCGACAAGCGCCGAAAACCTCTCGAATTTCAAGTGAACGATCGAGTGTTACTCAAAGTCTCACATTGGAAAGGTGTGGTTCGCTTTGGTAAGCGAAACAAACTCAACCCACGATATGTTGGTCCTTACCGGATAACTGAGCGCATTGGTCCGGTGGCGTACCGACTGGACCTACCAACGGAACTCGGTGGCGTACACAATGTATTCCACGTGTCCAATTTGAAGAAATGCCTATCTGATGAAACCCATGTAGTCCCTTTGGAGGAACTGCAAGTCGATGAACAGTTACGTTTCATTGAGGAACCAGTCGAGGTTTTGGATTTGGAAACCAAAACGCTCAAGCACAGCAAAATTCCAATCGTTAAGGTTCGTTGGAACTCGAGACGTGGACCGGAGTTCACGTGGGAACGCGAGGATCAAATGATGAAAAAATATCCTCACCTTTTTGAAGGGCTAACCAAACACAGAAAACCGCGAAACCCGGCAAACCGTCAGACATCACCGGAGGTATGAATTAAATTTCGGGACGAAATTTCTTTCTACTAGGGGATGATATGACAAACTGAAATTTTTTTTCTTACTCTTTCAGACACTCATCACGACTTGACTCAAATTTTCGGGACGAAAATTCTTTAACATGGGAATGATGTGACAATCGTCAATTTCAGGTTAACTCCGTTAACTCAACTCCGTTAACTCAACTCCGTCAATTCAAACTTAAAGATCATTGAATCTATAACGCACACTTCATTACATTTAAACTAGGGTTTAAATGACGCTTAACACTTACTACATGTGTAGTCTTTCGGGAATTGCACCGAAACGCAAACGAGTTGACACAAACGATTGGTGAATAAACGAAAAACGTCAACATAATAATTATGTGATAATTATGTGTTAACATATGTGTTACTTGATTATATGGTGTGTAATGCTAGACAATAAACAAGAACTAAGTTAGTTAAGCTAGGAAAAGTAATACTTAGAAGTGGAGGGTCCAAAGTGTAACATAGTATTCTATAAATATATCATTAACAACAAACCCTAACTTATTCTCTCCCCACACACACAATCCCGATCGGAGCTTCCTTCCTTGTGAACCCTTGGCTGCCGTCACCTATACACACACATACAACCATCAAATCAAGTCCTTGATTGAAGAATTAGGTGCTAGGAAGGTATAATTGATTATCCTATACATCCTTATTACTTGATTTTGATGTTTGTTGGGTTAATTGTAAACCCTAGCTGCCGATTCTGTATGTATATGTAGTTATTATGATTGTTGTTGATTAATTGATGATTTGATAACAAGATTGGATGTTGTTACATGTTGATTGTTGTGTCTATGATTTGAGTTCAAACAAAAACCCTAATAATGTATATAATGGGTAATTGATGTGCATGGATGGTGTTTATGAAGTCTAGAGTGTTATATGAATGCATGATAGTTCATAGATTGTTAATATGTTGAGTTTGGATGCAAACAGTTTCTGGACAGAATGTGTATTTGATGTTTAAGTGACTGTAACGAAGTGTAAATGTGAAAATTGGTTGAGATTATTGATACTACAGTAAACTAGGTTGAGTCTAGTTTCTAAAGAATATAAACTTGTAATTTTTGGATAAGTAGAAGTTAACTTTTATGATTTTACAAAAACGTTGTGCAAAGCTGAGCTGTTAGACCTGCTGTTAGGTTGTTTTGTAAATGTTATATTTCATGATCTACGAGACCAATTGGGTTGGTTCCACTTCTGGAAGTTGACTTATTGAGTTAGGAACCTAACCCAAGTGGTCTTGCATTTATTGGATTTTTCTTTTAACGGGAATTGCAAATAACATTCTGTTGCGCATGAATTTGACTGTTATGAGTTTGCTGTAATGATTTGATGATTGTGAGAAAACTTTGTGGAATAAAAATATAATAAAATATTTTCTGAAAACCTAAGACATATATGCTTCTGTGATGATTTTTGGTAAATTAATTGAGATGCTATGATCGGTGGAATAGTACAATCTTTTAAGTAGAATTTCTGTCTCGGTGAAACTAGCTGCTGAGTTTTGTGAAAATGCATGAAATATGATACTTGCTAATTTATTATCGTGTTTTGACCAAATTACCCTTGAGGGGAATGATTGCAAGATGATTGTCATAATTTGACCAAATTGCCCTTATGGGGAATAATGGCTAGTTAATTGTCATGATTTGACCAAAATGCCTTACGGGGAATAATTGCTAGTGATGTATTTTATGAATACATGACACGTATATGATTGCTTACACATGTAATGTGTCACAAATACACTTGTTAAAGTCACACACGATTCACAAACGAAACACGAAACATGTCATGTGCATAGGTATTATGTGCCGGGTCTAGAGACTCGATAATATTCCGACACTTAGAAAAATCTCTTTGTTGTTTTAGAACGCTAGAGAGAGTTTTTCTGTGACGCGCATCTTGGTGATTTAATTTGGGAAATTCTTCGCAAACAGTGAGTTTCACTTACCCCTTTTAAACTGTTTTAAACGCTTTTCACTTGGGGGAGATAACATACTCCGATAAACGCATTTAAGATTTTGTTAGTAAATTATATATCACTTGTAAAGGCTAAGTGGCAAACGAAACAATTGAAGTCCTACACATCGAACCGGTTAATATTTGGAATAGCGAGTCACTGTTGAGTAGTACTACTGGGTTTGACAAACCCCACCCAACGCAAAACTCGACTGGAAGTCGAGCGGGTGTAATTTTGGCTAACATGTACCATGGTCTGGATGACCTGGTGACAAGGCACTTGATAAACAGTCAGCTTCGGTGTCGAACACTTAGTAATACTTGCTTTATAGGCTAGCTACCTATAGATATATAATTGACATAACACTATCTGGTAACGCAAAACGCTGTAACGCAAAACGCTGTAACGCAAAACGCTGAACGCAAACGCTAAACATTTATTTTTATATAACTTGTGAACTCACCAACCTTGTGTTGACACTTTTAGTATGTTATTCTCAGGTAGCCGAGGCGGGCGCGCGGTTTAGGAACATGCATTGCTTGAAAAACTTTTAACTATGCAAACTTACTTTTAACTGTTATCATTGGTTTTAAATCGTCCTGCGTGACGTAACATTGTTTTCTATGGTTTTACGCTTCCGCATTAAATTACTCGTAAACGTTTTTCATGGTTTTGAAACTTTGTTTTATGGTTTGATTATAACTGATGATTCCGATCCTGTTAGTTCACACCCTCTGACGGTAAAACTCCGTTAGTGGATTTTGAGGGTGTGACAGAATACGCTTGCCCGTAATTTGGTTTGGGCCGATCCATCGAGCCTATGGTAGATCAGTAATTTGGGGACCAAGTCGAGCACATTAATTGTTTAAATATGTTTGTGCTAATTAGTAGTTGAGTATGATAAAGAGTTCTAGTCTAATTAGGTTTTCATGTTTAAACTAGTATATATACCCGAGCCTATGGGTTATATCATTTTATTGTAATTTTTCGAGCTAATGAGAATTACAATGATCGAGCTTATGATCTAAAATATTGTTTGTGTTTTCAGTTCTAGTTTCCAAACTTCAATTAATATTAGAGCCAAGTTCAAGAAATTGATAATCAGGTTAACTGAGGTTCATGGGTAAGGAGTTAGGGGTCGCCGATCGGATTGCAAGTGATTACCAACAGGCAGCAGTCAGAAGTGAATAGGTTGTTCGTGCGACGACAATTCAAAAACTAGTTTGTTTCCGATTGAGGTGCATCCGGTTATTGGCCGCTTTGAGTTTTCCTAATTTGGTGGATCTTTGATTTGTGATTAAATAATTAGACTAAGTCACAAAAGTCGACAGGGGTTATATTGTTTGTTTGCGAAAATTTAGGAAAGAAAAATAATAATATATTAAGCAATTAATTTTGTTTGGAGTACAAGTTGTTTACGAGCAAACAGGTTCGGTTTTGAAAAGTTGTTTAAATTGATTTGTTCGTATTCTTACAATGGACGAGCCGATTCAATTTGGAGTTCGTTTTTATACAGATTGAACAAGTTATGATTTGACTAAGGAATTTGTTTGAACGATGTGCTTGTGTTTTAATTCGAGAACAATATATGATCAAAGAAAATTGATGTCCACTCGATTAGATGAACAATATCACAGCCAAATGAGTGAATATGCCCGTTCATACGACTAAGGAAATGGTTGGTGACAAGGTCACAAAGGTAATCTAGTTCGGGAGAGTCGAAATAACACCTCTATGGATCAAAAGAAGTTTTGGGGAGATCAACTCTGGCAATCAAAGAATGTAATCGACACAAACGATATGGCTAACACCCAAACTTTATTGATCAAGAAATTTAACTAAAAAACTTGATACAAATTGTCCCATGCCATAAACACGGTATTTATAGCTAACCTAAATCGTTATACTATAACCGGAATTCTAATTGATCAATTCCATACTAATCATCTTCCTAACATGTAAACAATAGGAAACGAGATAATCATCCAAAAATTGATTAATATTATTTAATCATTAACTTGCACGCCAAGTTAATATCCTAGCCATCCCACGCACTAAGCCACAGACTGACTCGGTAATTCCCAACATCAACATCGGGATGATGAGGACCAAGAAATTGCTAAAAGTGCTAAAGCCGAGATGGTCAAGATCGTCATTCGAATCAGACCTATTAATATGTTAGTAACCCGTGTAGATTTTTAATTTAAAAAAAATAAATAATATACACTTCTAAAATCCTAAACCTAAATTCAAACTTATATATGACATTTCACTCATGTCCGTAAGAACACGTTATTCAGTGGCTGAGCCACATACTTAGCATCATGTTCGGCCGAACCGGTCTTTTTCCATTTTATATATAACTTATATACGTATTAACGAGCGAACCCGTTCTTTTTCGCCGAGCGAGCCTAATATCATTTTAAAATATATTTGAACCCATTGATTATGAAAAATTTACTTAAATTTTTTTTAGTAATTATTTTTTTTATAAAATATAAAAGATTTTAAACTATAAAAATTACTAACATGCATTACAAATGGACCAATAATAACCCATATATATATATATATATATATATATATTATAACAAAAGTCCAAAATTATTAATCAAATGGGTTAATAAGCCCAACCCAATTTCTTAAACATAATACCTAAATAAAAATTAAATAAAAAAACAAAAACAAAATAAGGATTTGCACAACGGCAAGTTTTGAGAGATGTTTTTATTCAATGAAGCACATGAAGAGGTGTTTGTGTAATCGGATGGGTGATAGTTATATAAAGGATCATTTTCAAGCTCTTTACGGTCGTAAATGTCGTTCCCCGATTTGTTGGAACGAAATCGGTGAAGCTCAAATCACGGGACCCGAAATGGTCCAAGAAGCCACCGACGTCATTGATCAAATCCGTAAAAATCTCCTAACCGCTAGAAATCGTCAAAAGAGTTACGCCGACAAACGGCGAAAACCGATCGAATTTAATGTTGACGATCCTGTCCTTCTAAAAGTATCTCCTTGGAAGGGGGTAGTCCGTTTTGGAAAGAAGGGTAAACTAGCTCCTCGTTTCGTTGGTCCTTTTAAAATTCTTGAGCGTGTTGGGAAAGTAGCGTATCGACTTGAACTACCGCAAGAACTTGCCGGTGTTCATCCGACATTTCATGTTTCGAATCTCAAAAAGTGCCTAGCCGAGGGTAATCTTCATATACCCCTCGATGAAGTTCATGTTGATGAGTCTATGATTATGGTTGAACGACCCGTTGAGATTATGGATCGCAACGAGAAGAAAACCAAGCGTAGTCGTATTCGGTTAGTAAAAGTTCGTTGGGAATCACGACGTGGCGCGGAGTTTACTTAGGAGCGAGAAGACGCAATGAAAGAGAAGTATCCACATTTGTTTGCATCGTCGTCTTCATCTTAATTTCGGGACGAAATTTCCTAAAGTAGGGAATACTGTGACATTCGTCAATTTCGGGTCACTTTTGTTATGTAAACCCGACCCGTTTGTAACCCGAACATTTCAAATATATAAAATATTGGATCTTGTCATTTAAAATATATAAAATATATAAAATATTGGTTTTTTTATATTATGCATTGTTTGACCATTTAAACATACCCATTTTTATGCAAACCATAAAAGAATCTTTATACCCAACCCTTCACTCATTCCCTATATATACACACCCATCTTATTCATTTTACTCTTGCTACATCTCCAAATACTCTCTCAAAACTCCATAGATTCAAGGTTGTTATTTCTTATGTATTCTTGAAGTTTTGACTTCTCAAGTCAAACTAACTATAGTCTTTCATTCTAACTTGTTCATCTAACATTACTAACTTCAATGTCATAGTAGGCATGATTTATTTAGAATTGAAAAATATATGACACTAAGCACAAACCTATATCAATATTTAATTTATACAAATATTTGTATTATTTTTCTTTTTCTTCTTGACTACGACATTAAGCACAAACCTATATCAATATTTAATTTATACAAGACATTTTTCTAAAAGAAAGAAAAAAAATAAATCATATATTTTAGAATCTAAAATATATGATTTATTTTTTTTCTTTCTTTTAGAAAAATGTCTTGTATAAATTAAATATTGATATAGGTTTTCTAAAATATATGATTTATTTTTTTTCTTTCTTTTAGAAAAATGTCTTGTATAAATTAAATATTGATATAGGTTTGTGCTTAGTGTCGTAGTCAAGAAGAAAAAGAAAAATAATACAAATATTTGTATGAATGTGACTTTTTTTTTCTTTTTTTATTTTCAATGTTTTCATATACATCTTACCATTAGCCTAAAAAAGTTGCTAACTCTCTAATAAAATTAAATAAATTTATTTTACAGATGATGTAGTAGTAGCTTTCTTGAGCATTCTTCTTGCCCCAGCTCTAAAGGGACAAGTCGAGCTCACAAAACCATTTACTAGGTCAAGATAAGTTTGTAGATCGTGACATGTTGCAACGTTAATACTGTTTAACTGCAACGAGTCTCGACTACTTAGTCGTAGCTCATGTCCAATGTTAGCGTAAACCCATCGGCTATCTTTTACGTGCTTTTGTATCCAGTTTGGTAATAATGCTACACGAGCATTTTGCTTGTGTACCACACCATCATGGTCTTCGACAAAAAAACCAGGAACTTTTGTGATAAGGTCATCGGAGTTGACAATTCGTAGAATTTTTGTTCCTTGTTGTTCTAGGTGATGGCGAAAGCTTCTATTGCCAACCCTTGGTCCACCAAACGAGATGACAGAGAGATGGGGTGAGTGTTTGATGGTGGTTTTTATATCGTAGGCAGCTAGAATGGCTAAAGAAGCTCCTAGAGAATGACCGGTGATTGTTAGACTTATTGGCTCGTCACTATATAATTCTAGTAATCTTAAAACTTCTTGTTGTAATAATTGTTGTAGACTCGAGCACGATGATGTGCATGTGGTATACAGACTTAGAACCCCGGCCTCCACCATAGGTTCTTCGGACAGTTCAGTGGAACTGTCCCCACTACAATGAGTGAGAGTAGCTCTTAGATTCTCCAACCACTCTAGACAAGTGGCGGTCCCACGTAGCGCTATGACAATATCTCGTCTTCCGAGCCTAGAAATCTCCTTTTCATCATTACAAACCGCCACATAACCTATCCAGCTGGATTGCACTTGCATCCAACGTGGCATCCTCTCTATCCAACGTGGCAAGGGGATAGATGACGTGGCGTGTAAGTTTTTCGTCACGTGGTACCCACATCCATGAACCCCTGAACGTCCCAACATTGTACTTTTTGTGTAGCGACATGAAGCATAACTAGGAGAAGAAGGATCAAACTCGAATGATTGGTACGCCGCCTCGACAAAGCTTCCATACCGAATAATCTCGCCACGTAGGACATCATCTAGAGGGTCCAACAAGCCCTCCCAGTTCTTGGTACCATGATATTCCATCCACCTTTCGCTTAGACGAGTCGAGGTTAAAGTTTGACAACTTTCACCCAACTCGTCTAGCAATCTTTCCCATTTAACCGGAGTTCGAGCACCTTTAATATTCGGTACACTTGTTTTATCCGAAATGTCACAACACCATTGGCAAGGTGGTGGTTGTGGTGGTGCAACTCTTGTTTTGAATGGAAATGGTGACTTGAAAGTAAGCCTCATTGTAATATAAGAATATTGTGTGTTAAAGTGTTTGAGCAAATTAGTTTGATACAAGTAAGAAGATGGCTTTATACGGTTGATATATATACACGTGGTGTCACACCATCATAGAAAAAGTGTAGGGTTATTGAAAACAACTTCACAATAGTGTAGGGTTTGAAAATGACTCCACAATTACATATATACACATTTTACATTTGAAATTAATGATTTTTAACTTTAATATTATTATCGATCATAAACCGGTTTTAACTTTTGTTAATTATATCTAACAGATATCTGTTCCAAACAACTCTTAAAATGTGGTTGTAAAATGTTTAAGGGTCACTTCTCTATGAATTTGTAACTTTCATAGGCTGCATTATTAGATTTTGCTTATGATCACAAATTTTGTAACCTTTTAATCCACTTTAATGAAACTACAATGAATATGATGGACTAAATGTAGACTTATAATTTCTAAAAGTAATTTTAAACATGTTTATATCATTTGTTGAGATATTATATGGATATTAATTGTATGTATAATTAGGGGCATTTTTAATAAATAGACTTGTGTTACATGTATGTTCACTCAGTTGTAACATGTAGCACCTTTTGTTGAATTTTAATAAAGAGGGTTATTTGTTTTATTGATATGTATATATGTGGCATCAGTGGTGGTTCGTCGACGATTATTTGAGGTGAGTTGTGATCATCGTGGGATAGCGGGTTAGTCATGATGAGTAACACAACGACTTCAAATATGAGCGATATATTCTTTGTGCCCTTTTGACGAGTTTTGGACTGGAATATGTGCTTAGTATATTGATTACTTGCAAAGGTCATGCATTGAATGCATAGTGATGTTAAAATGTTACGTGCACGGTTTTAAGGTTGAATTATACTTGTGTTTAGATGTTTGTAACTTGTAAGCATGTTATAAATGATTGTAGATAATGGAAACGATATATTGTTCGCTTCCATTAAAAAATGGTAAATATTTATGTCACACCCCGCCCAAAGCCTGAGATGTACGTGATTGACTAATACCAAATTTTACACATCAAACATAAACATACAGTTTCAAAAGATATTGTCTTAAAGTAAAAATACATGTTGTGACATTCTCTTAATTAATGCCTTCAAAATATTCGAGGAGTTTAATCGTTGATATTGGTCCTCGGATCCTTAACGCTTGTCTAAGAACATGCTTAAAAAGTATGCGTTAGCTTTCATTTGGTGATTTTAGTTAACAGACCGCTTAATAAAATAATAAGACAAAGGTGTCATTCAATTCATAGTTTATTTGTAATTTTGTAGTTTACATGTGTATATCATAAGCAGGAAGATGTCTGATCGCCCGTGTTACAATGTTCGTCTAGTTCGGCTTCCAGGGTAACTATGTTTTACAAACGAAGTCCAGTTATACGTATGCTTACTACTGGAGGGTTACATTGACCACATCGGAATATAATATGTACCACACAATACAATTACGTGAACTAGAATAGTCTAACCTAAATAAACATTCAAATTATGGATCAAATTTCGTGAAATACAAGTTTCATAACATGTCTCAAGCATAAATTCACCAGTTTTGTATGAAGCTATGACATGTATGGGTGTCTTAATTCCCACATGGAAACGTCTTTTAAAGTGGACCAAAAATCATAAATACTATGTTTTCTTAGTTTCCTAGTCCATGGACATCTATGTTTGGTCTCATTAAAGTTTATATTAAATCCAAGCTTGCTTCGGGTTTAAACGTGGTTAAAATGCTTCAACAAACATGTAACGACTCTTGGTCAGTCGCTCATACAGCCCATACTGATTTTGGCCATAAGACCATATAGTCGATATGATGATGCCTTCTCCAGTTATGAGTTTCAGGGTTTTATGACTTGTACGAGTTTCAATCATTGATCTTTTGTGTTTTCATATATTGCGGCTGTATGATTGTGCCTTAGGTCATACGGCCAACGTGAATTGTTGATGTGAATAAAAAAATATATGTTCATAACATTACTAGATCAATTAGGATTCAAAATGATTAAGAATAAGAAAGATGATTATTATATTTAATCATGTATAATAATATATTAAAACTAGGATGCCAAATAATTATATATTCAACAGAAACAGTTTCTCTAATTAAATATTTTCTATGAATGGAAAAATGAAGAAAATTGATGATGTTTCCACAAATGACATGATCTTTGCTCTTAATATTTTATTGAAAAAGTAATAGAAATGGTTGAGAATTTGCCACTTGTTGAAATTTAAGAGATGTCAAATCAAAGGGGGTGGGGGTCAAAATCAAAGTGGTCTATGCCATGATCTTTGAGACCGCCGATTTTTGTTGGTGAAAGACAACTGAGGGGGTGGGTAATAATAGAATGGACTCACTATGTGAACAATATTCTAAGCTGTTAACATTTAAAGACTTGATGTGTTTATCAACTTTATGTTTGAATATAAAACTTGTTGCTTCATCCGTGCATTGCGGCAAAGACGTGACGTGACGTGACGTGACGTGACGTGAATTGGATCTATATTAATTCAATTTGTTACTATACCGGTGACGTGAATTAGATCTGTATTGATTCAATTTGTTACGGTATCGGTTCGTAGCATATTAAAAAATTGTGTGGCTACTTGTATAAGTTAACGGAAATGAGGATTAACTATGTATCTAAATGAATCTTGAGAGGTATAATTCATAAATTGTTATGCATGGATTTCAATTATACTTTTTATTTATAGATAGTATTACATAAGTTTTTTTTAATAGTGTTTGGATCCCACCCTCAATATCCAAGTTAGTTTTTATGAGACGAGATGTCAACCGTCTATACTGATTTGGATCAACCTTAATTACTTGAATAATGACAATTTTATCTATCACCTTAATACCACGAGACCAACAACTTTCATAACGTTTTACTTGTAAATTAATCTGAAAACGCGCTACTAATTTGAGTAAGAGTTAGGTAGTCAACTCTGGGTTGTTACACTTTACTGAGTAACAAAATACATCAACAGTTATCCATTCTGTTCACATGGTGTCTCAAGTTTCTAATTATTGAATGATAGTTTAAGAATATATCAATTAGTTGTTCTCATTAATGTTTCTCAACAATCAGATTTTATAGTTCAACTAGAAGAAGCATCATCTTACATGTCACACCCCGATTAAAGGCGGCGGAACATGCCGGGGTGCAACAATTGCTCATAAGCGCATGACACTATTTAAAGCGACAATATTTAACAAACTCATTTCATTTCACAACATCGAAAATGTCACATAACCAAATATTCATAACTCAAATACAACAAAATATAACAAAATATAGCAAATCAAATATTGTTCATTTTTGCTAATATCCTAACGTTATTTGTGACGTTTTCTTCACCGAACTCCATAATCAACCTAGATGCAAACCTGTAACATTTCATAAAATAAAGTTTATAAACACAAAGGTTGGTAAGCAATTCATTAGTTTGAACAATAGATATATAGTATAAAAAGTCACAAAACTAGTATACAAAACCATAAATAATAGCTATAAACTTGGATAGATAGTTATCGCTAACAAGTTAGCGACACCCAACTATAAGGGGTTGCCAAATAGTTTAGGATTTTATAGTTATCGTTAATTGCATTACGTTAACGACACCTTGCCATGAGGGGTTGCCAAATAGTCTAGGATTTATAGTTCCACCATCCAAAAGCGATAAACACATAGTCAAATAAGCATAGAACACCAAATCGAGCAATTATTCAAGTAAGGTATACAACAACGTTTGTGATTTAAGACCCAAGTATAAAACATTTAGTTTAGATAAGTTGAAATGTCACCCCCAAAATAAAAGATAGAAAACGGGGTATGAAGTTACTCACGTTCAAGTAATAAACTTGAAAGATTGATTATTTGGAGATTTGCCGCAACGACGAGTTTAACGTATGAAGCCTAAATAAAAGAAAGTCTTGGATTTAGAAAGGTTGTCTTGAAGATCTTTAAATAAAATAATTGTTGCAAAAACTAATCAATTAAAGTTCAAGGTTTAAAATGTAACTATTTAAGAAATTATAAAAATAACCCTTTTAAAAAATGTAAGTTTGCTAAAAACCGAGTTAAAGTATCTAACCTTAATATTTACTTAACCAATGTTAAGTAATAAGGTGGGGAAAATGCTAAAATGCAAGTTCCATTAGGCTAAAGATACTAAAACGGGTTTTTAACGAGTGTTCGGGTTGTCGGTTCGGGTCTTCACAAATGGTCAAACCCAAAGTCAACTTTCCAAATATTAATTGTTATGAGATAACTCATTAAAACATACTAACACTTAACCAAGTATGTAGATCTATTGTTTAGAACTAACAACGCACGTTAAGCGAGTGTTCGGTTTTGTCGGTCCAAACTATGTTATGAGATCAAGTTGGATCCAACTATTCCAAGTACTTAAGAAAATAATTAAAATCAGTTTGTAAACTATTTTTTAAAGAAATATACAAGTCTTGATAGCTAAAAACACACTTGTGTGTCTTAAGCGAGTAAAAGTCGGTATAGTTCGGTTTGGTTCGGTCTCCATCTCACAAATAGTTCATAGATGGTTTCTACATGCCCAAATATCATAGAACTTGTATATTGGTTTATAAATGAAGAAAACTTAATTTTTACAACAAAAAAAGTTAACTACAAGTCTTTTAAGCAAAAGTTTCGGTTTAGTTCGGTTTCCATCTCCCAACGAGTTCATAGATGGATTCCATATGCTTAATATCAAAGAACTTGTAAAAATGATTTTTGAAACTCAAATCTAGCAACAAACATGTTTAAACAACTATTTTAACAAAACTAGTAAACAAAAGTTTGGTTTCCGGTTTAGACTAGTTTCGGTTAAACCGAGGTTAGTCTTATACAAACCCACACCATGGAACTTGTAAATAAGATGAATAAACTAAAGGGTTAGAAGTTAGTCATAAGTGATATGTATAATAAGTTATGTGTGTGTAAATATATATCAAGAACACGAAGTCCTCCATGAAGCCTTGCCTTATGACATTCGAAACTTAACCAACCAGAGTCGGTGAAGTAACAAATAAATGAAACAAGGGGTGTGTATTATATATATGTTGTACCACCATATTCAAGAGTTGGTAATGTTAGATGAACAAGTTAGAATGAAAGACTATAGTTAGTTTGACTTGAGAAGTCAAAACTTCAAGAATACATAAGAAATAACAACCTTGAATCTATGGAGTTTTGAGAGAGTATTTGGAGATGTAGCAAGAGTAAAATGAATAAGATGGGTGTGTATATATAGGGAAGGAGTGAAGGGTTGGGTATAAAGATTCTTTTATGGTTTGCATAAAAATGGGTATGTTTAAATGGTCAAACAATGCATAATATAAAAAAACCAATATTTTATATATTTTATATATTTTAAATGATAAGATCCAATATTTTATATATTTGAAATGTTCGGGTTACAAACGGGTCGGGTTTACATAACAAAAGTGACCCGAAATTGACGAATGTCACAGTATTCCCTACTTTAGGAAATTTCGTCCCGAAATTAAGATGAAGACGACGATGCAAACAAATGTGGATACTTCTCTTTCATTGCGTCTTCTCGCTCCTAAGTAAACTCCGCGCCACGCCGTGATTTCCAACGAACTTTTACTAACCGAATACGACTACGCTTGGTTTTCTTCTCGTTGCGATCCATAATCTCAACGGGTCGTTCAACCATAATCATAGACTCATCAACATGAACTTCATCGAGGGGTATATGAAAATTACCCTCGGCTAGGCACTTTTTGAGATTCGAAACATGAAATGTCGGATGAACACCGGCAAGTTCTTGCGGTAGTTCAAGTCGATACGCTACTTTCCCAACACGCTCAAGAATTTTAAAAGGACTAACGAAACAAGGAGCTAGTTTACCCTTCTTTCCAAAGTGGACTACCCCCTTCCAAGGAGATACTTTTAGAAGGACAGGATCGTCAACATTAAATTCGATCGGTTTTCGCCGTTTGTCGGCGTAACTCTTTTGACGATTTCTAGCGGTTAGGAGATTTTTACGGATTTGATCAATGACGTCGGTGGCTTCTTGGACCATTTCGGGTCCCGTGATTTGAGCTTCACCGATTTCGTTCCAACAAATCGGGGAACGACATTTACGACCGTGAAGAGCTTGAAAAGGAGCCACATCAATGCTAGAGTGATAGCTATTGTTGTAGGAGAACTCGATGAACGGAAGATGAGAATCCCAATTCCCACCGAAATCAAGAACACATGCTCGTAGCATATCCTCGAGTGTTTGGATTGTACGTTCGGATTGACCGTCCGTTTAAGGATGATAAGCGGTGCTAAGATCGAGACGTGTTCCCAAAGCTTCTTGAAGTGAACGCCAAAAATGAGAGGTAAAACGGGCATCGCGGTCGCAGATGATAGACAATGGCAAACCGTGTCGGCACACGATTTCCCGAACATAGATTTGAGCAAGCTGCTCGACAGAATACTTCTCGCGGATAGGAATGAAATGAGCAGATTTGGTTAATCGATCGATGATCACCCAAATGCTATCGTTTCCTTTTTGGGTTTTGGGTAATTTGGTGATAAAGTCCATAGCAATGTCTTCCCATTTCCAAACGGGAATCGGTGGTTGCTCGAGTAGACCAAAAGGTCTTTGATGTTCGGCTTTGACTTTCGAGCAAGTAAGACATTTAGATACAAACAACGCTACGTCCTTTTTCATACCCGGCCACCAAAAGGTAGCACGAAGATCGAAGTACATCTTATCCGCACCGGGATGAACGGAATAGTGCGAATTATGAGCTTCGTCGAGAATACAAGTACGAAGGTCATCGCGATCGGGAACCCACAAACGATTGAGAAAATACAAAAGACCATCGGGTTTGGTTTCGAGTTGAAGTTCGGCTCCACATGACATTTCGTCATACATGTTACCTTCCTCAACGGAGGTGCGTTGAGCTTGAAGGATACGAATTTGAAGATCGGTTTGAACAATGACGCTTAGAAGCAGAACGGATTTAACATTAACCTTTCGACTTAGGGCGTCGGCGACAACATTCGCTTTACCGGGGTGGTAGCGAATCTCGCAGTCGTAATCACTAAGTAATTCGGCCTATCGTCGTTGTCTCATGTTGAGATCTTTTTGGTCAAAAATGTGTTGAAGGCTTTTATGATCGGTAAAAACCACACATTTTGTTCCATAAAGGTAATGTCTCCATATTTTGAGAGCGAAAACGACGGCACCAAGTTCGAGATCGTGAGTCGTATAGTTCTTCTCGTTGACCTTAAGTTGCCTTGATGCGTATGCGATGACTTGACCTCGTTGCATGAGAACACAACCAAGTCCTTGATGGGATGCATCACAAAATACAACAAAGTCGTCGTTTCCATCGGGAAGAGTTAGAATAGGAGCATTGCAAAGCATGTCCTTGAGAGTACAAAAGGCTTCCTCTTGCTTCGAACCCCAATTGAAGGGTTGTCCCTTATGGGTGAGAGAGGTAAGAGGCAAAGAGATCTTGGAAAAATTCCGAATGAAACGCCGATAATATCCGGCCAAACCGAGGAAGGATCGAATTTCCGTGGGAGTCGTTGGAGTTTTCCAATCCTTAACAGCCTCAATTTTAGCAGGATCAACATGAATACCTTTGTCGTTTACGATATGTCCCAAAAATTGAACTTCCTCGAGCCAAAATTCACATTTGGAGAATTTGGCATAGAGTTGTTCGTTTCTAAGGAGCTCAAGAATGGAACGCAAATGATGTTCATGTTCGGCTTTGGATTTAGAGAAGATAAGGATGTCATCAATAAAGACAATAACGAATTTATTAAGGAATGGTTTACAAACGCGGTTCATGAGGTCCATAAACACCGCGGGTGCATTTGTTAACCCGAAGGGCATAACCAAAAATTCGAAATGTCCATATCGAGTACGGAAAGCGGTTTTTGGAATGTCTTCTTCGCGAACACGCAATTGATGATAACCCGATCGAAGATCAATTTTGGAGAAACAAGTTGCGCCTTGAAGTTGGTCGAATAAGTCGTCGATACGTGGCAATGGATAACGATTTTTAATAGTAAGTTTGTTGAGTTCTCGATAATCGATGCACATACGAAACGAACCATCCTTATTTTTCACGAAGAGAACAGGAGCGCCCCAAGGAGAAGAGCTTGGACGAATGAAGCCTTTATCGGAAAGTTCTTCGAGTTGGTTTGATAGTTCTTGCATTTCCGACGGGGCTAGACGATAAGGAGCCTTGGCCACGGGCATCGCGCCGGGCACAAGATCGATTTGGAATTCAATCGGACGAACGGGAGGAAGACCGGTAACATCATCGGGAAAGACATCAAGGAAATCACAAATAATAGGAATATCTTGGATCTTCCTTTCCTTTTTGTCTTTTGTCACCGAGAGAGCTAAAAACGGAACGTACTTTTGGCGTAAGTACTTTTGCGATTGAGCACACGACATGAGATTTAGCCTTCGAGACGTTGTGTTTCCAAAGACCTTAAGAACCTTGCCGTTGACAAGCGGACTGCGAATGAATTTATCAAAACAAACGACTTCAGCACGGTGCAAAGACAATCAATCCATGCCTACTATGACATTGAAGCTACCCATTTGCATCGGGATGAGATCGATGGAGAATTTATGCTTAGAAAGAATAAGAGAGCAATCGCGGACGACGGAATTGATGGTAATAGAATTGCCATTGGCGACTTCAACAGAGAACGGTCGGGAAAGCTTAGTTCGAGGCATCGCAAGTTTCGACTCAAATTTCAAAGAAATAAAACTTCTATCGGCACCGGTATCAAATAAAATAGAAGCCAAATGATAGTTCACCAAAAACATACCGTTCACAACATCGTTTGCCACTTGAGCTTGATTTGCATTCATCATAAACGCCCGCCCTTGATTACCATGGTTGACTTGATGTGCTTGTTGTGGAGGTGGAGGTGGTGCTTGGATTGTTTGGATGGGTTGGATGAGTGGTGCATTGAGTTAGGGAATTTGGGGTTGGTAAGTTTGAACTTGGTAAGCTTGTGTTTGGTAGTATGGTATGGTTACGGTTTGAGCTTGGTTGGCAAAAGCTAAACGTGGGCAATTTTGGCGGAAATGGTTGGGATCACCACAATTAAAGCAAGCTCGGGGTTGTTGGGTTGGTTTGATGGGTATGGTGCATAGCGGTTTTGGGCATTTTGGGGAAAGTTTCTCGGTTGGGTTGGTGGGTTAGGTTGGTTGTGTTGGTTTTGTTGGGTGGATCGGCATGTGTTGGGGAAGTGACCAAATCGGTTACAAATTGTACAATGGCGACACGGCGAGTTCGTTGGGTGGTGAAGTTGGCAAGTGTTACATAGTGGGGAGTTACCAATATAAGGTTTTCGGTTTTGGGTAAGAGTTTGGGCTTGTTGTGGTGGTTGAGGTTGGGTGACGGCAAAGTTTCGGTAATTAGTCTTGGGTTTCTTCTTCTTCTTGTTGTTGTTGTGTCGGGAGGAGTTGGAGTAGTTTATAGCTTGTGGTGCGGGTTCAATCTTGGCTTGGGGAGCGGGCTCGGTTTTGGCTTTCTCGATTGTTTTCTTGAGGGTTAGGGTAACCTCCTTCACGTGATTTTCCGATAGCCAACCGGCTAACGTGATGGCTTCCTCAAGGTTCGCGGGTTGCTACTCATGACTGAGTCTCGGATTTTCATCGGTAAACCCCCAATATATTTGTCAATTTCACGTTTGGTTGGGGTGACCAAGTGAGGTACAAGAACGCTTAGCTCGTGGAAACGGAGCGAGTAAGCGGCGTTATCACCACCTTCTTGTTTTAGGTCCCAAAATTCTACCTCAAGCTTTTGGAGCTCGTGTTTAGGACATAATTTCTTCTTCATCAGCGCCTTGAGCTCGGCCCATGGAAGAGCCATGGCCACATCCGTACCTTGGAGGTGCATGACACTACCCCACCATGTTAGGGCGGTTCCCCTAAACATGCTTGAAGCGAAGTTTGTCTTTTTCGCTTCGGGGCATTCGCTGTGTAAAAACACATTATCCACAGATTCGAACCACTGCAACAACGTAGTCGCACAGTTGGTTCTATAGAATTCGGACGGGTTGGCACTAGTAAATTGTTTAAGTAGGTAGGATGCGGGTTTGGGCCCAATAGGTGCAACAACGGGTGCGGGTTGGTTTGCTTGTATTTGGGTTATTAGTTTGGGAATCACAACGGCCATTTGCTTGGCGATGATGGCGGCCATACGTCGAGTGGAGTTCTTGCGCGGTTGGCGTCTTAGCGGAGACATGCTAAAAATTATAAAGAAAATGGGATAAGTTTTTGTGTAAAAAGGAAATGAATATAAAGGTGTATAAAATAAAATAAGATTTCGATTTTTGATTTGTGAATCCTTGAGTTAGTATGGAGAAGATGTTAGTGTTAGATAAAATATAAAACTTTGTTTATAAATAACAAAACCGAAAACAATAGTAAATGGTTTTTTTTTTGAGAATTTAAAGCTTAAAAATTTGAGATTTATAGAGTTGGAAAAATCGTGCATGAACCACCATGACTTGATATTCCAACACTAAAAAGTTTTATAAAACAACATATTGGAGTCTAAACATGTGTACGAACCACCGAAACTTTTTCATGTTTTCGACTTAAATAACGATAATAACACAATAAATCGAGATACAACGTCATGTCAAAACACTAGTCCACGAAATCACCGTAGTTCTATTGTTTTAACACCGAAAATTAGGATGGCGACCGGAACGCTCGCATTCGACTACTTAAAGTATTGACATTTATAACACGATTTATGGCCTAGAAAACGAGCATTATAACTCAACCATCCCAGGTAAGTAAATCACCTTCGATTATTGGAATCTTTTTGTCAAATGGTCATTTTATAATTTCTCGTTTCCTATGATGGCTACAAACCCGAAATAAACGCAACCTTTAAGGGATTTGAAACAACGGGATCCAAGTTAATCTTGTAATCCTTAAAACACAATGAAAATCTACTTTTTGCGTTTTAAGGTAAGGATACCTTGGAAATACTATGAAAGTGTGTGTATGTGATCATTTAGGATATTGGTGAATTTTAAACAAGTTAATAAATAAACATGCGATATGAACAATTAGATAGAGTAAACATGTATGAACACACGTATAGGACCCTAAGCATAACAATTCTAGGTCGTTACGTCTAACCACCTATCTTAATTGTCATGGCTCTGATACCAATCTGTCAAACCCCGACCAAAGGCGGCGGAACATGTCGGGGTGCAACGATTGCTCATAAGCGCATGACACTATTTAAAGCGACAATATTTAACAAACTCATTTCATTTCACAACATCGAAAATGTCACATAACCAAATATTCATAACTCAAATACAACAAAATATAACAAAATATAGCAAATCAAATATTGTTCATTTTTGCTAATATCCTAACGGTATTTGTGACGTTTTCTTCACCGAACTCCATAATCAACCTAGATGCAAGCCTGTAACATTTCATAAAATAAAGTTTATCAACACAAAGGTTGGTGAGCAATTCATAAGTTTGAACAATAGATATATAGTATAAAAAGCCACAAAACTAGTATACAAAACCATAAATAATAGCTATAAACTTGGATAATAGTTATCGCTAACAAGTTAGCGACACCCAACTATAAGGGGTTGCCAAATAGTTTAGGATTTTATAGTTATCGTTAATTGCATTACGTTAACGACACCTTGCCATGAGGGGTTGCCAAATGGTCTAGGATTTATAGTTCCACCATCCAAAAGCGATAAACACATAGTCAAATAAGCATAGAACACCAAATCGAGCAATTATTCAAGTAAGGTATACAACAACGTTTGTGGTTTAAGACCCAAGTATAAAACATTTAGTTTAGATAAGTTGAAATGTCACCCCCAAAATAAAAGATAGAAAACGAGGTATGAAGTTACTCACGTTAAAGTAATAAACTTGAAAGATTGATTATTTGGAGATTTGCCAGAACGACGAGTTTAACGTATGAAGCCTAAATAAAAGAAAGTCTTGGATTTAGAAATGTTGTCTTGAAGATCTTTAAATAAAATAATTGTTGCAAAAACTAATCAATTAAAGTTCAAGGTTTAAAATGTAACTATTTAAGAATTTATAATAATAACCCTTTTAAAAAATGTAAGTTTGCTTAAAACCGAGTTATAGTATCTAACCTTAATATTTACTTAACCAATGTTAAGTAATAAGGTGGGGAAAATGCTAAAATGCAAGTTCCATTAGGCTAAAGATACTAAAACGGGTTTTTAACGAGTGTTCGGGTTGTCGGTTCGGGTCTTCACAAATGGTCAAACCCAAAGTCAACTTTCCAAAATATTAATTGTTATGAGATAACTCATTAAAACATACTAACACTTAACCAAGTATGTAGATCTATTGTTTAGAACTAACAACGCACGTTAAGCGAGTGTTCGGTTTTGTCGGTCCAAACTATGTTATGAGATCAAGTTGGATCCAACTATTCCAAGTACTTAAGAAAATAATTAAAATCAGTTTGTAAACTATTTTTTAAAGAAATATACAAGTCTTGATAGCTAAAAACACACTTGTGTGTCTTAAGCGAGTAAAAGTCGGTATAGTTCGGTTTGGTTCGGTCTCCATCTCACAAATAGTTCATAGATGGTTTCTACATGCCCAAATATCATAGAACTTGTATATTGGTTTATAAATGAAGAAAACTTAATTTTTACAACAAAAAAAGTTAACTACAAGTCTTTTAAGCAAAAGTTTCGGTTTAGTTCGGTTTCCATCTCCCAACGAGTTCATAGATGGATTCCATATGCTTAATATCAAAGAACTTGTAAAAATGATTTTTGAAACTCAAATCTAGCAACAAACATGTTTAAACAACTATTTTAACAAAACTAGTAAACAAAAGTTCGGTTTCCGGTTTGGACTAGTTTCGGTTAAACCGAGGTTAGTCTTATACAAACCCACACCATGGAACTTGTAAATAAGATGAACAAACTAAAGGGTTAGAAGTTAGTCATAAGTGATATGTATAATAAGTTATGTGTGTGTAAATATATATCAAGAACACGAAGTCCTCCATGAAGCCTTGCCTTATGACATTCGAAACTTAACCAACCAGAGTCGGTGAAGTAACAAATAAAGGAAACAAGGGGTGTGTATTATATATATGTTGTACCACCATATTCAAGAGTTGGTAATGTTAGATGAACAAGTTAGAATGAAAGACTATAGTTAGTTTGACTTGAGAAGTCAAAACTTCAAGAATACATAAGAAATAACAACCTTGAATCTATGGAGTTTTGAGAGAGTATTTGGAGATGTAGCAAGAGTAAAATGAAGAAGATGGGTGTGTATATATAGGGAAGGAGTGAAGGGTTGGGTATAAAGATTATTTTATGGTTTGCATAAAAATGGGTATGTTTAAATGGTCAAACAATGCATAATATAAAAAAACCAATATTTTATATATTTTAAATGACAAGATCCAATATTTTATATATTTGAAATGTTCGGGTTACAAACGGGTCGGGTTTACATAACAAAAATGACCCGAAATTGACGAATATCACATTACATATAAAAGGGTGATATTATATATTAATAATTAGATATGTCTAATTCATCTATCTTATAATAAGATAATTAGGTATGTTCATACCATTTTTCTCTTCATGTTACACATCATGTCATTGCATGTGCTATTATCATAGTACTGACTAATAAAGCTCTATTAATATATTGGTCGTGGTTGATACTGTTTTTGACACATCATTGGATATTACTAACGAAACATCGTTGGTAACTAGCTATTCGATATATATATACACACACATTGAAAATTTAACTAATACCAGCTATGAAAACTTATACCAAATGTAGAATTTAAAAGTTAAAACTAAATCACAAAGTTACAATAGTTAAAACTTTATAAATAAGTGGTATTGGGCTAAAGTCTAGCACATATCTAGTGAGGAAGTTGTATTAAGCTTGATTTTAGCACATTTCTATAGATGATAAACATTCGGGCATAATATCTGTAGAATTTTGATGTCTTTTGTAATTTGGTCTTTAGAGGTTCCATATCCGAAGGAAGCTTAATGAGTAACTCTCGGTTTCCATCTTTAGCCTCATAATATCAACAAAATTCCTAACAATTGAAGTAAATGTATGTCTTTGTCTTAACAAATATTTTAATTTAGTTAAGTAGAAATCTTACCGTTCACAATAAATCACCTGTATATGTAATATTTCGCTTAGTAGGAACTTCACACGTAAGCATAAACACTATTGTGACAGCATGGTCCAGGTGAGAGAGTTTTAGCAACAATTAATGACATATGTAACCTAAACAACGGGCAATAGACATGAATAACCGTTTAGATAAGCAAAACAAAGTATAACATTATACCTTTAGAGCAATATACATGTATAAACTTAATTAACTAAAAAGTTGCAATGTTTCATATTTGGAATTTTTAACCGGAATGTAAATAAAAAACACAACATATATATAAAAAAAAAGCTTATTTGTAAAATTAAATTAACTAGTAATAGTTACCAAAATGATGTTTTGACTTCAAAAAGCCTACATATAATTCTAAAGTACTATTTTCATTAAAATAATGGTACATTTATCTCTAGCTAAGACCATGAGTAGTCATAAAGCCTCACTCCTGGGCGTTATGCGTCACGTGGCGTCCAGTCAGAGTTAGACTTTTTACAAAAAAACAAGTGTAGTCATAAAACTCCATAACTTTTCATAACTTTGTTTATTTGTTTTTTTTAATTCTTAAAGGTAAAAGTAACGGCTCTTTTTTTTATTTTGGTGCAATTATCGGGCGTTTTGTGTATAACTTGCAAAAAAAAAAAAACCCATAACTTGAAGGGGGGCGTTGTTTCCCAGAGTTATGTAATTACAAATTTGATATTGTTATTCTAATCCATTAATTACACGCTCCTAATATGTAGGCCTCATTGTTACTCTTTCAAACAATGTTATACACTCAATGCTTATGAACTACAATGAGACCCCCACCTGGGCATATATATCATCTATTAATGACATAAGTTTATTGACAATGGCCAATGTACAATAAATAGGGCATGTGCATGACATCGTTACCATCACGTTTCCTTCCAGTTAAGATGACGCTCATCGTGCATCACAAACGATAGTTAACTCGATTGCATTCAATAGTTGTGTCTGCGCGTTGCAGTGGATTAGTTTTGAATTAAATTTATATCGAAATGTAAATGTTATTCGGAAGGTATTGGTTTGGTTGGGTAACAAATAATATATTTTCAATATAATTATGTTTTCAATAAAGTTCGTATAGGAATGTATATACATTTTTAAACATAACTGTGTACTTAGAATATTTTTTTAAATAACGAATGTAACTTATCAGAGATAAACGAAATAACATCGAAACTGGAAATCAAACTATATTGATTAATACTAACATTCACAAAAATACTTTTATATAAACATACTGGACCACATAAACAATATAGGTTAATAAATCTAAATTTAATTTAAGATAGCTAGCTACCTTATTTAATATGAATATTTGGGACACATACTTTTTTTCCAAATCTAGTCTCTCACACCCATATAAAGCGTATAGAACTAGATTATCATTTTGTACGCGAGAAAGTCGATCAGATGGTTCATTACAAGTTCGCCATATTAATTCGGCCGATCAACATGCGGATACACTCACAAAACCTCTAAATCGACGTCCCTTTCTCAGGCTACAGTCCAGTATTAGAATTTAGAGTCTCTGATAAATTCTCCATCTTACAGGGACGTATTAAGGATATTCATTTTAAGTTAATGTTACAATTCAAATACTTAGGCTATATGTATTCATTTTTATCTCTTTGCAATTATAGGCTATATATATACACACACAAGTATACAACTATTAATCAATATTCTATGCACTAACAATTATATACCCCACGGAACACTTTAATAATATATTTGTTTCAACAATTCTACTAAAATGATTGTTACATATTACATAAGTAAGCAAATTAGACCAACAAGAACATACATCTATGGGCAGTACTAATACTTAGTTCTAAAAGAAGGAATTCGAAAATCGACAAGCTTTTAAATGATAAGATGTTCGATTTCCAAAAGCATTTTCACTTTCGCGCACACGTTAACTTTCTAGGGATGTAATGGAATATTTCTAAATGATCGACGAAATAAACAATTTAGTATCAAAATTTTATGTAACAAATGGTGTAAAGCAAACACCATAGGTGAAGAAAACATATAAAGTGAAGAACGATTGGATATGAAAAAAGAAGATCTTGAGAAGGCTTTTGCATTAATTTTAAGAAATAGTTAATATTATATTTGATACAAACTCTTATAGTTATAATGTTGGTTTAATTAATGATACGTCTAAATTAGTTATAATGGTGATGGTGCAAGCAATTTAGTTAACTTTATGCTTAAACCAATTACATGAGGCATTTAAAGTACACGGGTTCATTTAACGTACAAGTTAATGAAGTGTGTGATTATAATGATATGTCCAAACCATTACATGGCACACCTTAGTTTAGTGGGTGTATACTATATAACTTCATAAAGTTTATTAGCAAATAAATCATTTTTCATTTTTATATACTAGTTTTATTAACTTTAAAAAGTTAAATAACGTTTATATACTTGTTTATAAATTTTAATTATGCCATAAAATTTAAAATTTTATTCTCTTTAAAAGGAATATGATATTGTTATATACTTATAAAGTGACATTTTTAAGGTGTAATGCATATTATGTGGTAATTGTGCATTCATATCATTTACGCATCGCAACTATATCATTTTATATAGTGTGGGTATGCGTCTAACGAAATGTTGTGGATATGTACCCAGGTCTGAACTTATTTTGACTACGTATGAACAAGATACAGTAATTTTGTTTCAAACAATGCTAGAATTTGTGTATAAATTATTGTACAAAAATTGACGAAAATATCCCTCATCTATAAACTCACTCACACGTGTCTTCACCTACTTGCTTCCCATGCTTCGAGAAAATTAACTTTACGATAAACATAGTAAAACCAACCAGGTTTTCAGTTGAACTAAGACAATTATAGCCATTGTTAATGATGAGTATCATAACACTTTCACAATATCGATTTCCATTCTCTTTTAGTAAAATAATGCAATTAATAGTTTTAGAAACATGGCATACATATTTTTGATATGCAGTATAAAGGTTGAGGACAATGATCATATTTTTGGTTCGTGTGATATAGCATCTAGTGTATGGAGCTTGGTTGTGGCCTGGTTGGACACTGATATTCTAACGGCGGTTCGGCCTAAAACTTTGAAGTTGCTTGATGGTACGAAGATTAACGATAAGAAGAAAAAGCTTATTATGGCGGTTTATTTCTCGACATGGTAGGTGCTTTGGAAATACATAAACAAGTCTATCTTTCAATCATACAAGCTAAGCAGAAGGATTTTTATTCTCTTTTGCATTATTCGTATCTATGGTATGCTCATAGGAACCGTAAGGTTTTATTTTCTTGGGACGAGTGCTTAAAGAACCCTCTCCTCTTGATATAAGCTCTTTGTTTTGATTTCGGCTTCTTGTCGAATTCTGCGTTTTAATAAAACCTTTGCCGTTAAAAAAACACATGGCCTACATTTTGATTTGCTTAAGAATATGTTATTTGCTATAAAAACTTTATAATTTAAAGATCCACTCAATAGATTGAGAACTCAATCAGTATCCATTTTCATGAGTAAGGACACACCCTTTTTAGAAGCAAAAGTTATATGTACTTGGGTCATTCATTGTCTTCACAATTCACATGCAACAAAGTGAGGTCTAGAATCCATATATGAGTGTTTCAAGCAAAAAGTAAGCTTTTTGTAAAAACATGAAAAACAAAATAACGTGTTCATTTTTTCAATTTTATTTTTTATTAAATATAAGAAAATGTTTATTTTTTTTTACCAGCCAAAGATAAAATTAAAGATTTCAAGAACCGACGGCTAAAACCTAGCCGAAAGAAGAAAACAAAGTTACACAACTAGCAATGGGTTTTTCAACCACTTGGTCTAGTAAATTTTAAATCTTACATTTCTACTCGAAACCTATAAAAATATCATCACCATAATGGAAACAACAAGCAGCTCCCTTTTGAGATCATTTTTGCTGAACACAATCTCATATCGATGCCTCCAAATAAATCACCATGATGTGAAAATAATAGTTTCCGCTAAATCTTTTTACTGCTTATTGAATGGAGAAGAATCCAACCAATAAGGTAAGAACACACATCCACTAGAACTTTGGAAGTCGAACATGACACCTCTGGCCACCTCCCTATTACTCTCCAGGAGTACACAGGTATTGGCTACCATAGTACAATCACCAATAATAAGAGACTCAATTTCTACCTTCGTTTCATATAAGGGACACATAATAAACGAAACATCAATCCCCTTCTTGCATAGATTACTCCTCGTAGGTAAGCCGTCCAGTAACACCCTCTAGACGTGAATGTTAACATTCCTAGGAATAGACTGAATCCATCTAGTAGGTTTCCTGTTAAGCGGAAGAATACATCTATCAATAAAAATACAAAGAGACTTAATTGAAAGATTTTCATCAGGCTCCAAATCTTGTATCCGTTGATCCTTGTTCGACGACCATTCTATATATTGGAGGGAATTTAATAGAACCTGATGTTGGATCAATTCACCCCCCCCCCCCCCAACCCTTGCCATACGACGCCATTTCTACTCCCAATTCAGATCAAGAAATTGATCTGATACATAACATCTTTTTTCCAGCTTCAAACTGTAAAGTCTCGGAAATCTTTCCTTTAACGGTACATACCCCAATTTGTTAAACATTTTAACATTTTTCTTAGTTTTCACTTTTTTCTTTAGAATATATACAAGAATTATATTTTTTTATCAAAAAGTTTAGCGAATTTAACAATTCGTACCGAAATGGCGAAATCCAATTCAACTTACCTAACCAAGAGCCATTAATGATACACGGCCCCTCTCCAAGTCTCCATTAGTTCAAGATAGATGAATAAACATCTACATGTTACTAGTGGTTGGTTCTTCCCATTTCCCTTGCTATCCAATTTTTTTTTTTACACAATTTTGACAAGATAAAACTTTTTCTTACTATCAACATCTTACAATAAAAACTAACCTTTCAACCATAACCTTTCACCAAAAATCATTTCTTAAAAATGTGTTAGCATAATATAAAATTATAAAAGATTCTTATAAAGAATAACATGACAAGAAAGTAAGACATTAAAACTTATTTCTTTCTTATATTTCAAAGCTCTCAACTTCCGAAGCTTTCGATTAACAATCTTTTGATTTTAACCGTATGTTCTTGATAACCATCTGTTTGCGTTTCTACATACATCAAAAGGACTTGATAACCATCTGTTTGCGTTTCTACATACATCAAAAGGACACAACCCGCAAACTGTCTTATTGTTAAAAGAATACAAAGTACAATTTACTTGGTTAATTATGCTATATTACAACATAATTAAAATTTTAAAATTTGTCTCTTTATTTCATAGTTGCCATCCCTCCCAAGTTTACAATTTAAATCTCTTTTGATTTCTTTCGATGTTTGAAATCTGAGATTAAAAAAAACAAATTAAATCTCTTATTTTCTTAAAAAATAAAAGATCATTGACTTTTTTATTTGATAATATTGTCATTGAAAACTAGATGCGTTGACTAAACGAATGCATAAGCTGGTTTCACGTCGACAAGAACAGGATTATACTCAAATGGTTTATGATATCTACTTTATCCAAACGACTACGTTATCCAAACGACTACGCCCTGCTTGAGGTGCGCGTATATTATGTATATATGTGTAAACCCTTGAATGGGCAAAAGTGAAATTGCACTAATTTTGACGTTATTTTACTAATCTCGTGAAAATAACGTTAAAAGTGGCGGAAGGTTAATCAGGCATAATGTGGTGGCGTTGATAGCCGAAAGACGAGGGTACATGCACCAATCAGCCGGTATCCCGATGACTGAGTGCTATGTGCTTTATATCCAAGGCTTGATGCAAAATTACTATCGAGCCGGGGGTCCCACCGGAAGCAGCCTCTCTATCCCTATGGGGTAGAGGTAAGGCTGTCTACATCTTACCCTCCTCAGATCCTACCATAGCTTTGCTATTGGTGGGATATATTGAGTACGATGATGATGACTTTATCCAAACGACCTTCCGTTAACGTCTTGCTAGTTTGTTTGATTGGTTTTAATGTATCTACACCTTTCCAAAAAAATAAAAAAATAAAAAAACCTAACTGAAACATGTAAGAGCAAAAAAGTACATTTCACCCTTAATTTTAAAATATATAATTTTAATATATTATTATTATAATAACCTAATAAAATGGGTAAAAGAAATGAAAAATACAAAGTAAAGGGACCCACCTTATCAAAAAGGCAAAAGTAGGCGTGACTATCGCCTCCGTCAATAATGCCTACTTATCTCTTGGATCATTGGCCGTAGGGATCCAACACTGATTCCGTCCTACTCGTAGTTGCCACCGATTTCATCTTGCTAATAACCTCACATGATCCTAATTTTTCATTTTCTGCATTTTTTAACCTAGATTCTCTCCCTTTTATGCATATAGTTTGACCTAAATCATCACAAAAATGCTTTTGAAATTCTTGTCGTTCACATGAGTTTCTAAGTTGTTGAATACCTAGTGACATAATTTGGTTTACTGCTTTTGCAACATGTGCCAGAAAAGCTCTAGATCGGCCCCAACTATCGGAGAAACATAATAGGGTTTCTGGATTGACTAATCGCATATTGTAGACTTGAATTTAATAAAATAAAACTAACATCAACTCTTCCCCAAATCAAATAGGGATACATGTATAATAGTTTCCCAATCCAATGGCAACTTCAATTATGGGATTCGATGTGACATGTGAGTTATTTCCTAGTTGTGTTTCACTCGAGAAACTATTGACCAAATGATCATTTACATACCTAAAAACCATGCAACCCCATTTTAAGCAAACTTAATTATGATTTCCGGTCAAGTCTAGGTAACGTTGACCAAAAAAACATTCTTATACATAATAGGCTTTAAAATGAGCACATCTTTGGAAAATACGAGAAACCATGCACACATCGGAAAATCCGTCTCACATATTGTAAGCACATATGTAGAAGTTTGGACCATTGCACATGGGGTTCCCACAAACACAGATGAAGAATCCATGACCTCATGTGGTCTCGTCCTCTTTGGGATATGTATGGTTGATTTTAGTTTCATGGTACCAATTTCAACAAACTAGTTACAACAATACAAAGAAGTTTGTATAATACATGTGAAAACATACAGATTTTAAAACCAAGAGTATTATATGTATTGAATAAAGAATTCATCTAGGGTTCGAGTATTATTTGTACTCCTTCCATCCACGAGTTATTAACATGATGTCCGTCACAAAATGGTTCATATCAACAAACTCCCAAATAGCCTTGTCAGAAATCTAACTTGAAATCTTTATTAAATCAATATTATCAATGGAGTATCCTTCAAAAAATTGTACCCACCGTAAAACGCTGGATGAGAATCTTATCTTCATCTTTACTTATAGAATACTAAATAAGGAACAATCTGTAGACATTTCGTTCTTTTAGACTATTCGTCGGCGGTTACTGATGATTGTTCATAGTGTAGTTTTTTCACTATTTTGAGATTCATGAGTATGTAATTAGTTAATGGAATCTTGATGAAATCTATTAGAAAGAAAATACATAAACACCACGTTCTTTAAATGGTTTGCTATTCATGTCTCAATCTAGTTTGATTTACCAAGATTTATGCAAGATATGATGATGATATACGCATGTTTGTGGGGACATTCATAACCATGAAATGATGAAATATTGGAACAACGTTGGTGTCACCAAATATGATACTAGAGATGCACAAACAAACGGGTTCAAGCTCGATTAAGCTTTATTAATAGTCGAAACCAAGTGTTACTAAAATTGTGATAAAAGATTCAATTGTGATCAATATGATCACACCTTGAATCTTTTCGACCACTAGGCTTAATAATACCATATTTACATAATAAAGGGTGTCTGACAGTTAAAGTATTTATGCATGTGTACATACATATGTTAATTTTAATAATACCATATTTACCCTATTATAAACTATAAAGTGGGACCGAATCAGGGGTGTAAACAAGCCGAGCTTGATCTTGAGCTCGAGTAGGCTAGTTCTGACTTATAAGAGCTCAAGCTCAAACCCAGCTCGTTTCGAGCTCTTGTCTAAAGCTCGAGCCAGGCTTGTGAGTTGCCTTTTTCAGGCTCGACTCGGTATCAACTCGTTTATTAATTAATTAATTAATTGATTTATATAAACATTTTTTTTAAATTCATATATTTTGAGAAAAACTTTAAACGAGCTTAGGCTTGGCTCGAGCTCATTTCCTGCCTTAAATGAGTCAAAGCTCGGCTCTAGCCAGTAGCTCCATGGTTTAGTGTAAATAACTAAGTACATAGAAGTTCAACATAGGCAAAACTTAAAAATACACAAAGCTCGAGCTTCCTTTAACTAAGCAAACTTTTTATTGATCTGAAATCAAGTAGCTCGAGAATGAACACGATCAAAGGACATGGGCCTCTATTGATGGGCTTTTATTATTGGACTTTATGAACATTTGGCCGGAGAATGATGTTTGCAGCCGCAATTTGACTCAAAACATGCAAAGGCAAAAACAACTTTGAAGTAATTCAAACTCCGACCACCGTCATTGAAATGCCTACCGGTCCTTTGTGGTCCGAAGATAGTCCTTAACTTTCAGTGTATCTTTTAAGGAATATTTTTGTGATTTTGTCCGACAATAAAAAAAACACTATTTCAGAATTATTTTGAAAGTAACATAATTATTGTTACTAGCTTTTATCCCCGTATTACATTATTCGTTTATGATATTTATATACTTTTTGGATTATAATTTTATTTATTGTACATTAGTTAATAATATACTTAGTATTTGATGATGAACGAGTTTTTCAAATAAATGAGACGTTATAACTCGGTTTAAAAGCTATTTGAGTTTGATAAGACCCATGGCCCGCTTATTTTATTACAATAAAATTGTTTTTTTAATTATAAATCATATATATATATATATATAAGAAATCAGATATTAATTTTTAGTATATCTCTATTTTATAGGATTCTCATATAAAATATTTGGTGAGAGTAGTTTTTAATTTAACGAGAGAAGATATCAAAATTTGTTTTTTTAAACTAAAATGGTTAGGCAAATATATTTATGTAATGTAAGTTATAGAAGTTAATTTGTTTTACGATGATTTACGTTTTATAGTTCTTCCAGCACAAAATGAAACTCTCGGACAAATCCAATACGACAATACACAAACTAATATCCGGAACAAAAACATGAAGCAAAACTAGGCGAAATGATATTCAGTTTGAATTCAACTAAATTTGGTTTCTTCAGTTTTTAACCAAAACCTAATCAAATTGAAATCGGTTGAATTCAGTTTGATTAGGTGTTTGTGAATTTGATCGGTTTGGTTTGGTTTGGTTATTAATTAGTGAAAAAAAAATCAATATGAATAAATCGAAAAAATGGTTATCCGAACTGACAAACACCCCTGATTTTTAGTGTTTTTTTTTTAAATTATTATAGATAATAAAGATTATCATAATTTGATGTTGTAGATATTTGTGTCCCTCTACATTACGTAGATATCATGTATACTATTAATCTTGATCAACGTTTGACTGGCTTATGCATCCAAGACTTTTGACAAATTGTATGAACTAAAATCAATAGGCATGCACCCTGCCACCCTGTATGTTTGAACCCAAATCACTTGTGATTCAGACAAAACATTTTATAAATGTTTGAATCAAAATCATTAATTAAGCATACAAGATGTTTGACCAAAATCTCTTGATTTTTGAGACTTAGGCTAAACACAATGCTATTTGAATCTTGTGTGTTCAACCTACAACCTACGTCAAATATATAATTAATTACTTTTGTTTGATAGTGTGTTTGAGATTCCTTTTGGAGTATCCGCAACAACAAAGTTTACAAACCGTTATCAGGGGCGTATGCTTTAAGGAAACGAGTCCGGCCGAACCAGTACAAATTTTTGTTTTAGTGTTATATATTAGTGTATTTTGACATTGCACCCGTAGAAATTTCAACATCGAACCCATAGAAAACCTAATTCTAAGTAATAAACAATCGGTCGTCCGTCCCTCGAAATCTTCCGAACCTGTAGGAAAACATTTCTGGCTACGCCACTAACTGTTACATCAGCTCTACGTCGTATTCTAAACTTTTTTCAAACCCCATAATTTTTCCCACAATAACAAGACTCCACAAAACACATTAAAAATATACACATGTGTAAGTGCGTGAGGGAAGGGCCCCACAACAGTAGTTTGCCACTCATTCCACGTACACAAACCCAGTCCGACTCTCCGTTTGCATACACAAACCCGCTCCATTGACTTTAGCTCTACAACAAGGAAGTTTGCAACCCTCCTCTTCATCCACCAAGCCACATCATCTGGATTTAGGGGATTGTACCTCGTTGTGGATGCTTTTAGATATCTTCAAATGCGTAGACAAAAATATGTATTGAGTTTTAATATGTAGACAACAATTCCAATTTCATATAACTATTTGATCGAAGAAATTAAAGATACTTAGATAAAATTCAAGGGGATTTTATTTCGGAGCATTCACCGTCCATATTTTATCCTCATATATATAACTTAACTATGACATACATATTTTTTTTTAATTTATCTCTCATATTTAAAAACCTTCCCGATCTCATTTATCATATCTATCTCTATTTAGTTAAACATTACTTCTTTATTCTTTCACTTACAACAACTATATAAAAGCAAATACAAGAGACGGATACGAACCCTTTAAATATAGGGTATGTATTTGTTTTCCCCTAAAAATACGATGATGTGTGTGGGAACGGGGATGCGATATAGTGAATTTTTAAGTTATTTTTGTTAAAATGCTGATATTAGATTAGGGATTGATCAAGATGAAGTGTGAATGCTCTTAAACTACACGTGTACTTGTATTTAATGTATTGTCCATTGAGAGATACTACTCATATGAATGACAATGTATTCAGTGGAGGTCTTACTTGGAAGACTCACATGGAGATCTAATGTAAAGTATATATGTAACTGAAAATACCTAGTAATTTAGTTCAAAATCAATGTGCAAGGATTAAATGCATAACGATATAACATATTGAATGTTTAGTTGTATAAAACAATAGTTTTCTTTACCTAACGTATTTTTCCACCTAAAATCTTCTTACCTTTGCACTCCAAAGAATTTAAACCCATTGTCCACTTATAGAGGGGCAATCAAGTAACTGGTTGTATCACGTATTAGGATTTTGCGAGACCAACTTTATTTTTGCACTTCTTTTATTTCACACGTTTGTATTTATAGTAATAAACGTCAATACATTAAATATTCTAAATTAAGTGAGATACTTAACTCCAAATACATTAAACTAGTTAGTAAGTTATATGCAATTTTAGTCAATTTGTTTTCTCAAAATATTGTTTTATACTTTTATTCTTTTTACAACTTTTAATTTATATAGTTTTTAAAACTTTTATTAATAAATACAATTTTTACTCTTTTTATTCTTGAAGTATAAATCTACAACACCACCGTACCACGCCGGAGCCGTGGTCATCCACCCTTAAAAGTGGTAAAAGGAATAAAAGAAAAGTAGATAAATAAAAGAAAAAAGTTAGGTCTTTTGGCCCTTCTAACTGTAACGGTAAAAATGGTCAATTTAAAAACAAAATAAAATAAAAAATAAACCTATCAAAAAGTACCAACATCCATTATGAAAAGTACTTAAAAATGTGACAATATATGAAGTTCAAGGACATCAAGTGTATATCTTACTATAATCCAAACATAAAAGTGTAAATCATAAATAATCCAAAATAAAATGTATGTGGGCATGCATGTGAAAGTGACACCATTTGTGGCCTAGAATGGTTGAGTTATTTAGTTAAGACTTAAGTTTGAAAATTAAAAAATTATCAGTTAAAATCCTGAACTTATCGGGTTTTCATTTCATGCCAAAGAGTTATGCTCTAGTGACGGTATAATAACTGTCAAGTGATAACTGACTGTATGGTTTCTCATGGAAACGACCAAGTTAAACTCTAAAGCCAGCGTGAGTCTAGTTAAGACAACATAGTCTGATCAAAGTAAGGTAATGAGGCTTTACAACTTGAATAGTGTAGTGACTTAAAAACACAAGAAAATCATCATTCTAAAAAAATGCATGTGTGACGGTGCATATCTATCTATCTATCTATCTATCTATATAAATGACTACAAAAATATCTTATGTGTCATTCTCTGGTTGCTCCTCACCCACTCTCAGGCCACCATATTGCTTGATTTGTGATTTGAGGTTTCTTATGTGTTTGACCCGAATTTGCGGATATGTGTCCCATCAAACCCGGATAGTTCTTAAATGGGTTATAAAATCTTATTTATTTGTGAAACTCTTTATTATCAAATAATAATTTTCGTGGGTCATGGGTCTCACCAAACCCGGATAGCCCTTAAACGAGTTATAACATCTAATTTATTTGTGAAATACTTTCAATATCAAACCCTAATTTAATTTCGCCACTCTACATATTTTTCGTCGCCGGTTTATCATCTCCTGTCACCGGTTAACTTCCAGTTACCACCCATCATCGTCAACCTCTCCTCTCATGCATCAACCACCACCGTCAAATAAATCAACCGACTTTTTTTCATAAGATAAATATTTGTGTTCGTATTTGTTCGTTTATAAAAAACATGTCCGTGCTCTTTTATGTTTGTTTGTTAAAAATCTAAACAACCACCATAACATAGGGGCTCAAACTAGTATGTGTATATATATATACATATATAAATGTATGTATATGTAATTGATGATGATAATATTGGTGGATGGAGATGGTCTCCGATAAGGGGGAAGACAAATAAGAAATAACGGCGGATGTGCCACCAAATCCAAATCCATTTCCACTTGGTGGGGTTGGTGAGAGTTTGGCCGGAGAAGCCGCAATTCAACTCTAACCGACCATTTTTTATTCCAAATAATAATATTAATATACTTGTATTTTCATTTTAGTTTAGTTCTAAAGAGATGATAAAAGCTATTATTAATTTACTATTATGGGCGTAAATGAGTTGAGCCGAGCCTGAACTTAATTAGTAAATTGTTTTTTCAAGCTTGTGTTTAACTTGGCTTGTTTATTATTTATTAATTAATCCAGATACATTTATTATTATTATTATTATTATTGTTGTTGTTATTTTTATTATGTTTTGAGAAAAAACCTTAAATGTGTCTAAGTTCAGGTTAAGCTTGTTTAGTATCTTATATGAGGCAAAGCTCATTGTGAAGTGTTAACTTTATAGATATAAATTCAAAAGATGTAAAACTTAAAGATACACAAGGCTCGAAAAGCTTAAACGAGTTTTTCATACAAGGCTCGAGATCGGGCTTGATAATTAAATGGGCTTTGTTCAAGGCTCGGGCTCGAAGAAGCTCGGCTCAGTTTGAGCTCAAATAGTTTAGCCCGTTTGCATCCCTAACTATTAGCCTTGTGCGTATCGGTGGACTCAATTTTTTTTCCTTATGGTTCATCTTTTTTTGGTGGCCAACTTTATCACAAATCACATGTTAAAATCTTATGGTCAGGTATTTCTCACATAAAATGAAGTCACTATTTTTAAATGCTTCTAGTTCATTTAATCGAACAAAAATAAAAATTTTTCATTATGAACTATCTTGAATAAATAGAGCCATTCGTTTCGTGGAGCAATACATGGGGCTATTAATATTTGAGTGTCAGTTGTTTGACTCTTCAAAGGTTCATAATAAAGTTCGTGGGTCTTCCATGTTTATGTGATTAAATGTGATTACTTAAATTCATTTATTTTGAAATTGTGTTGATCCATATTTGGGAGGTGGGGGCGTACGCGAGTAGTGGTCATCGAGAGAGACAAGGGCATTTAAGTGTGGAGATGAGAGAGAAGAAGACAGAGTTGTCTGGTTCCGGAGGTTAGTAATGAGTTGTCGAACATGGGTTGGATGTTTGCCGGGTTATCATCGGGTTGCGTCACTTCCACCTTATATCATCTAAAAGTCACCAAAAGTATAATAACACCCACAAACTTACTTTAACTCTACTAATGTCTTTACAAAATATTTACATTTCCGCATTATTATCATTTTACAATTGGTTTTTTCATGAAATCTAGTTTAATTTATCATATTTTTTTAAAAAAAGCCTTTGTTGGTAATATACTTCATTAAAGCTAAAGTATTTTGTATACTAAAAATCAAAACAATGCAAGAGATTATATGAAAATATATAAATGGATGTTTTTGTTAAATCAAACAACATATATTTTAATTGTTTTATCCAATTTTCTAGGTTTAAATGATTTAACATTAAAACACATATTATACAAGTCATTAATATACCCCTGAATAAATCTGGAAAAGAAAATGATGTAAAATAACTCGCTCGGCTCTATCCCCAATTCCTCATCGCCCGAGAGCGTCTTTGCCAACGTGTTCCCCTTCCACGGGCTCTCCCCTCTAATGTAGCCCTTCAAGGGCGCGGCTGCCGGCTTCCACCTCACCCACATGCATGGGTTGAATATAGTCTTGGAGCTTTGCAAAAAAGTCACAAAGCAAATATTGTAAAGGTCAACCAGAAGATGTGTTGGTTCATATTGTCATATTGATAGGAAGAAAAACTTGTCATAGGGAGCAAATGATTAGAGGAAAGTCAAAACCATTATCTTGTAAAATATTGACTTATAAACTAATAGACCTATTTAATATTCATTCAAGACTAAAATCTAGAAATAGTAAGATATTATTTGGACTTTTTGAGATTAGAGGTGCACAAATCGGGTTCAACTGGAAAACCCGAACCGGTTCGAAACCGGTTTTTTCACACCGGGTTGTAAAATGGCACCGGTTCCAATCAAGAACCGGTTCGATTCCCGACCCGAACCGATGCCCAGATATGCTAACTTTTAAGAACCGGGTAGGGTATGAACCGGAACCGGTTTTTACGTAAAAACCGGTTCCACCGGTTTTTTTTGAAATTTAAATATCATAGCCGTTAGGAACCGATTCCAACGGCTATATAGCCGTTTTTGACCGTTGGAACCGGTTTTTTAACTATAAATAGGTTATTTTTTTACTCTAAATAGCAAGGTTTGTTTGTGTACTTGTTAAACCACTTCCAAAACTATAAAACACACTCCAAACCACAATTAACCTTAAACCGACAACAAATGGCAACTAATGATGACGTTGTTATGGTGATCGAAACAACAAGATGCCCCGATGTTTGGGTTCATTATGATTTGTGTCTCATGACCGACTCACATGAGTTGGCACGTTGCAAATATTGCTCGAAGTTTCTTAAAGCAGGGTCCAACTCGACATTACGAAAACATACGAATAAGTATTGTCGAGAGAAAAGAAGTTTGGAAGCTAAAAAAACGAAAGTGGGAGAGTCGTCCGGCTCTACAACCCAAAAATAAGTATTCCCGGATTAAAACGACGGACTTTGTTTTTTATGTTTTAGTTGTTATGTTTAGTATCGTTTATGTTTTAATAATGTTTGTAATAGTTATTTTTTAAATAAATAAAATGTTCGTCGTTATTAAAAAAGTAACAAAAATTAATCATGAGTTACAAAAGTAATTATAATAAAACAAATCAAAACTAAATATTAGTTGAACAAGTTACAAATAATTTTACCAAAACAAATAATTACAACTCTTCTTCGTCTTCATTCTCGTCTTCACCCTCGTCTTCGTTATCGGAAGAAACCCCGTCCTCCGCCTCCTCATCATGAATATGACGCTCTATTGGTATTTCGTCTTCAAAGTTCGCCTTGTGTTGTACACGATCCACCGCATCCAAATGGTCCTTTAGGCAAATGCAAACCTCTAGAGACTCGGGAGTTAGTTTTGTTCTTCGCATAGATAACACCCTCCCACTAAGAGAAAAAACCGATTCGGAAGCAACCGTTGAGGCTTGTACGGCAAGCAAATCACGAGCCATGGCGGATAGAATGGGAAATTCGTTTTGTTTACCTTTCCACCAAGCCAACAAATCAATATTGCGAATTTCGTCGACCGTTGCACCCTCAACATAGTTTGCTCCACTATATCGACCAAGTTCGCTACTTGGTGTGTTTCCTCTTTGCCTCTTAGATGCCGATTCACGAATCCCATTCATCAAGTTTATAAGTGGGTCATTGCACGGCCTACTAGTTGTTGTTTTTTTCACAAAAGACGATCTCGTGCTTGGACCATACATTTGAAAATAATGGTCATAAAGGTCTTGAAGGTTTTTGTTGAACTTGTCCTTCGCTTCCGTCGACAACTTCGGGTCAATCTCGTGCATACCTAAGTTGTCGAATATTTCCTCAATCGTTGTTTCAACCCCATTAACATTCCAATAGGGGTTTAATGCGGCGGCACAAGTAAAGACCGGCGGTATGTTTTCAAAATATTTTATGAACTTTTCTTTCATCACCGCAACAATATTTTCGAAGAGTTTGTTCTTCTCCGCAAAGCTTTTAAAAACACAAGACATATAGTACAATTCTTGCAAAACCCAACAACTAGTAGGGTAATAGACTCCCGATAATTTTGTTGTTGACGTTTTGAACACGTCAAGATACTCCAACAAATAACCGACTTGGACCCAAACACTTTCCGGAAACATATCGGCCTCGCGTTCTTCAACAAGATTGTTATGAAAAGCTTGTAAAGTTTGGCGTTGGGCAAAAGCACACTTTAACATATGACCAGTTGAGTTCCAACGGGTTGGAACGTCCCAATTCGGCCCCAAATACTTTCTTTTAACCGACTTGCAATAGTTCTTATATTCAAGATGTCTTCTTTTACCACTTTTGAAGACATCTTGTAACATAAGTCTAAAGTATTTTAAATCATCACAAATGTTTTCATTGTCAAGACCTATTTGAACAACCAAGTTGATGATATGTGCAACACATCGAACATGAAAAAAATCCCCGAAACAAGGTGGTAAATATTTAATGATAAATTTTTCAGCCGCCTTAGTATTGTTTGAAGCGTTGTCAAACGAAATCGAAAATATTTTATTTCTCAAGTTGTAAGTCGTTATAACTTCATCAAGTAATTCAAACAATTTTTCGGCGGTATGTGGGAACGGGAAGTTTTCAAAAGCGATGGTACGTTTCATCAATTGCCATGTCACCGGATCAACCCAATGAGCGGTGACACATATGTATGATTCGGGCAACCCGTGTGGTGCCGACCAAACATCGGTAGTTAAACTAACCATGGCTTCTAAAGAATGAAAAGACTCGATTAACTCTTTTTTAGCACACTCCCACAACTTGATACAATGACGTCTTAAGGTAGTGCGACTTACATGTGTGTATCTCGGTTGTAGAGTTTCGCGAATCAACGACGTCAACTCCGGGTCATCAAAGTGGTTAAACGGCAAACCTCGTTGAATAACGAACTTTGCCATTCTATCTTGAACTTGAGTCGTGTTGTAACGAAATAGTGTACCATCTTTACCCAAGTCAATTTGATCGGTCGCGCCAATCCCTTTCAACGCCTTGCAATATGGCTTCTCGATGTGCTTTCTCAAAGTAGAGTTGGAATCGTGCTTTAATATTGAACCACATAGTTTGCAACGAGCCCTTTGATTACCTTCGTCATCCACAATCAAATCCCAATTCTTCCATATGTCTTGGTTGCGGTTATGGTTGACTACCGTAACAACCCTTGGGTCCTCCGTAACAGGAACGGGGGCAACAAAAACACTCTTCTTAGCCTTCTTGTTAGTTTTTTTGATGGGTGCCATAATAATATTTAGTTGGATGGTCGGGTAACGGAACGGGTTTGCTAAAGGAGTAGTATTTTAGTTTGTTTTTGAGTTTGGTGGTGAAATTAGTGGTGGAAAACAAGTTATATATAGGTTTGGGCATCAAAAACCGGTTCCAACGGCTATATTACCTTTGGAACCGGTTCCAACGGATCTATTGTCTCTCGAAAACCGGTTCCAACGGCTATATTACCGTTGGAACCGGTTCCAACAGCTAATTGGTGGCTAAAAAACCAGTTCCAACGGCTATATTACCGTTGGAACCGGTTCCAACGGCTACTTTGACTTTTGTTTGACTCTTCAAAAAAAACCCGCCGGAACCGGTTTTTCCGGGTACGAATCGAACCGGTTACAATTAAGAACCGGGTAGGAACCGGGTTGGAACTGATACTAACATACAAATATGAGAACCGGGTACGATTTTCGGATAGAAAAATACCCAAACCGGGTATTGTACCAACCGGGTTGGAACTGGAACCGGTTCCGGTTCAGTTCCACCAGTTAGGTTCCGGAACCGGTTTTTTTGTGCACGTCTATTTGAGATAAATCATGATTTCATGAGTCATGACTAAAATTTCATTTGTTTATAGCAAATTTAAGCCCAGTTGAATCCGGCCCAAACCAAGATTGATTAAGCCCAAGTTGATCTAGGAGAGGTCATTGCTGAGGTGCACAAACCGAGTATTTTTAAGAACCGAAACCAGGTAGGAACTGGATCCGGATATGGTCAACAAAGGTCAAAACGGGTCGGGTAGGAACCGGTTCCGGGTATAGTCGGGTATTTGACCGGGTTTTCCAAGTATTTCTGAGTTTCGGGTATGGTAGGGTTGGGTTTTGACCGGGTATATCCGGTTCCGGGTCGGTTTGGGGGTACGACTTTGGGGAGAAATTCTATACCAGGTCCTACCTGCGGGTCGGGTATGTAACCGGGTATTTTGTGCGCCTTTAAGTCAAATGTTAACAAAACATAAGATCAATTTAATATTAGGTTGTTAAATAAACTAAATACCACTTATAATGTTCAAGTAGCACAGTTAAGGGAATATATGTTAACCAGTAAGCCCACAAATTGAGAAGTTGGGCGGGTTCAGAGCAACTTGGGCCAAAACTTATTGTTTTAAAAAATTATAATTTGTTCGGGTTAAAACGGATTCTGGACAAAATTAAGTTGGGTTGGCCCCTTTAGAAAAAGTTCTAAAATAAGTTCATCTGCTATATAAACTCGCCCTCCCAACTAAAATGTTCATAGCAGCGTAAAAACCAGACCGAAAAGTGAAAAATGAGTAGATGATAACCCATTAATCATCTCTTATAACAAAATGTAAGTCAGTTTCAAGACGTAAAGGATGCTGTAAGCATGAAAATTTTAGTTTACAATACAAAACAGACATATATCTTATTAACCAAGGTCTATCGAAGTAAACGAGCATCATCAAAAAAGGGTACAAATTACAAAAAACAATGATTAATAATAATAATAATAGACCTCGATTTTCTTTGTTTCATGGAACCGAAGAGCAGTTACTTTTTACCTGCCATACCTGCAACCACCTGCAATGATCCATAATTAGCTGATTGAGTAATTGACTAATTAAAACCACGTGGATTAGTCCGTTAAAAGATTAGATAAACAAGCTAAAACCTCTTTTAAAAATACTAATCTTTGCTAACATAAATCTAGATTACATAAAGTGATTGCGTTACTTACATCGCTTAATACGGGTGGAGGAACTTGCTTGGTTGATTCAAAGGAATCGAGCATCGCCTCACGAATGCAGGAAGAAACAGCCCTAAAATTCACGATAAAAGTTACGTTCATAACAAGATAATTTTTACAAACTGCTAGTAATAATATTATATTTAGTTCTATTGTAAACACCTAAATTACTTCATTTTACATGAAACTAAACACTTAAACATGGAACCGTGGTAAAAGACTAGAATTAGGGGTGAGCATGAAATCGAAAAAACTGAACCATAACAAAAACTGACAGTCTGGTTCTATGTGTTTGTAAAAGCTGAACTTTCGCTTTTGGTTTTGCATGAAATAAAAAACGTAAAAACCGAACCGAACCAAATTCCTAGATTATCTTATACTTTAGCCTAAATGTATAATAATTAATTAGTTATTAATTAAAATAATGATTCAGGCCTAAATTCATTATTTTGGCCCATAATTTTTCAAGCTCAAATGGCAAAACCGTCAAAAACTAAAAACCGAACTGAATTTCTAGAATTTCAAATACTTTATAGGCAAAATGTATAATAATCACTTGGTTATTAATTTAAAACATGACTCAGGCCTAAATGTTAAAGTGAACACAGGTATTGATGTCAAAGCAAACTGATAACTTTATTGAAATGAGCAAACCTACTTAAATAGAGAAGTACATAACGGAAATAAACAAACTAGTCTAGAAAACAGAAAATAACCAAAAGAACCGGTGACTCCTAAAGAACCGGTGAACAATTCAAAACAAAACAAACTTCAAATGACCACGTGCATGCATGTACTTGACTTATTCCATCATTCCCTCCCTCAAACTAGATGGACATTCCCAACTAGTTTGTTCTTTACTGAACATGCTTCACTGAACATACTCCAAGCTTCTTCCTCGTGACTTCAAACAATTCTCTCTTCAAAGGCTTTGTCATCACATCAGCAACTTGGTCTTTTGTTCCACAATGCTCCAAGACTATTGTTACCTCTTTAACTAAATCTCGTAGGAAATGAAACCGCACACCTATATGCTTGCATCTCCCATGGAAAACCGTGTTCTTAGATAGTTTGATTGTAGACGTATTGTCACACTTGATGACTGCACTACCCTCCAACATTATACCGAAATCTTCAATAACTCCTCTCATCCATAATACTTGACAAGCACAAGCTGTAGCCGCCACGTATTCAGCCTCGGTAGAAGATAGTATCACAATCTTCTGTTTCTTCGATGACCATGCAATCGCACCTCCATCCCACATCACAACATAACCGGATGTACTCTTTCTATCTTCAGTGTCACCACCAAAGTCACTATCCGTGTAGACTTCCAACAACCCTTCCCCCCCACGTTTATACCATATTCCATAGTCTAGAGTTCCCTGCAAATACCTCAAAACTTTCTTTGCTGCTTCAAAATGAATATTGGTAGGGCTAGACATATACCTACTGATCAAGCTAACAACAAACTGAATATCGGGACGTGTTGTTGTGATATACATGAGACTACCAATTATTTGCTTAAAGAGAGTCTCATCCATTCTCTCTCCTTCATCGGACCTTAGCTTGCAACCCGGAACTATTGGACATAACACCGAGTTACAATCTACCATATTGAACCTTTTTAATATTTCACCAGCATATTTGTATACCATTTGCTGTTTGTAGTACCTCAATTCCCAAGAAAAACCTCATTTTCCAAGATCTGTCATTTCAAACTCCCTTTTCATAGAACACTTGAATTCTTCCAACATAGTTAAATCATCACCTGTATAAATCAAGTCATCCACATATACATTAACAAATAAAGTATTCCCTTTCAAATTCTTCTTGATAAAAAGTGTGTGCTCTGCATTACTCCTTTCAAAACCTTCCTTGATAAAGTAACCTTCAATTCGACTAAACCAAGCACGAGGAGCTTGCTTTAATCCATATAATGCCTTGCGGAGCTTGTAAAATTTGTGCTCTTTATTCTTTACTACATAACCTTGCGGTTGCTGTACGTACACATCTTCATCCAAGCTTCCATGTAAGAAAGCGGACTTGACATCCATTTGAAAGATGTCCCAACCCCGCTGTGCAGCCACTGCTATCATAAGATGAATCGTATCCATTCTTGCCACCGGTGCGTATACATCCGTGTAATCAATACCATATTCTTGACCATAACCCTTAGCCACCAAGCGAGCCTTATGTTTCTCGACTTCTCCTCGCTCGTTCACCTTCGTTTTAAAGACCCACTTCACCCCTATACACTTTGTTTCTTTAGGTAGATCAACAAGATCCCATGTACCATTTCTTTCAATAGCTTGTATTTCAACATCCATGGCTTTTTTCCACTTAGTTTCTTGACTTGCTTCTTCATAAGTTGTTGGTTCATGATGAGTTACCTCCATTGCATTCAACTCATCTTCCCTTGTGTAATAATCTTGCAAGTAAGACGGGGGCCTGCGTTGTCTACCCTCCCTTGGTCTTGCATCACTTGATTCGGCTTCCCCAGTGGCAACATTAGGCACAACTTCATTATGTTGGTCACTGGTTTCTTCACATGGGACATCAGAACCCACTTGGACATTTTCATCGTCCCCCCATGTTAAAGTGTCTGCTTCATCTTTCTTCTTGTTCACTTCCCAATCCCAACTTTTACCATCCTCAAACAACACATCTCTACTTATTATTACCTTCATGGTTTGTGGATCGATTAATCTATAAGCTTTAGATTCTTCACTTCTCCCAACCAAGATACACTTCTGACTTTTGCTATCGAGTTTGGTTCGTGTTTCCTTTGGGATATGTGCGTGAGCAAGACATCCCCAAACCCTTAAATTTTCAACATTCGGCTTTTCTCCACTCCAAGCCTCCTGTGGAGTTATGTCTTTGAGAGCCTTAGTTGGACAACGGTTGAGTAGATAGTAACTCCAAACAGCAGCTTCTGCCCAAAAATATTTAGGCATTTTTTTAGCTACTAGAAGAGTAACTACCATGTTCATAACCGTGCGATTCTTCCTCTCCGCCACACCGTTTTGTTGTGGTGTGAGTCTCGTAGTTAACTGTCGTTTGATGCCATGATCTAAGCAAAACTTCTTCAACTCTTCAGACAAGTACTCTCCCCCTCTATCAGTTCTGAGCCCTTTTATTTTTTTTTCTGTTTCAGTTTCCACTTTACTTTTAAAAATCTTGAATTTTTCAAAGGCTTCCGACTTTTCTTTTAGTAAATACACCCAAGCCTTTCTACTGTAGTCATCTATAAAGCTGAGAATGTACCTCTTGCCACTCTGGGATGAGGGCTTAATTGGACCACATATATCTGAATGCACAAGCTCTAGAATAACCTTAGCTCTCCATGTACTGGACTTTGGAATTGCCTCTCTACTTTGTTTCCCAGCACAACAATCACCACACAAGTCATCATTAATAGTAAATAAAGGCATACCTTTGACCATAGCCTTTTGTTGTAGTATGCCCATACTTGTTGCACTGAGATGTCCATATCTCTCATGTCACAACTTTGAAATGTCACCATCACTAGAATACAAACTTTTCTCCATACCCTTTTCTTTACTTTTGTCACATACAGAAGTACTATTTGTACTTTTCCCATTAACTTGCTCAGCTAGAGGAAACATCCTATTGTTTGTCATAACACTTTCAAACAATAGACCTCTTTCATCATGATATATTCTACACACTCCATTTTTTATGACAAAGACTAGGCCCCTCTCTTGAAGTTGACCTATGCTAAGTAGGTTATTCTTAAGCTCGGGTACATAATACACATCACTAATAGCATAGGGGACCCCATAAGAGAACAACTTAATTTGCCCTTTTTTCACCTACTTTCATTCGGGTATTATTACCTAGCTTAACCGAGTTAGAGAAACCTTCATCTAAATTAACAAATTTTTCTTTATCCTCACACATGTGGTTTGAACAACCTGAGTCCAAAAACCACAAACAATTTCTACTTTCATACCCCCTTTGTGCCATGAATACACTAACCTTTTCACCAGCATGTTGCTTTTCATCATTCTTGATGTCAAGTGGATCCACATGTGCCATCAACATTATTTCTTCTTCTTCATCAAAACCGGCAAAGTTTGCTTCTTTGAAATTTGGACATTCATATGAGAAATGTCCAAGCTTGTGACATCTATAACATTCCACAGTTTCTCGATTCATAAACAGTCTTCCACGTCCCCGTCCACGACCACGAGGACTACCACGCCCCCTTCCACGACCCCTTATGCCTGAATTATCACCTTGTTCCATCTTGAAAACTTGTTCCTCTTCCTTTTCTGGTTTTCTGAACTTTTGTTCATGCACAAGGAGCGAGCTTTGGAGTTCGTCTACCGTCATTGTTTCTGTGTTTTTGGATTCTTCGATGGACACCACTACAAACATATACTTTTCGGTAAGGGTTCTCAGAATTTTCTCCATGATTTTCTAGATCTGTCATGGTCTCCCCGTTGCTTCTCATCTGATTGGCCACCGTCAATACTCTCCCAAAATATTCTGTTATCGACTCGGTGGCCTTCATCTCCAATATCTCGAAGTCTCGACGGAGCTTCTGAAGCATGGACCTTTTGATATGAGCATTCCCTTCATACTTCTGTTTCATGGCGTCCCAAATCGATTTGGATGTTCACCTATCCAAGATCTGCTCGAACGTCACTCTGTCAATTGCTTGATACAGGTAATGCTTCACCTGTAGGTCCTTTGCGCGTAGATCAATCAGGGTCTTCTTCTGTGCTTCACTTTGGGCTACACCCACGGCTGGCTCGATGATGCCTGGATCAACCAGATTCCACATCTGTTTTGCTCGCAGCAAATTTTCCATCATCTCTCTCCAATGATCGTAGTGCCCGTCGAACACCGGAACTTTCAATTTTTCAGCGCTCATGATTGCTACTCTTTTTCTCTCTTTGATCGTTGTTTTTGCTCTGATACCAAATGTTAAAGTGAACACAGGTATTGATGTCAAAGCAAACTGATAACTTTATTGAAATGAGCAAACCTACTTAAATAGAGAAGTACATAACGGAAATAAACAAACTAATCTAGAAAACAGGAAATAACCAAAAGAACCGGTGACTCCTAAAGAACCGGTGAACAATTCAAAACAAAACAAACTTCAAATGACCACGTGCATGCATGTACTTGACTTATTCCATCACTAAATTCATTACTTTGAGTCAATTTATTTTTTCTCAAACAGTAAAACTGGAGAAACTGAAACTGAAACTGAAACAAAACTAAAACCAAAAACAAATCTGAAAAAAACATAAGTTTCGGTTTTTGGTTCAAATTTAGCCAAAAATGACCCGAACTATCAATTAGTTAATATATTAAAACATGATGCTGTTCAAAATTCATTATTTTGGGCCTTTTTTTGGCTCAAATGACGACACTGAAAAAACCGAAACATAATCAAAACCAAAACGAAATCCGAAAGAAACCAAAGTTTTGGTTTTTGGTACAAATTTAGCTCAAAATGACCCGAACTATCCATTAGTTATTAATTTAAAACATGACTCGGCCCAAAATCCATTTTTTAGCCTTTTTTTTCTCTCAAATGGCAAAACCAAAAAAACTGAAACCGCACCAAAACCAAAACTAAATCCGAAAAAAAAAACAAAGTTTCGGTTTTTGGTTCAATTTGATCCCAAACTGACCCGAAATATCAATTAGTTATTAGATTAAAACTTCATTCACGCCTAAATTCATCATTTTGGGCCAATTATTATTATTATTTTGCTCAAATGACAAAACTGAAAAAACCCCAAAACCGAACCAAATCGAAACCCAAAAAAACTGAAGTTTTTGTTTTTGGTTCAACTTAACCGAACCGAACCAAACCGTTCACACCCCTAACTAAGAAAAGCACATTGAAAATTCAGCTATAGTTTCAATCCAAACCTTAAAAACTAAAACTAATAATAATAATAATACTAATAATAATAAAACAATGTATAGATCCAGTATAGATTGAATCAGAAGTAAAATTAGGGTTTACATTAATAATAATAATACCGAATCCGCCGATAAGACATGAAGCGGCAACAATAGGTTCTTGGACGAGGAACATCTTCAGCTTCTCCATTATCGCCATTGATCTCTGTTGCTTGCTGCTGCGTTTCGACTTTTGTTGACTCACTATCAATTAGGGCTCTTATTTATATGTCACACTATTTGTTTTTATTTTTGTTTTTTACTTTTAGCATTTTAAGTTTTTAACAGACAACGCTAGGTGATACCTGAAGTAAGCTAGCCAGATGTCGTGAGGCCTAATTATTTTGTCTTTAATTTTATTTTATTTTTTGAACGGTTTTTAAATTAACAAAAGTTAGATAACAACAAAGTACGACTATATAACAAGGAGAATATTTTTTATCCACTCAGTCCAACTAATTATAAAGAGAGTCGAAAATAAAGTCTTTTCTTCTATCTTTTCTGGAAAAAACCGTCTCATTCCGAGTCCACCAAATGATCCACCACGCGGAAAGTATAATGTTATGTATAATTTTTCTCTTCTTAGCAGTAACAGATGGTGTATCCAACTAGATCAAGATACATGAAACGGTGTAAACGTGCGTCTCCAAATGTTTCACATGGTTTTTTCATGTTTGTTAAATTGACACGATAAGTTTATATGTCACGAAACTCTTCACCTTACGTTGTGCTTCCGAGTTTCATATAACAATGAAAAATAAATGATATGAAAATATGTCGTAAAAAAATGTTTTTTAATTTGTTTTTAGGAAACAAATGGAATGAAAAATTTACACACAGTTCATTCATAACAAATCCCTTCAAATTGAAGGTATTTGAAAAGAAATGAATTTTATCATTTAAAATCTTTACACTTTTTTTTCTTTTCTTTAAACTCCAAAAAGACAATATTTAATTGAAATTTTCTCTACCACTTGCTTTCTTTTCTCTCATTAGTTGTCTTTCCATTCTTCCTTTTTATTTATTTAACTTCATAAATCGTCACATAATCTAGACAGTAGATTTTAAATTTACTTAATTTTTTTTTCTACAACAAATATGCACAAACTAATTAAAAATAACATATGATATAGTGAGGTTAAATGTGACGGTGGATGTCATAAGACTCTTTCATTGCATGTTTTTACAAACCTCACCATTACAAATTTGTTTCACAACAAGAAAAGTTCGTCTCCTCAAGTCTGCTTGTTTGTCACCTTATCCTAACCTCCAATAAACTTTATTGTTGTGGATGCTCTTAAATATTCTAGTTCCACCTAAGAAGAGAAAATCATTGTAACTAAGTTTATTTTAAATAAAAACAATAATGTGTATACTTCAATAAACTTTTTATACATTAACCTATATTACACTTTGCTCTAAAGGTGACCAACATTTATGAGAAAAATGTAGGAGCTAAAATTTAAAATTATAATAAGAAAATCAAATAGATTATCTTATAGTAGTATTAAATTAAAAATCATTCGTGAAAATTTGGGCTATAGTTTGTAAGGCCTCAAACTCGAATCCAACTCTAACTTGGAATTATTACAGTGGGCCTTCAGGCTATGGATTTTCCCTAAAACAGGATTCATCTTTTATTATTGGAATACACCGGGTTAGATGTGCACAAACTGGTTTCAAACCCTAAACTGGTTCGGGTTAAAACCAGCTTGTTTTGGTCAACAAAAGTCAAAAACTATTTATGATAGGTTTCGGTTGGGGTTATGATCGGTTTTTGGCCGGTTTCTGGTAGTTAACCGGTTTGAAATCGGTTTCGGTAGAGAAAATTACAAGCCTGTTCCAAACCTACGGTTTCAATCAGTTCCAAACTGGTTTCTAGGGGTGTGCGCGGTTCGGTTATTAGCAATAACCGAACCAAACCGATCATTATCGGTTCGGTCGGTTAATAACTGATATCAAACATGGGCTAAAGTTTTGCTTAAAAATACATGAAATGAAGGTATAAATATATGAAATTGAGATATTAGTACATGTAATAGAGATATAAATATATGAAAATGATAGTACTAAACTATTAATACGTATAATACATGAAATAGAGAAAAAAAAAGCTGGAAAATATGATAAAATGAAGAGTCCAGTGTGGTTCGGTTCCGTTGGTTTTCGGTTCAGTTTGGGTTAACAATTCGGTTATTACTCAATTCGGTTATTACTCACCCCTACTGGTTTCTACATAATCGGTTTCAAACCAGTTTGAGGGTAACTGGACTTTATTTGTTTTACGTTAAAAAAAGAAAAAGAAAAAGAAAAATTGAGCATGCATGGCATAACTATTATAATAATAATTAATAATAATAATAATGATCTAGTTTCACATCGCATGTTCTTTCAAATTCCCAAGATTTGGATTGAGTTCATGTTCTTTACACAATTCTTGAATTCTTCATTGCATGCATATATATAAATAATAACAACAATAATAATATTAATCTCTTGATCCGTTAATAAGGGGAATACATATGGCTCAAAACAAAGGTGGCGGTGGTGGTGGTGGTAGTCCGGCTTCCGGTAGCAGTGCCGGTAGTAGTCCGGCAGGCGGTGGCAGTGCCCGCGGTAGTCCCAGCGGGTTCTTTTCGTCCATCGCTTCCAGTTTCTCAAGCTTTAAGATGCAAGTTAATGGGTAATGAATCATTCTTGATCTATTACATGTTAAAAATGTTTTAGCTTTAACCCATATATAATTGATATCATTTTGTATATAATTAATATCATTTTGTATCCATTCAGTGATGATCAATTACTAACAATTTGGTGGATTTTTACATGTAAAAATTTTATTTTTGCTTGATCTTTTACGGAGCTTTTGAGTATAAACACATGAAGAACGCGTTTTAATAATAAATAAAAATCCATTTTTGTAAACAAAAATTATAAATCTTTTTATTATCTTTTTAATTTCTTTTTAATAATACGACTTCTGCATGCATGTGTTTATATGCCAAAGCTGTGGAAAAATATTATGTAAAATTGAGTTTTTTTCATATGTAAAAATGAATTTTTTACATGTTAAAACTTAGAAGTAAAAAGAATCATTTTTACATAATCTTTTTGGGAGTTTTTGCAAATAAACACACGTAGAAGGCGTTCTAATATATAAAAAAACTCATTTTTGTTTTTTTTTACTATTTTTTTATATTTTTGGTTTTGCATGATTTCCTACGGAGCTTTTGCGTATACACACATGAAGAACGTGTTTTAAACAAAAATTATAAATCTTTTTATTTTCTTTTAATAAAACAACTTTTACATGTGTTTATATGCAAACGCTCCGAAAAAGATTATGTAAAGTTGAGTGTTTTTTCCTTCTTTTACATGGAAAAGTGATTTTTTTTACGTGTTAAAACTTAGAAGTAAAAAGGAATCATTTTTACATAATCCTTTTGGGAGATTTTGCAGATAAACACACGTAGAAGATAAACACACGTAGAAGGCGTTCTAATATAAAAAAAACTCATTTTTGTAACTTTTTTACTATTTTTTTATATTTTTAATTTTTTTAAATCAAAATAGCTTCTACATGTGTTTATATGAAAAACTCTGAAAAACATATGGTTCCCTGGTTCCCAAATGAACCCACCCAGAACTTCATAGAATGTTGTTAATTGTTCATATCTATATGTATTAATATATATATATATATAAATGTTTTAATTATTTTTTTAATTAAAACGGCATCTACATGTGTTTTAATTTAAAAACTTTAAAAAAGATTATGTAAAAATGAGTTCTTTACATGTGAAAATTTCATTCTTGCATAATATTTTTGAAAGCTTTTGCGTATAAACACACGTACAAGGCGTTGTAATAAAAAAAAGCTCAATTTTGTGGAAAAAGAAAGTTACTTTTTTTTTAATTGTTTTTTTTATTTTTATTTTTGTTTATTGAAATAGCTTCTATATGTGTTTTAATGCAAAAACTCCGAAAAAGATTATGTAAAAATGAACTTTTTACATGTTTTAATTATTTTCTTGTTTAGCTTGCTCGGTTACGAAGGTCTTGAAGTTATTAATCCCGAAGGCGGTACCGATGATGCAGAGGTGGAAGCACAAAAAGGCAGATGGAAGCAGGAGGTGCAGTAAACAATTTTTTTTTTTATAAATCTCGCCATTTGTAATTTATTTAATTTTACATTGTTTTCGCAGGAGCGTGACAGTTACTGGAGGTCAATGCAGAAGTATGTTGGAGCTGATATAACATCAATGGTGACTCTACCAGTACTCATTTTTGAGCCCATGACAATGCTGCAAAAAATGGCAGAGGTTTAATATTTGTTCAACTTCACTATTATGTTTAACTTTTGCTTCTTGCATATTATTATTATTATTATTATTATTATTATTATTATTTTGATGTTATTATTAGATTTTTTTCTTTTGCTGTTATAAGTATTTGCTGGTATATGCTGGTATTATTTTGTTCTTGATTTTGATTCTTTTGTTGTAATTTTTAGGTTTTTTTCTTTGTTATTATAAATCATTGTTTATGGAGATTGGTATTGTTTCTTACGTTCTCATTTTTTTAATAAATCAGTATTATTTCCTACGTTCTCATGTTAAGATTAAAATGAACATGAACCTTCCCCTTGTTTTTATTATTATTATTATTATTATTATTATTATTTATTATTTTTATTATTTATTATTTTTTTAAATTTTTTTTTGTTGCAGTTGATGGAATATTCCGACCTTCTAGAGTTAGCAGACGAATGCAAGGATCCGTACATGCGATTAGTATATACAGGTCTACAAAATCTGTTACTATATTACATAAGCGTGTCACATATATTTGTAAAAAACTTGAAAATATAAAGTTTGTTTCTTGTTGCAGCATCCTGGTTTATATCAGTATATTATGCGTTGCAACGAACATGGAAGCCGTTTAATCCGATTCTTGGTGAAACTTATGAGATGGTTAATCATTGTGGCATTACATTTATTGCAGAACAGGTATACTTAACAATTTAAGTTATGTACATGCTTATTTTTTGTTAGGGTCATTTTTCTTCACAAAGATTATTAATTTAAGAGCTTTTTAACCACTACTGTGTTTTTTGGTTTATTTCATTTTTTTGCTGTATTTGTTGTATGATGTCTAGGCTTGTAAACGGACTAAAACGAATGCAAACAGAGCATGTTCGTGTTCGTTCGTTTAATTGTAATCGAACAAATGATAGAACATGAATATTTTCTGGAACGGGATTTTCTTGTCCGTGTTCATTCGTAAAGAAAATGAACATGTTTGTGTTTGTTTATGTTCGTTTATTAACAGTATAAATGAAAAATTGTTCACGAACGTAACTGAACATAGATGAACGAATATAACTGAGCTAAAAGTTAAAACCAGTTAAAAGTAATGTGAAGAATAATGTTTTGGACGTAAAAAGTTATTAAAAGCAGACTAAGTTTTAATGCATAAAAATTACTCCCTCTGTTTGAAAAACACAAAGTTTAAGGTAGATTAAATTATTGTTTTTTTGCTTACCAAATGACAATAAAGCCCTTGGAAATTGGGTCCATCAATATTGTTTATTAATGTTAGTTGTGTGTTTAAGGGTAAACTTGGAAATTGGCTAATAAATTTTGAAAGTGGACATTTGTAATGGGACAAATAAAAAAAGGAAACGTGGACACTTTTAATGGGACGGAGGGAGTATTTATATGAATATACGAAGTTAAACAAATGTAAACTAACAAACTTAAAAGAATTTAAATGAGTGAATGTTCACGAGCATAAACGAAAGAACGAGACACGTGTTCATGTTCGTGCGTTTGTTCATGTTCATTCGTTTATTAAATATACGAAATTTCTGACAAACGGTTCACAAGTTGTTAACTTGACGTGTGGTTCGTTTACAGGCCTAATGATGCCAAGAAGTGACTAATAGTTTAACAATTAATATTAATCAGGTTAGTCATCATCCTCCCATAAGTGCTGCACACGCTGAAAACGCGCATTTTGTGTACGATATAACTTCAAAGGTGAAGACCAAGTTTCTTGGTAACTCTCTTGAAGTATATCCTCTCGGAAGGTAAATAACTAACTCGGTTTCTTGTTTATAAAATAATAATAATAATAATAATAATAATAATAATAATAATAATAGTAGCAGTAGTAGTAGTAATATGTTACTTGCAGAACTCGTTTAAAGCTAAAGAAAGACGGAGTACTACTAGACTTAGTACCACCACCGACGAAAGTTAATAACTTAATATTTGGAAGAACATGGATAGATTCTCCGGGTGAGATGATTTTGAACAATTTAACCACAGGAGATAAAGTTGTTCTGTACTTTCAACCCTGCGGTTGGTTTGGGTGCGTACTTTAAAAATCTTTTACGTTTTGTTTAATGTCAGAATACTATTTAACAGTGTAACAACATTATGCAGTGCGGGTCGTTATGAAGTGGATGGATACGTGTATAATGCGAATGAAGAACCAAAGATATTAATGACGGGGAAATGGAACGAGTCCATGAGTTATCAACCGTGTGATTTGGAAGGCGAACCGCTTCCGAAAACCGAACTTAAAGAAGTGAGTTTGCATTAACATAAATAGAAAAAAAAAGTATAAAAATAAATGTGGTTAGTTATATATATATTTTATTATTATTATTATTATTATTATTATTATTATTATTATTATTTTGAAATATGGAGGTTTGGAGAGTTGCTGAGGCCCCTGCAGATGATAAGTTTCAGTATACGCATTTTGCGCATAAATTAAACAGCTTTACAACTGCACCGAAGAAACTATTTGCATCGGATTCTCGTTTAAGACCAGATAGATATGCGCTCAAGATGGGTGACTTGACTAAAGCCGGTTCAGAAAAGAGCATGTACCTCTCTCTCTCTCTCTCTCTTACACACACACTGACACACACACTCGCATTTTGGATTTTGTTATATTAAAGTCCTTACTGTTGCGTAGAATGTATGTACTTGTGAAAAGAATATTTAAAATAATGACTTGTTAAAATAATTGATCAAAATAAGATTTTATAAGTCTTTTGTGCAAAACAAAGTTGGATATTGTCAAATTTTTAATATTTTAAGAGGTAAAAAGTGACTATTTTAAATATTATTTCACAATAATAATTGTAAGGTCTTTAATATAGCAAAGTTGTTTTTTTTTTTTTAATTTTTTTTTATTTTATGATTTGTTTAGCAACTTTAATATGACAAAATTGTGTTGAGTGATTTTTTCGTGAAAAATGCGAAAGTATGCTGGTTTTTATGATACTAATCGTGATAATGATATTATCCTATTATAACGTCAAACACGTATGCCGCTTCCACAAACAATGTTGAAAAGTCGAACCTAACGTGGCTTCGTTTTTTGTTTGTTTTGCAGTCTGGAGGAGAAACAGAGAGCCGAGAAAAAGATTCGAGAGTCAAAGGGTAAAGAATTCGTCCCGAAATGGTTTGACCAGACTGACCAAATTGCTTCAACACCATGGGGTGAGTTGGAGATTTATGAGTACAACGGTAAATATACAGATCACCGAGCTGCTGCTGATACATCTAGCACCGTTGAAGAGGTTAACGTCACCACAACAGAATTTAACCCGTGGCAGTTCGGAAATGTTGCAGAAACCAGTTGAAAATTTTATTATTTCACATGCTATTAGTTTTTTTTAACTTTCACATAAATGTTTCCATAACTAGGTTCTTTTTGTTTGGCCCTAATTTGAATCATACTCTATATAAGCTGTTTAATATTTTGATATTGATTCTTGACTATAGTCTTACGAATGCTATACAGATTTTGATATGGGAGTCGGTTTTGACTTACGCTTAAAAACGGTCTTTTTAATTAAACGAGTAACTTATTAAATCACGAAAGTAGCATAAATTAGAGACGAAGTTGCATAAAAATGGCGACAGTATTTTTCTACCTTTTATTAACCAAACCGAACCAAATAAAATTAAGTTAAAGACAATAGTAATCACCAATACAAATAAGTTTTAACACCTTAGCAAAACTTAGGGAACGCGGTGTAACGAAAAGCATAATAACCGATATGACTATACAGTTTTTTGGCATCTCTTTAACATGTTCACAACTCGATTACAACTTACCTCCTACATATCGAATTTATGAATAATAAACACAAAGAACATAAATGAGAATGCACACATACATGACTCGAACTTTATACTTCACACTTTATACTCATACCTCACAAATGCTAACTTTTTTAAAGTGTTAGCTTTTTAACCTGAACAGATAACATATCATGCTCGTGTCTCATTTTTTCGAGTAATGTTTCAACGATGATCATCTCCTCTTTAAGATGGTCCATCTGTTTGTTTAGTAATGTTACCGTCTCTGCCCTTCTGTCTATGCGGGCCTTGGTAATCCAAGCCGTGTCTGAAACTACTTGGACGGTTTGTGGTCTCAGTAGTAGCACAACAATGCTCATCTGCATAAACCGAAAGCAAAATGAATGTGTTGGTAGTCTCTATGGGTCTGGAAGTTGGGTAATGGGCTCGGGTCAAAAGTGAAAACCCAAGTTTCTACTATCAAATTTCGACTGACTGAATTTATGACATTAACTTTGGTGTGCCTTGGGAAGTATTATATCGGTAATGACTCTTTAACAGGCAAAATAAAAAAAAAAGTTAGCTATCAAGGAAGCGAGTCAAACAAAGCAAAACGTGTTAAGATCATATTGACAAAGCCGTTAGCCTGTTTTGGTAAACGGGCCGTGTTCGTGCCAAATCGAGAGGTTCATGTGTTGACCTGCTTAACCCATTTTTTTATAGTGTTTAATATCACAATTTAAATTAGTTGGATAACTTATGACAAAATTTATAACTTGAATAGAAATTGACTTAAGATTTTATAACTAAAATATAACTGTTTACATCAATTTGTATTTTTTCTTGTTGTAAGTTGTACTTTTAAATATTAATATGAAACAGAAAAATGAAAAACAGAAAATGGGGTAAAAAGAGTCGTGTTCGTGTCAACCTGCTAATATTCGTTCAGGATGAACCTGCCAGCCCATGAACACGGCCCGTTTAGCACCCCTATTAAAACGGTAGAAAGTTGTCTAAAACGCACTCAAATGCTTACAACCTCTTAAATTATTTTATATTTTGATCAACAGATGTAAATTACAATTTGATTTCCAAATATAAATATAAATAATTCTGAAAAATGAACAAAAACAGTTTTGTTGGGTCAAACCCAACCCTGTTTTGACCCGAACATAATGATAACGTGTTTTGATCCGTTACGAGTCCCTTTTGTTTTATCACAAGCTTTTAACCAAGTAAAGTTAACAAAGTGGAAGTAAAATGTACCTGCATTAGAAGGATGACCACAGCCATAAGGATAAAAACAAAAGACGGGACCTGATTCTGAGACCTGAACGATGAAAACATTTTTGGTACAGAATCTCTGAAAAAGGAGACAGCAGTCGCTGAACCGCTTGAAGGCCCTTGATATGAGTTGTTGATAGTGTTCACTTCCTGAATCTGTGGAACGCTTTGTGTCATCGTTATGTCCCCGTTCTGGCATGGCGGTACTAATTGGTCTGGGGCCTGTACTGGTGGTCCTACGTTTACCTCAGATATCCGGTTGTTGGCTGAAAAGAAACACCAGTTAAATATAAATAATAAATTACAAACCACATTTGATATCAATATCGCACAAGTGTAGCATTTATAAAAGTTACCTTCTCTATTAACAGTCTTCTGTTTTAGTAAAGCATGTCCCTGTGAAAAAAATGTAAATAATTTATAACTAAAACTTTTATCAGACCCTTGATAATAATAATAATAATTATTTTTTTATATAAAATTTTATATAGGATGGAGAATAAAGAAGATACAAGTTCTATGAAGGCTGCAAACGTATCTCGACACTCTTCAACCGTAGCCGTCACTATCTTCCCTGAAAATTGTAAATCCGTTAATTTTCATCGCCTTATTATAAAAATAAATAAATAAATAAATAAAATAAAAATTCTGATGTTTCTTGAATTTTCCTTAAAATTATGTAACCAGATTTGGTTAAGTATATAAGCAATGCAAACCTTTCCACATGGTTTTCTTGGAGAATGCCACAGTCACATACACCTTTAACGTGCAGCTATTATTGAATTTGCTACTACATCCCATAACCCCTGCAAACATATAAAATAAAATGTAATCATTAAACACTGCCTTGCTCAAGTAAAAAACTAACACATTGATCACTCGTGATATTTTATATTTTATTTGAAAAGCATACCTCCACGGAAAAGTAGTCCCCATAGGGAACATCATTGATCACTTGTGATGTCTTCACAACCAAATGACTGGTACAAATTGAAGGTAGGAATAAATTAAAATTGATAAACAAACTGTAAATAAATGTGTCACAAGAATATTTTACACAGCCTTTAGAAAGTTTACAAAAATGGTGTAATAAAAAATCATTTTAACAGGGAAAATGCAGTCTACCTGTTTCTGTAAACTCGATAATTTTGTACTTCATTGCAAGTACCAAACCTAGCACCTAAAAGGAGAAAAAGAAACATTAACATTGCAACAACAATAGCTATTTACTGATAAATAAATACAATATAATTACACATTCTATTATAACACGTACCAAAATAAATTTTGATTGGATGCTGGAATGATACTTCACGAGCATGACCGAGTTGTTCATGCGGTTTCCATGATGTGCACTTAAGATCTGGAAAACAAAAAGATTTAAATTTATATTTAATATTGAAGTGATCAAGTGAATTATATCAATTTCATAATATATAACATAAGTCACCTTTATCTCCACATTTTTTGTGATATGATTCAAGAAAAGGGAGAGCTTCATCTGAAAAAAAGAGACTAAAGAACTCATCCACCTTTATCTGCAAAAGAGATACAAGTAACAGAAATATAACTTTCTAGTGCATATTGACATGACAAAATGTAGTCATTACTCTATTTAAACAAATAATGCTACCGGAAATGTAGATTCAGCAGCTAGAGTATACTCCCCGGGGACTGCACATGAAAAAAGGTGATGCATTATACTTCTAAACATTAACTGTTAACAAGTGTAACTCATCAATCATCCAAAAGAAACTAACCCGCGGGTGCATCAGCATCCTCCATCTCCCATGCAAATGACTTTCCAGAAGATGAACAATCAGTATTTTGAACAAGAACTGTGTCCTCGTCTATTGTGTCTTGCACTCCTGATGGCGTCACCGCCACTTCCGGTTCAATGCCACGCGTACCATTGGGATCTTCTTGAGTGACGTCACCCATGTTTCTGTTTGCAGTTTCAAGATCTTCCCCTGGTGGTCTGGCTTCATTTGGATCTTCAACCATAACAATTTCAGGCTCTTCATCAATCAACTCAGATCACGATTCCTGCAAAAATAGATAAGTATAACTAACTATAGAAATGTAACAGATACGGTTATCAATTGATCATCATTTGTAAGCTGTGTTAAAGATGGAGAAACCTGTTAACCAGAAATAGCTTTACTTCCATTTCCATGTTCTACCCAACCATCATTAATAAGCTTAAAGGCTTCATCACGTGATAAAAAAGATGTAAAGAAATACTGCAGAAAAAAAAGCAAGTTAAGAACTTAAGATGTCATCGCCTAATGTATATATCATGTTAAAAGAGCCCAGAAAAAACATAAGTACTGTTTCTGTTTCAATTACTAAACAACAGTCAGTTATAATACCTTCTTTTCTGAAGCTATTAGTTCTATGGCTGTAGGGAATATTCCTGCAGTCTTTGCTCTTTTTACTGAGTTAATTTCCTCAAAAGCAATTATTTTCTGCATGTGAACAACCACCATTCAAAATTGATTAACATCGTGTTTCATAAAAAATAACTTAAGAAAACAATGGAATTTAGGTTCATAAAAGCACCTTTGTCTCAAATCCAAATAGGTTTGAGTAAAAGCATATGTGATGAAGAAACAGGTACATATGACCCTACAACATATCAAGCAAGAATAATCAGAAACTAAAAAAATGTGCACACTCATTTACCAAAAGTAGCTGAGGGAACTCAATACCATAGTTGTCAATAGCGAATAGCGGTAAATAGCGACACACTACCTATATGCTACATAGCGAATAGCGGTAAATAGTGACCGCTATTTCGTGTTTAGCGGTAAGTAGTAAAAAAATTTATAAATAAAAAAATAGCAATTTATAATCGTTATATATATATGTCAATTTTAAACTTATTTGTGTATAGATTTATAAGTTTAAGGACTAAATATAAAGTAGTAATAATAGAAGGGCTAAATATTGAAATACACAAACTAATTTCAAACTTTTATGTTAAAGTTGATAAGTTTTAGGGACCAAATACAAACAATTGAAAGATAAAAGGGGTTAAATGTTAAAATATGTAAAGTTATTTAAACCTAAAAAACCTAAAACAAAGATCCCAGCCGCTACTCAGCCAGGTATTCTTCTTCTTCATTGTTCCCGGCCAAAACTGTTGCTCCGGCACCGGAAGTCGCTATATTGTCGCTATTTGGCCGCCAAGTAACATGTAGCGGCATATGGCCGATACGCTATGAAGTGCGCTATAGCGGGCGCTATTGTCGCTATTGACAACTATGCTCAATACATGCAATAAGTTATAGAATAATGATCAAGATAAGAACAATGTTTAGAAACTCAACATTAAACAGACAAAGGACCAAACAAACCTGAAGAATGAAATTCTCTTGCAATGCACAGTTGAAATCTTGAATAAGGACCTAATAAACAGAAGTTAAAGAAAGACAGGAAAAATAATATGCTTTCAGAATTTGAGATAAATTAGAGAATGTGAATCTAATACACAAGTTTTAGCAATATAAACCAACAGGCACAGTAGACATTCTTTAACTAGACTAGTCACTAGAGTTCCAAAATTGTTTTCATTCAAATCACTAAATTGTGTCTGCACCTATGTAAACTTAATAAAATATTCTGTTAATTTTAGAAAAATAACTATTCTGTTTATTTGACTAGCTACATATTCAATGTGGTCTTCACAACCACATCATTAACTTCAAACCTAACACGGATAAACTATATTAAAACTCACTATCTGCAATACATACAGCCTCTACATAAGCCAACCATATAACTGCAATATTCTGTTAATATTAGAAAAATAACTATCATGTTTGCTCAAGTAGCTACAAGTTCTATGTGCTCACATCTACATTACTGCCTCCGGACCTAACACGAAACTATATTGGAATTCACTATCTGCAGCACATACCGCATCTTCATAAGCAAATCAAATACCAACTATACTACAGCCACAGAACTAGAAACCAAAAAATCAGAGACCTCTTAGGTACAAGCTAAATCATTGAAGGTGACACAAAAACTGCATGATTAAATCATTGGACGTGACATAAACTTCTAAAATTTTATGATGAGGTTAAACTTTATGCTATAATGCACATCTTCAAATGATAAAACTAAGTAACATCCTACAGCTGAGATCGCAAATGCATCCAATAACCATAACCTCAACAAATAGCATGATCAAATCACCAATAATCCTAACTCTATTCTCCATCCTACCTGAAAAATTAAATGTTAAACAATACCTAAATCCTAAAGCCCTAAAGTCCAAACACAAAACTTCTCCCCCGAGCACACGCAATGGAACCTTAGACCCTCAAGGGAAATCAATCCACGAAATAATATGATCTATGGACAGCATCATTGTGGTAAAGGTTGTAAGGTCAGAAGAATATACAGGGAGAGGTCATAAAACGACATCTTTATTGGTCTTATCGGTTCTAGTTCCTATTTTTTATGAAGAGAATGAATCCTTTTATCGAAGGATTGGAAAAAAAAAATGGTCCGGATCTCTCTATTAAACTAAAGGCATTATTTAATAGCTATCTTTTGCTTCAGTTTATTCCCTACAAACAAAAATTGAAGATTTAGTTACTATCAAAAATTAGAAATCTACTTGTCTATCTTCATCCATGGATTGCTTATAATTTTGTCCTACTTCCTACTCATACTGATTCAATTGGACATATTGATCCAATTTTATAACTTTGTTTCACCATGTCATAATCCAAGTTTTCGATATAATCCAATTCAAATAAAATCAATCTAGTTTTTCATATCTGCTCTCTGTTCTAGCAAAATAATGAGCAAATATAGCTTCAACACAACAAATGTTAATAACTAGACCTGTAAACGAACCGAATGTTCGGTGAACTGTTCGTGAATTGTTCAGCAGGAAGTTCGTTTAATTAAACGAACAAACATTAACACATGTTTCGTTCGTTCGTTTATGTTCGTGAACATTCGTTTATGTCCGTTCATTTATGTTCGTTTAAATATTAACAGAAAAGAGTTAAATATTATCTTGAATAGTCATCTACTTAATGGTTTTATATTTGTTCATTTGTGTTCAGTTACATTTGTTCATATATATTCATTTATGTTCGTGAACTGTTTGTTTAAATTTAATCAACCGAACACGAACATGTTCCTTTATTTAATAAACGAACACGAACACAAAATATGTGTTCGATTAAGTGTTCATGTTCGTTCGGTTAGTTTACATCACTCCTCAACAGTAACAATAATAATGATAATAATTACTTCTTCAGGAGGAAGCCGAAACAGCTGCCGATACTCTTCACTCCTCAACGACGGCTGAAAACACACACATCATCAACAAACAATTAGGTCAAACAGTCAACTCAATCTCTATCTCAATCTCCAATCCGTTACAAAACCTAATCGCACCTGAAACTCTAGCTGTACGGAAGATCTTCGAGACAAATCGGAGCTATCAACCGGATCTGACACCGCCGCCGGAGATTCGCCGGAGGTTGCAGCATCAGACGAGTTAGTTGTAGCTGATTTGTCCATGGATTGTGACGGAGGTGCGGTGTTGTCGCTAGTGGAAGCCGCCGTCGCCACCGCCATAGCGTGGAAGTTGTTACGGCGGAGTAGAATGTATAGATCACGGTGTATGCGGCGGTGATGACGTGGCTTAGAGTTATTATTATTATTATTAGATATTAGATTATTATCACTTGTTGGTAGTTGACGATGGAAGACGGGCTTTGTTGTTTTCAGCATGTAGAGTAATGTACAAGTTTTTATTCCAGATTTACAATTAAGTTAATCGGGTTAACGTTGGTTTCAGAGTTTGATTTGTGCGTTTCCTTGAAAACCATCACTTGACAGTCGTGGCGTCACAAGAGCAAAATTCTTGGGCATAACACACGGTGGGACGAAAACCCGAGTGAGGCTAGGATTTGAACTACTAACATCAACTTAAATCCTTTGTCATACACGTGAAGATCGAACTTAGGTTTCATAATAATAATAATAATAATAATAAATAAGACAATATAAGGTATCTCTTTTTGGTAATCTTGTTAATTTCTATATTTTATTTAGCAAATAATGATTTTAATAAGTTAGACTAGAAACAACCGTGTACGGTTTAGTTTGGATCAGTTTGACCAATTGGTAATAATTAACACAAAACTTGAGCTAAATTGGTAATAATACATGAAATTGAGGTATAAATACGTGAAATTAATGTATAAACACATGAAATGAATGTATAAAACATTGAATGCATGAAATATAGTTACAAAAGCTAGAAATATATGACCATATGAATTATTCGATCCGGTTAATTTCAGTTAGCCGAGGATACAAAAGAAGCGTTTTAATGATTTTCAGTTATTTTCGGTTTAGTTTCATTTGGTTTCGGTTGACAGTTTGCTTATTACTCATCCCTAGTTGAGGCGTTCACTTTCATTGCTAAACTTAATCATACTCACATAATAATCATATTCTTACAAGTTACAACTTGCATAATAATTGAATATTCACAATATTTCACTCTGATTTCGTTTATGAAAATTGATATGAGCAAAGTGAGGAACATATTCTCATTGTAAGCGATATTGAGTGTAAATTTTTCAATATAAATTATTGTTTGATAATTAGTTATAGTTTAGAATATTATAATTTAGTTGGTCTATTATATTTATAACACGATGTCTGTGTTATTTTAGTATTTTAATTGTATTTGTAGATTAATATAATTCAAATTTGTGCATTCCATTTATAACGAAATTGATGTAATTGAATTACGTGGGGTTAGCGAGTCACATCACATCCCTTAACTTAAAGAGGGTTTGTTGGGATGATAGGTGTGATTCCTCGTTAGCATGTGTAGTTAGATATATTCTTATCTTGTTATGTTTCATTGTTTTAATAATTATTATTATTAAATTAAAGTTCAAGTTAGTTATTAGATAATCAACTAAATTGGTTGATGTCAGTTGTGTTGTGTTTCGTCAGATGTATTTTTATGGAGAGGCATTGAGTTCGAATCTTTGGAGCGTTAAACGAATAATGAAATAGCTGAAATTTCATCTAAGGTGTTGAAATCGGGTATGGTTATTGGTGGGCCTAATGACTTTCTGAGTTAAAACGCCGTTAAAGAAATATCATTCGTTTTTCGGTTAATAGAAAATATAATTTTAGCTTTGACTACATTTGAGTTAAATTAATTCAATTTGAATAAAAGATTCCAAAGTCCAATATCCTAAGCCCATTAACAACAATAAAAAACACTATTTGTTGTAGCCCATACATAGAAGGTATCATCAAGGGCCCATTACTTGGAGCCACAGGGCCACACTCCACAGAGCCTGCTTCAAATCCCTTCACCGAGCCTAGAGTTGTGGCTAGAGTTGCACAAGCTAACCGGTTAACCGATTCTTATGCGGAAACCTAACTGACTAGTAACTGATCCATCACTACCCGGTTCGAACCACCGGTTAGAAACCGGTTTATATTATTGATCTCCAAAACTGGTTACAAATGAGTTAACCGAACCGGTTACTTGATTTTATTTTTTAAAAAAACCAATTTTTCCCGTGATTTACTGTTAACTGGTTCGGTTATACCTGAAACCGGTTATACCGGGTAGGGGTTTCTTGTCTCAAAACCGGTTAGTACCCGACCCTATTAACCGGTCTAAACGATTATTTGACCGTTGACCAATAACCAGTTTGAAAATAACCGATTTTCAACTAAACGGTTTGTGCACCACTAGTTGTGGCCTTGGATCTGCCTGGCTATTAGTGATGCTAGGCATGCCCATGCACATATAGAGATGCAAATATCGCTTTATCGCTAATCGTAATATTATTTAACAACAAACCGGTTATTGGTCAGCATGGTCAAAACCGATTCTTACATGTATAAAAATCTAACCTATGAAATTGATTAGGATAAGCACGGGTCCTTTAGTGTTTATTCATGGACTTCGAGAGCTTCAGTTGACATTTGTTTTAATCATCAGTCGAGTTGTTTTTCTTTGTCTTGCATAATGTTTGCAAATGAGACCTCTTAGTGGAGTTGGACGTGGCCAGGGTCATCTGAGATCCCACGCGGGACTCGACCGACGTCTGCAGTCTAGGGCATGGTGTTAGTAAGGGCACAAAATATTTAAAATAAATTATCTATATAACTTTTAACCTTAATTGGTGAAACCGGGGGGGGGGGGGGGGGTTGAAAACGGCCAAAAAAAAACCAATAAGAGTCCAAAAAGATCTATACATGTCTATTAACCTATCTAAAAAAGTCTAGACCTTATGAAGCATTACAACTATTGTCAACCTTTTAATATTTTTTTTATATAAGAATCATCTTTTATTACTTGTCTTGAATACTTGAAATCTCGAGACGATCCTGGACGTGGCCTTGAGAAACACATGTCAATTCTTGTATCAAATCATTTCACTCCTAACATTTGACGTAAATCATGTTTCCTCACAATTAGTAATTTCATCACTATGATTGGTTCGCTTTAGGAAGTATCAACACCAGAAGAACTTCGAGAGTTTGACGTATTTCTCAAAGTTCCTCTGATGTTATGTTTCCTCAAGTGAACCAACTATGGTGATGAACACATTCTCTTAAGTGTGTATGTAACTTGATCACTGCTTCAGTCACAAGGTTATATATATAAACACCATAATGGTTTTTATTTTCATAAACCTGGATCATTGTGTTGAATGAAAAGTCTGAATAAGTTTTCTCAGTTTCTTAACAATAGGGTTAGCTTTTAATCCTTTTTTATTATTGTGACAAAGCTAAATATCAATGCTGATTACCAATTGATATTATTAGGTACAAACTACAATAAATTGGTTGTGGCTCAATGATAGAGCACTCATTTTACTAGTGAGAGGTAGGGGGCTCAAACCTTACTACAACCAATTTATATGGGAGATATGAGGGATGACCATGGTTTGCCATGGTTCGAGTCCTGATCTCACCGGCTCCTCGCTGTCGTGCCATTTAGCGGGCGTGGTGGTCGGGTTTTATCCGGTGAATCCCTCAATAGGTGGACCGCTGGGGCTTCGTCCGTCCGGACTAGTGGCCGGCTCGTGCTACCTTTAGCCAATGGGGGCCGCGTACAGAGTACCCGGCGTTACTTAGTTGGTCGTTAAAAAAAAAAGTACAAACTACAAATAAGACACTAAACAACAAAAGTGTGTCATTGGTCCAACAGTAACTCTTAATGGGACGTTATAGTTATACTTGTTTCGATAATTTCCCTTTGTAGATGTTTATAGGTTTGGTTTGTGGTGTTTTTTGTTTTGTTACCTTAGAGCATTCTCATCGTATCCCTTATAATTATGTGTGGAGAGTTTGTCATTCTCTTTGTGATTGTGAGTGTAAATTATAGGTGGAGAAATAAATGTAGTGATTTTTTGTAAATTTGAGGAAACATTTGGGAAACATTGTTTGCCCTTATTTATTTTTTAATATTTATTGGATTGATTGTAAATAGAGGAGAGAGAAAACTATAATGATAAAGGTATAAAAAATATTATTTAATTGAACAGAAGGGAAAAATGTAGTGTTTTTTTTAGTGTAATTATAAAGATAGGGATGAGGAATGGGATGAGAATGCTCTTATTCTCTTTTTGTGTACGATTTTTGAGCTTCTAGTTTCTAGTTAGGGTTTTGTTTTATAATAGGGTCGTCCTATGAATCGTTAAAAGTTTATAGGCCTAAAAAGTCTTAAAATTTAGGCCTTTATGGGTATAGTACACACACGCTAAAAGTATATGGATTGATGTTTGTTTCTTTAATTAAAAATACATTTTTCTTTTCAAAAACCATATAAAATATATATAAAATTTAGATTTTCAAGCCTACATGGGCGATCAGTCTGGGGATCGTGCGGCGTTGCTCTCCCCCTTGTTTTAATATATTCGGCCTTAAAAAGATTATATTTATTTATTTAGTATCTTAATTATATTATTCATTTCAAATTTTTAAAAATAAAGAGTTTATTCCTAATTTTTAGTATTTAGTAAGTTATTATCTAATCCGTATTTCTTAAAGCTTGCACTTAACTGTTAACACAATAATTTTATAACTTTCATGTCCCTGTCGACAGATGTTCTTGTTATATCATATATTAATATAATATTCCATGTTTCGTATTTGGTGTCTATTTTAGTGATTTCATTGCAAGTAATCAACATCTTCTGGTCTACTTGTTTGTCTCCTTATCGTTAATCTACTTGTTTTTACCTTATGAGAATGGGCTAATGGTATTATGATATAATTACACTTTGGGTGTTGATGCAAGGAGAGAAGTTGCTTGTGAGCTATTCGAAATTGGCTTGTTAAAATCTTAAATCAAGCTGAACTTAAATGAGTCCATGCTTAAAAAAAGTTTGTTTAATAAACGGGCCGTCGAAAAAGGACACACCCAATGTTTTAAAATAGTAAAGCATAGACACAAAAAGTGAACATATTCACCATGTATATAGCCTTTTGATAGTCAATTCCATTTTGGAGACACTTTGATCTTTAACCATAGTTACATTATAGGTTATTTCAAACCTCTAGATCATCATAAGAAACAACTTTAAACCTTACAAGGTCTGGTTTTACAACTTTAAACCTTGCTTTAAACGTTTACCTCGTTTTATAGTTCAAAACCCTTTATAAATAATAAAACATTAACTTTTCTGATAGATTATCATAATAGTTAGACTTTTAGTCCCTCTGTTTGATTAGTCATATCTTTATTACAAAGACATTATTATGAAGACACGTTCATTAACAAAACATTTGTAGGAAAGCTATGTTAGATAGTTTAAACTTTGTAACAAGGTTTTACTATACCTTCGTCCAAGGTCTTAGTTTAGATATAAATAAAGACGTAATTTTATAAAAGTTACCAAAAAAGATATTTTAACTGGTTACAAGGCGAGACCATGGCTTCTTAACGACCGACAAGAACCTTCACGCTAATTGAGACACGATGGTTGGGTTCTTGGTGGCAAAGCAATGCTTGAGAAGGGCTTCAGACACGTTTATCGATAGTAACCGATATCATCATTTTCTTGAAATTTTCGTTTTAAAAGATTGCTATTAAGACTTTTCTATTTTATCTTTCAAGTTCCCTAATTTTAGAATAAACGAAATCAAACCATAAATCGATAATCAATTCCAATTTAGACATAAACCCTAAATTCCTAATAAATTCCAATTCTGTATTACATTATCCAAATATCCAATAAGCCATAATCAATCATTCAAATATTCAATTGCCCATAAACAATTTCAAATTAACAATTTATATAAACAAATTAACAATTTAGTTTTAGATAAAAGTAGAAGAACACCTAAATTGAACAAGCAGAAGTTGAACCGAAGAAGAGAGACTGAGGGAACATCGGCTGTATGGTGGAGGTCCGGTGACCAGAGGAGGGTAGCAAGGGGGTGAGGCAGCACAAGGTGGAAGTAACGGCTGAAAGAAACTTTGTTTTGTTGAATGTTGATGTCTGACCTAAACCAAACGTCTAGGCATCATGGACCAACGAACAATGATTTTATTTGGTTGGACTTTAATTGGTTTTAACGTTTAATTTGGTTGGGCTTTATTCAAATAGGGGTAACGTTTTATTTTTTCAGGGGTAACAAAATACGAAAACCAACAAAAAAATAAATAAATGTGCACTGCCGTCGAAAAGTTTAGGGGTACCCGAGCAGTGGCGTAACTTAGTTGGGGCCAGGGGTGGCCCCGCCCCCCTCAGTTTTTTCGCTCGGTGGTGTAAATTTATTCTTTTTCGGCCGAAATTTTTATATGCAGTGTAAATTTACCCGCTTTCGACCGAAATTTTGAGGCAGACCCCCTCCGTTTTTTGCTTGGTAGTGTAAATTTATCATTTTTTCGGCCGAAAATTTTATACACAGTGTAAATTTACCCGCTTCCGACTAAAATTTTGAGCCCGACCCCTCCGTTTTTTCGTTTGATAGTGTAAATTTATCTTTTTTAGGCCAAAATTTTTTATAAATAGTATAAATTTAACCGTTTCTGTGTACGACCCATAATTGCCATAACTCGTGGAAAAGGGGTGTACGTGTAAGATCCATAATTGCCCACAATTTTAAATGTATGAACAATTTGGGGAAGCGTACACAACTAATTAAACATAATATTACGCAACGAATATTACTAATTACACAACATAGGACACACCATATGTAATAGTTACATATCTTATGTTTTAATTACATAATACACATAAACATAGTTACGCAGGTCATTCGCGAAATAATTTGACCTTTATAAAAAGACAAGTTGAATGAAAAATATATTACTATACTTGAATTAAAAAGAATAAAACATTCAATTTGACGACATATCTTTTTTATCTATCTATATAAACGAAGATACAAAAATCTTACGTCTCGCGATGTGGTTGCCCCCTTTTTTTGGAGTCACCATATTTGCTTAATTTTTAAATGGAGGCTTCTCATGCATTTGACCCGAATTCATGGGTATGAGTCTTACCAAACCCAGATATTCCTTAGACGAGTTAGAGTGGAAAGGGTACTGAAGAGGTAGGTCCCAGCAGAGCCCAGTTGGACCCGCAAGACTCACCTCAAAGAGGGACGTCTGCGCAGTTGAACCCGCAAGACTCACCTTCAACAGGGACGTCTGCGCAAAGGCTAAACTCGCAAGACACCTTGAAGAGACGTCTGCGCAGAAACCAACTGGATCCGCAGGACCCACCATGCTCAGAGACGTGACGTCCTTACGCGCAGTACGCAAGCTGTTCCCGCAGGAAAAGCCTCCCAATGGTCGACGTACTCCGCCTGTTCCCGCAGCAACGGATACTAGCCATCAGGGAAGGCTACCCGCGCAGCAAGGCTACACGCACAAGGCACTTAACTCTTAAATAATTCAGTAATGTCACCTGAAGGAGTGAGCAAGCCGGGAACACTCCCGCACAAATGTGCCAGTCCGTACGATACTGGAGGATCTTTTGTACTGTACCTGACGAGGTATGGACAAAAGATCTGACCAAAGATACGACAGCTCACTGACAACAGTATGACGAGCAGCACGCTCTTGTACTGTATGTCACTATCAGCCGCTGCCTACTCACCAACCTGTCGGAGGACGTGCATAGCCTGCAGTTGGTGGAACAGGAATAGTACACAGCCGGCCTGGTCACTATCAGCCGCTGCCTACCCACCAACCACCAGCATGGCACGTGCGTAGCCCACAGTTGGCAGAACAGGAATACTATTCAGCCGGCTGTACCTGCTTGGAAACCTACCTTCGGCTATAAATACTCCAACACCTTGGAATGGTATAAACATTATCTTACATTACCTGATATCTCATTATCTTATCTTCTCTAGCAATCTCTTAATATACACTTATATTCAAGAGCAATCTAGTCTGATTCTCACGCCGGAGGGTGGTCACAAGGAGGTACCCCCCCTTCTCAGTGACGAGCTCACGGTGTCTGTTTTGCAGGTTATCAGAAGAACCATCTTTGCCGGACCTAACCCCTCGTGGGAAACATCTATTTAACCCCCAGATTATCCGTAATCTGCCCGGGGTCGATTAGTGTTTCTTCATTGGCGCCATCCGTGCATAAAAGCTAGAACTAATTCATTCAGTTTTTTCAAACCTCCGAAAAGATGGTTAACGTTACTCCGGTAACCAAGAAATCCCGGTAACCGCAACCCCAGCTACTAGGGGGAACACCGGCGAATACACACATTTTACGACCACTACCCCGGTTACCCAAGCCGGGGCAAGTGCAGTAAATTTTACGAACACTACCCCGGTTACCCGAGCCGGGGCAAGTGCAGTAAACAATCCTTTACTGGGATTCACCAATACCCAGTTGGAGAGACAACAGACGAGGCTCCCCCGCCAAACACTTGATCAAGTTAAAGCGTGGGCGGAAGCACGTCAAAAGGAATTCCAAGCTGAGTTGGATGAACGCTTACGTTCACTCCAACAGGCTGACGAATTCGGAAGCACTCAACAGCTCAACATGAGCAATGAGTTCGAGTACTTGGACGATGATTCGGAGGAATCCGACACCGACGCAAACCCTCGCCATAGGGCGAAAGGGAAGCGTAAGGAAACGGACTTCCAACCGAGAAGGAATTTTGGAGAAACTTTTAAACCAAAAAACGCGGGTGGAAACCCACGTGACTTCTCTAAAACCTTCAGACCAACTGCTGCAAATGCGGGAACCTCCAAGTTTGCAAGGGACATTGCGGAAGCAATCGCCCCAAGAAGTGCCAAACATATGTCCAACATCGGGACTTATGATGGTATATCCGATCCAGACGATCATTTGAACAGATTCATAGCGGGGGCAACCGTCAGCAACTGGACGGAACCCACGTGGTGTTATATGTTCCAAATGACGCTGGTTGGAGCAGCCAGAGCGTGGTTCGACCGTCTACCGGTCCACCACATATACGATTGGGCAGACTTCCAACAGAAGTTTAGCCAACACTTCAGCCAACAAAGAAAGTATACCGAAGAGCAATGGACAATCCTCAATTGCATTCGAGAGGAAGATGAATCTTTGCTAGACTTCATCACTCGCTTCAACTCAAAGAAGCTAAGTCTGGGTAGTATTAGCGAAGATCTTGTTCGCGCTGCTTTCATCCAGGGCGCGAAAGACCCAGAGCTCATCCGCACCTTAACGGGCAAAGATGGCATGCCATCCACATGGAATGCCATCATGACAGCAGCTAAACGCTTCGCGGAAACGGAAAAGCAACTGGGTAGAGATCTTCCCCAGAGCACAAACCTCTACACCCAGAAAACAAGAGAGAACAATGTCCTTACCGCCCGACTAAACAAAAAGAGGAAGCTAGGTATTTGGCAGTCAAGGGTAAACTTTGACACCTCATCCGGCTCATATCCTCGGTTAGGCGGAAAGGATAACATGCGGTCGTCGAACCGGAACTCCAGATGGACGCCACTCACCAAAAGCGTCACCGAGATTTTCGACACCAAGAGGCTCCCATGGCCAAAGGCTCCAATAATCCGAGAGCGTCACAACGCTGATCAGAGCAAATTCTGTGACTTCCACAGGACAAGAGGCCACAACACCGAGGAATGCGTAAACTTGAAGGACATCGTCGAAGCATTTGTCAGAGATGGGACGCTCACGCACCTCGTGGCGTAATGAACGCTGAGCAGGCTAATGCGTGTAGAACCCCAGTTGGGGAAAACACGAATAAAACTGCAGCTTCAATGTCGGAGACTACATACTGCGTAAACAACGAGATTCCGAACCAAGTGCATATCGGCTCGAAAGGCTCGATGACACTCCCAAGAACATGGAAGGAAGCTCAATTACACAGTCTGCATGTAGATCAATTCCAAACTTGTAAAAGAAAAGGTCCAGAGCCACTTCTAATGGAAATGATTCTCCTTATCACATTGACGCTGATGGTCTTACACTTGAATGAACTTTCCACACTGATATGCCGGTCTTCACCGCATACATAAGTGGGAAAACAAGTCGTTGCGTGTGGAAGGCGGCAAAACCCGCATAAACACAAAAAAAAAACAGCAAACCTTCACGCAGGTCAGTCATAGGTAAAGTTTGATCATCCTACTAAATGAAAGTGCCGGTCCTAATCGCACAAATCATGATAGAGGACACCGAACTAACCTATTGACAACCGCGCGTCGAACGGTTAATTTATTCAAAACACTGATGTGTCGGTTTTCACCACATAAAGGTGAACATTCGTTGCGTGTGGAAGGCGGCAAAACCCGCATAAACACAAAAAACGGCAAACCTTCACGCAAGTCAGTCATAGGTGAAGTTCGGTCATCCCACTAAATGAAAGTGCTGGGCCTAACCGCACAAATCATGATAGAGGAAACTGAACTTTAACCTATTGACAACCGCGCGTCGAACGGTTAACTTATTCAGAACACAGAATATCTTCAAGGAAAAAATGAGGAAAACCTTCACGCAGGTCGGATATAGGTACAATTTAGCCATCCTACTAAGTGCAAGTGACGGTCTTACCCGCACAATCACGAAAGAGGAAGCAAAACATTAACCTATTATCTACCACGTTGAAAGGTTAACTTATTCAAAGTACTTAAGAAATTGCTGAGTTAAACTAAAATATGCACAAGCGAATCATATATTGTTTATGCGGCAAAACAAGTGCCAAATTAAGCTATCATATGCATGAGCAAGTCATATAACGTTTATAAAGCAAGTCATACAGTGAAAGTGGCGGTCCTACCCGCACAAAAGATTTATATTCCATAAAAATTCAACTGTTACAAGAATGGTCGGGTATCTACCCGCCTACAAGAATATAAATCTATACAAACCTATTCTAACAGTGGGAAGGGATCAAAAGGTTCAAGCTTCAGGACCACTCCCTCCAAACCCACTTGTACCCGCACCATCAGTTGGCTGTGGCGGTTCAAGGAAGGTCTTGAGAATGGTTCACCCATCATCAGCAGCAGCAACTTCGTTCACCTTCTCCACCACTGGATGCGGGAAGGCAGCATACTGGTTCACTGCTTGGTCATAAGCAGCTTCAGTATCCACATCATATAAAGGGAAGTTGGAAAGCGGGATGCCCTTCTCAACGAACCCTAGACCAAGCAGGAAACCAGCCTTTTCCCCATCCTCATGAGAAGCGTTGAGGGCTGCGCTCATGGCATCGTCATATGATGTGTCCGTGAAAACCCGATGCACAACCTACAAGAAAAAATGCAAGTATCAAAACCTTTTCTTAGTACAAAGAAAAGCGTAAAGACGTTATGAAGCTAAGCTTACCTGCGACAACGCTTCTCGTAGAAGCCATTCCTTGGTAACCAGAGCCTCTTGGAGGGCAGCTTGAGCTTGGTTACGGACGCGTTCGGCTTCACTTTTGTTAAGGTTGGCAAGCAACACTTCTTTAGCCGCAGCCTCTTCGACGCCCTTTAGCTTACGCTCGGTATGGTCAAGCACGCCCCTCTGGTCCAAGATTTCTTGGAGCTTCTTGGCGTCTTCCATTGCCAAGGCATCATGAGCCTGTTGGAGCCTCTCTAGTTTGGCTTTAAGTTCCTCATTCTCGAGGCGTAGAGGCTCAGCAACAGCTTCAGCCTTGGTGGCCCTCTCAGTTGCGTTCCGTGCAGTTTCCTTAGCCAGCCGAAGCTGTTCGTTAACAGCTTGGGCAGCCTTGGAACGGGCCTCGAGACGGGCCTGAACTTCAACCTCAAGGGCCTTGAAGGCCTTCTCCTTCTCCACAGCAACGGCGGAGAGCCTCCTGTTCTCCTCCCGGACAGCCCGCGCTTGAGCTACTTCTTGGATACGAGCTGCTTTTAACTTGTCGTTTTCACGACAAAGCAGCTCGACGCGCGGCTGCATCCTGGCAAGGAGAATTCGAAGCTCGTTTGTCAGCCTACCCTCCTGGTAGCTTGACATAGCTTCTCCCAGTGCACCACTGGGGGCGGCGTGGCGCGCCCACTCGACGCAGTCCACAGGCGTCCGAAGGGTGGTTCCTCGGCGGATGTTCCATCGTGGAACATACACTTCATTGGAATCCGACACTGCAAAAGCAAAAAGCTGTTAGGAAAAGATGATATATAAAATAAAATAATATAAGGCCAAAGTAACCCTACGCACCTGTAGGGTCGACGACAGGCCTGTAGCCGCCAAACCCATCACCCGAACCTAACGGATATCCATCCAAGAGGTCAGGCAGATGGGAAGGAGGCAGAGATTGGCTAGAAGCCCCAAACATACCTGCTGAACCGGCCGGGGGCGAAGTAGTCGCCGGTGCCGGAGGCACGGTTAAAGCCGCCGCGGTTGAGACCACCGGTGGTGAACTCACTGGAGGTGAACTCACAACCGTGGCCGCCGCTGCGGAGGAACCCGCAGAAAAACTCACCGCCGGCTCAGTGAAGGACGCAGTGAATATGGCACTGACAGCCGGCGGAGACGTCACAATTGGAACAGTTGCCTCAACCGGATGAGCAACTGAACCAATGCTGCAAACAGGCGCAGCAGCCTGGGTCATCGCCTCGGGTAGGTTGACCAAACCTACCGTCATGGGTCCAGAGCTGCCCCTCCCCGCAACACCTTGGAATGCGGTAGCATCCACGCCTTCATAAAGAAGATATTAAAAACAATGGCGGAAAGAAATTGTGGGTAAGATTAATTTATACTTACGAGTTCTCTTCAACTTGAAGGTTCTGACCGGCGGGGACGAACCCGACGGAGCCGGCCTCTTCACGCCGGTCACCGTCGTAGAACTTGGTCGCGCGGCAGTGGCAGCTGTCTCAACCTCCGATACTGTTGTCTCACCACCACCAGGGTTCCCCGCCACCTCCTCGCTTTCGGTCTCTGAGTCAGACCGATTCACCGGATCGGCAGTAGAGGCAACCTTCGCTTTCCCCTTCACGCCATCAGCCTTCTTCTTCCTCACGAAGAATGGACCATCTGCGGATTCCTCATCAGAAGATGACAAGATTAGAGGAATTCCAGCAGAGGTTTGAGCATTGACAGGTCGAGGGTTAAACAACTCCTTACCTGGCCGCGTGGCGCTTAGAATCGGGTGGCCCGGCGGGTAGGCCTCCACGAACCGATCCGCCGTTTGCTCAAGGATGGGCAACTCGTTCTCATCTAGAGCACGAGTACCCATCCGAGCGGGACCATCACTCTGCCGCGGCTGTAGGAGAGACTGCAAGTCGTTTCCCTCTGAAAACAAAAAGAAAAAACGGTTAGAACAAAAACCCTAAATTAACGGATAATATGAAGCATACCGTAAGGAACAGAGTTCAAACCGTATTCGAGGACGATGGGAATCTGTGATGCCTCCTTCCACACCCGGCTCATCCCGAGCATCACCATCCCGGACTTCACAAAGCGGTAAACCGGAGACTGGATCCGGGAAACCTTGGAGAACCATTCCGCCTCCTGGTAGTTGGAGGCGTGAAGGTTCGGGAGAGCTCTCCCGTTCTTGAACGTCATCGCTATGGGGATGACGCGAGCGGAGATATAGAAGAACTCCCGCTTCCAAGATCGAAGACTGCGCTCGGTAGCGCAGATCTTCAAACCCTTGATCCGATTGACCAAGGTATACCACCCCTGGATGCACCTCCAGGAATAAAAGGTCATCAGGCGGTCAACATGGGGCTCCACACCCAGAATGAGACACACCCACTCGAAATGGCGGATCTTGGCGATCGCCATTGGGTGTACCTCAGTCAGATGCACACCGTGTCTCTCCAGAACACGGTATACAAACTTCGTCAATGGGAACCTAAGATTCCCATAGACGAAGAATGCAGCGTACACCCCTATCTTGCCCTTGGGGGCATCGTACACCGTCTGATGAGGTGCAGGAAACTCAGGCTCGAAAGGCTCGAGCATGAACTTCCTGACGACGTACTGATAGAGGTCGACCGGAAGAGCACATTGGCACTTGCCAGCAGTACTCTTGTCATCCTTGTCCGACGTGGACGACGGATTCTCGGCATACACGTCAGACTCCTCGGCGGTAGCCTCAAGATCATGAACAGAAGACATGTTTTGGATGTAAAGAACGATTTCAGGAGAATGCTCGACAGAAAAGTTAGAGTATTCGCCGGAAATCGTTTAGAAGAAGAAGAGGTGAAACTGTGAGTTGAGATGCAACTTCTCCTCCCTTTATATACTCATCGCAATGAATGCGATGAATTTAATGCGGAAGAGAGAGGAAAAAGTTGGTGCAATGAAACTATGACACGTGGAAAAAGCAAGCTGGCAACAGCTGTTGACAGGACGCGTGCCGTAAACTTCGCGGCCACGCGCCCGAAAACTCGCGCCCACGCGCCTGAAAAAGCGTCTGGAATGACCATATGTTGTCACGTCGTCATAACTTCCTGCACGTCCTGACACTGTCAGAAGAAACCGTCGGACGACGTTTCAACAGTTTGGACTGTTCTTATCCTTTCACCAACTCTTCGAATTTCAAAAAGATTCAAAAAGATTCAAAAGTAAGCGGGACTATACCCCTTACCTTGGCAACCAAGTAACTATAAGACAGGTGCGAGTACAGTGTTAAGGCAAAACCCTTCACATACTTAGCACCTGCAGGGAATTGAAGCCAAGAATACCTCGGCAACCAAGTAACTATAAGACGGGTGCGGGTACAGTGTCAAGGCAAAACCCTTCACATACTTAGCACCCGCAGGGAATTGAAGCCAGGAATACCTTGGAAGTAAAGTAACTATAAGACGAGTGCGGGTACAGTGTCAAGGCGAAACCCTTCACATACCTAGCACTCCGCAGGGAATTGAAACCAAGAAGGATCTTCTGTGCCATGCTTGCGGAAACGGGAATAACATCCCCGCATAGCGGGAATGTCGAGAACTAGATTGTTTGAAGCTCCAAGATGGAATTGGTTGTTTAAACATAATTGATCACTATGTTCAAAACTACCAAAACCTCATGGAGAATCTATACAAGTGGAACTCAACGCTCCTGACTTGCGAGGAAGTTACAGACCTACCCGCATCATACCCAAAGATCAAGCAGAAAAGTCGGGAATTTCTGCACGTGACATTAGGACTTCCGCGGGAAGAATCCCCATGGAAAACCTTAAAACTAAAACCTTTTTCAAAACCCTTTGCTTAAGTCCAAAAGTTCACCTCACTTATTAACAATTCATGAGAAGAACATTGGACTGGGGGGACTTGAAGAGGTAGGTCCCAGCAGAGCCCAGTTGGACCCGCAAGAGTCACCTCAAAGAGGGACGTCTGCGCAGTTGAACCCGCAAGACTCACCTTCAACAGGGACGTCTGCGCAAAGGCTAAACTCGCAAGACACCTTGAAGAGACGTCTGCGCAGAAACCAACTGGATCCGCAGGACCCACCATGCTCAGAGACGTGACGTCCTTACGCGCAGTACGCAAGCTGTTCCCGCAGGAAAAGCCTCCCAATGGTCGACGTACTCCGCCTGTTCCCGCAGCAACGGATACTAGCCATCAGGGAAGGCTACCCGCGCAGCAAGGCTACACGCACAAGGCACTTAACTCTTAAATAATTCAGTAATGTCACCTGAAGGAGTGAGCAAGCCGGGAACACTCCCGCACAACGCCGGGAACACTCCCGCACAAATGAGCCAGTCCGTACGATACTAGAGGATCTTTTGTACTGTACCTGACGAGGTATGGACAAAAGATCTGACCAAAGATACGACAGCTCACTGACAACAGTATGACGAGCAGCACGCTCTTGTACTGTATGTCACTATCAGCCGCTGCCTACTCACCAACCTGTCGGAGGACGTGCATAGCCTGCAGTTGGTGGAACAGGAATAGTACACAGCCGGCCTGGTCACTATCAGCCGCTGCCTACCCACCAACCACCAGCATGGCACGTGCGTAGCCCACAGTTGGCAGAACAGGAATACTATTCAGCCGGCTGTACCTGCTTGGAAACCTACCTTCGGCTATAAATACTCCAACACCTTGGAATGGTATAAACATTATTTTATATTACCTGATATCTCATTATCTTATCTTCTCTAGCAATCTCTTAATATACACTTATATTCAAGAGCAATCTAGTCTGATTCTCACGCCGGAGGGTGGTCACAAGGAGGTACCCCCCCTTCTCAGTGACGAGCTCACGGTGTCTGTTTTGCAGGTTATCAGAAGAACCATCTTTGCCGGACCTAACCCCTCGTGGGAAACATCTATTTAACCCCCAGATTATCCGTAATCTGCCCGGGGTCGATTAGTGTTTCTTCAGGTACTCATGGGTATTACCTATGCACCGGTCAGTCACGCATTGCCATCTCATTTCTACCCTCTTGTACCCATAAATCACAATATCGTTGGCGGCACATACCCACAAATACCCTAGAACATTTATAGGTAATAATAATAATTAATACACATTTTTGTTTTCCAACATTCATATATTCTTCATGGCAAAGGTTTGCCATGAATTGCAATTTGGCAATCTACCCACATGGGTCGGGGTGGGTTTGCTTTGTGGGTTGGAACCCATAAAACTTACCCTTGTATGTGCCCCTTCCCCTCTAACATCTCATTAAATTAAAAAAATTTTCATCAAATTATTGATGTAAAAATCCTATAAAATAGGATATAATAAAATTTAATATTTTATTTATTTTAAAAAAGATATATATATTATTTAAATTAAAAAGCCAATTTGATAGTAGAAAATTTAAACGGGTCTTGAGTTTCATCAAACCATAAGTATATTATTAACTTTCATAAATATTATTTATAATTAAAAAACCAATTTAATAGTAAAAAAAAATCGAGTCTTGAGTCTCATCAAAACCATATAGCTTTTAAACCAGGTTATAACATCTCATTTGTTTGTGAAACAATTTATCATCAAACCATAAGTATATTGTTAACTTTCATACAATAAAAAAAAATATAAATTCAAAAAATAAATAAATATTAGAACAAACAATATAAAACAGCTCCCGTAATACGGGGTATAAAAACTAGTAATATATATAAACAAAGACATAAAAATCCTACGTGTCGCGATGTGGTCGCTCTCTCTTTTTTCGGAGTCACCAGATTTGCTTGATTTTTAAATGGAGGCTTCTTATACATTTGACCCGATGGGTATGGGTCTTACCAAACCCAGATATTCCTTAAACGGGTTATAACGTCTCATTAAATTAAAATTTATTCTCATCAAATTATTGATATAAAATAGGGATATATTAAACATTAATATATGATTATTTTTAAAATATATTATTATAATTAAGAAATAATTTTATGGTAAAAAAAAATAAAGGGGTCTTAGGTCTCACCAAAGTCATAACTTTTAAACCGGGTTATAACATCTTATTTATTTGTGAAACCTTTTATCATTAAACTATAAGTATATTCTTAACTAACATACAATAAATAAAATTAAAATTCAAAAAGTATATAAATACTAGAAATAAATAATATAAAACAATACCCTTAGTACGGAGATAAAAAGTTGTATATGTATAAAAATGTATTTTATCCTCTTTATATATAAGTATCAATGCTTATAAATAAAATAATCAATAGATCATAAACAAGTTTAAGTCAAGCCAGCTTGAAAATTACATGAGTCAAACTTAAATTTTAAAAAAAAAGCTTGAGGTTAGATGAGTTAAGCTCGTCATGACTTGTTTACATCGTTGGTAATTAACCCGCTTCCAATATGCACAAACCAATTCTAGACTCACCACTAGGGGTGTTCATCAGGTCAACCCGGTCGGGTTTCGGGTTAATCGGGTCGGGTTAGTTGGGTTTTCCTTAAAAAATATCTAACCCGTAACCCGACTCTATTAAGGTTCGGGTTTGGGTTATTCGGGTGTCGGGTTAATCAGGTTAACCTTGTTTCTTTATAGTTTTAAGTTATTTTTTGTGTTGTAACTTATAGGTTGCAAAATTTCTAATTCCACTCAATTTTCAATATTTTCTACAAGTAATTATATATATAGGCCTGTTAATTAACCGAACGAACATGAACAAAGGTATGTCTGTGTTTTTTCATTTACTTTAAACGAACACGAACACTTAATCGAACATATATATGTGTTCATGTCCGTTAGCTAAAAACTAAACATGTTCGTGTTCATTTATGTTCATTCATATAAAATCTAAACGAATAGTTCACGAACATAATTAAACAAAGATAAACAAACATAAACGAACATACATGTGCATACATTAACAAACACAAACATATATAAACGAACATAAGTGAACGCATTTAAATAAACACAAACAAATATAAAACATATTAAGGTAATATAATTTCTAAATGAAAATAATATTTTATAATTTTCTGTTAATATGTAGACGAGCATGAATGGACGTAAAGAAACTAAAATGAACGATCATAAACGAACGTTCACGAACATAGATGAATGAGTGTAACATGTGTTCATATTCGTTCATTTATTTAAATGAACACAACATAAACGAACTTTCCACCAAACGGTTCATGAACAAACAAAATAATTAACTTATCTATAAAGCTTACATTGGGGCCTTTATAGTGTTTATTTCACCTTTTAATCATTGTATTTAAAGTTAAGTATCATCACTAATCGGGTTAACCCGAAACCCGACTTTTTTCCAAAAATGAACCCGAAACCCGACCCTATTAGCAATTCGGGTTCCAGATTATTACTTTTTAACCCTATTAACCCGACCCAAATTTGCTTATTCGGGTTCGGATCAGATTGATCGGGTTCGGGTATTTTGGACACTCTTACTCACCACCTCTAATAAGTTCTTTCATTGTTGATGATGTCATGTCGTCAAAGTCCCTACCACTTTGAATCTTTGACCTTGCTTGTTGATTATTCCATGATGTTCTTGTTTACTTTATCTTATAAAATAATAAAATGTTTTATGTTCCTTCGATAATCAAGTGCATTGCCATCCAAACCTCCATTAGTTATAACCTAGTGATGTGGTTGATGCTAATATTGTTTTGTCTCAAGTAATAGGATTAGTTATTACATTTTATTATTATTATTATTATAATTATGTTTTGAGTGCCATTTTGAAATGTGATAAGTTTTTTTTTATTTTAATATGGCCATATTATACATAGATCATCTAGTATACAACTTAATTTTTCTTTATATATGCATTAATTAATAAAACATGTTTAATACTTTATATTTGAAAAGTTAAAATTCAAGCACAACAAAATTTCACAGACTAACTGTTTGAAGATTGTTTTGCTATATTTGTACTTGAACACTTCGGTTTATTGACGGGTCCACACTTTAACAGAGACTACCTCGGAGGTATAAGAAGGTGTGCTTGCACACCATACACATCGCGAGCTGAGTGTCGCTCGTCTAAGGAGTCCAAGAAAAGACGAAACCAGTTATCCCAATCATAAATAGGACGAACTGGTTGGTTCTTGGGCAGCTAGGGGCGCCACATGGGACCTTAAAAGATGACTCGTGACAAAAAGCTAAGTAATATAATTTTAAAAAATATTATTAAAAACAAACATGGGCTATTTTATTTTAGTCGGACATTAGTTATGACATGTGGCAACACCTACACAATATTCTTCACCGAGAACACAATTCTTCGGTTTATGTTTGTTTATGGGATGTGATATTTATACACTATCCCCATTGTCTTATACGACTTGTATATGGTTATACAGGTCGTATAGACCACACATGGCTGGCAAATGTATGGAGGGGACAACATTTTGCAGCCTATACGAGCCGTATAGGTCTTGAACAGCTCGTATAAACCTTATACAAATTAACACGACCCAGGGCCTATACGACTCGACTTAAATGAAAGGCTTATTTAGTAGAGGCTCCCTCCTTTTGTAACTTAGATGAAAGGTCACATATTCAAACCATAAATGAAATAGCAGTACACGCTTCGACTTAAGCACTTTAAAAGCTCGATCCCTTCCTCACCCTCTAATGAGACGCGAATAGTAATTCTCAAAGTTAATCACTTTATGGTCTGAGATAGTCACATCCTATTGGATGAGTATTCATCAAGTAAAAGGTGAAAAGAACTGTAACCTAATTGGTAAGACATAAACCTGCAGATTAGGAAGTCAAGTATAAGACGTTCATGATCAAGCGAGTGAGTTGGCACACTAGCTCAACTTGACCACAACCTTCACACTATATAAACACCACTTGGGTCCGAGTATGATCATCCCGTTTTCCACACTTAACCCCCTTTTCTACACTTGCTCTCTCTCTCGATTAATACTCACAAAGAACAAATTAACTTATTCTCACGCTGGAGGTTGATCGGAGGAGATCTCCTCCTCCAGTGAGCTAACATCGTGTTTGTAGGAACCGATCAAGCTATCAACATCCGGAGTTATCTTAACCATCTCTAGCCTACTTATGTGTTCTAGCAACATGAACTATTGACGATGGTTAAAGTTAATTTTAGGAAAATTTTGTAGCGAAATTCTAAAGGAAATAATACAAAACAATCCTTAAGACATGAGACAGTAAAATAAATAAAAAGTAATGCCTATAATAAAGTTGAATTGACAAATCCGTTAGCTCAGGACTTCTTCTTGAGAGAAGGGGTACAACAATTTACCATCCTTTTATTGTATTACCCAACAAATGTTATGGGGTCATTCTTAGAAAAACACTTGATCACACGATTTTGTGTAGCATACGTAACCCGTCTTTGTAAGATAGCCCCGTATTTTATCACGATGATCCATTATTTTTATTGTTCTCTTAAACTTATACGCAAAACATCTTAAAATATGTTATTTGTTATATCATCACATCATTTAAAGTGATTTGTAACTAGTTGCTGACATTTGTTTAACAAATATGCATTTTTAGTGATTGAATTATGGAATCTATTCAAACTTTCTTTTTCTTTTTGGATTATGCAAAAAAGACAATTTTATTAGTACACAATTGCCTTTAAATATGTAATAAATTTTTTTTTTATGATATATTATTGTTTTTCTTCTCAATATAATTTACCCACTACACAATTTATAAAAAAAAGATATGTATGAATTATCAAATAATGTTCCTTTAATAAATTTTTAAGATTGATGTTCTTAGCTCATGTCAACTTATTTGAAAACCCTTTTAAGAAAACTTTTCTTATTATGATGCATCAAGTATTATTATTATATATTAAATGACAGTGAAAAGTTTAAAACTTTCGACTTTGTCATTGTTTAAAAACAAAGTTAAAATGTTTTAAACCTTCAACTTTGGCCACTAAAATTCTCTTATTAGCCACTTGAGTTTACGCATTTACACTTTTGACACAAGACTTTTAGCAATTCAACTATGTTCACAAAACTTTTAATTGACGGTATCGTAACGAATTGGCACGATACCAACCGAGTTACCGTCGCGTCCCTTACATAACGCGCCGGTTTAAGGCATCTATAGAGAGAGGGTTTGAATTTTGTGGGGTATTCCAGTGAGGTAACCCGCGTATGCATTAGGGTTCATATGCGAATCAAGTTCGACTTGTCGCAACTCGTGGGGTCTATAACTTGTTATATATTAAAATACAAGTTGGGAAGTTTGAGATCTTAAACTTTGGCCACCAAAATATTAAAATAAAAGTTGAAATGTTTGAGATCTTCAACTTTGACCACCAAAAAGTTAAAATGGAATTAAGTTGGAAAGCTTGAAATCTTCAACATTAGAGTTACCTTCGCATCCCCACCATAAGGCGCTGGTATAAAGCAGCTATAGTGGGAGGGCTTGGATCCTTTCGGGTATCCAATGAGGTAACCAGGGTAGGCGGTTAAGGTTTTGCGAATCAAGTTCCGGCCACACAACACGGTGTGGGGTGAGGGGTGGGGGTGTTGTCTAACTTGTTATGGCAAAATATAAAGAATGTGTTAAAACTTTTTCTTATATGAAAATAATGTATGGAAGAATTTTATATACATAACCTTAAATATTGTATATGCTTATATAACAAACCCAAATTTAACTGTCATGTATGCCATTAACATAACTTATTTAGATATCACATTTATTCATTTTATTAAACACAACTAAAAAATAATCATTTTTCTATTTTTTTTAATTTTAAAAATTTCATATTCACTTAATTTAAGCTTTGCATTTTATGTTTTCCCATAAAGCAGGGTTGTACATGGGTTTGTTTGGTGTCTAACCATGCCAAAGCCGAAATTTTGATTTTCAGTTTTTAAACCGTTCAGCTTTAGATTTTTGATTTTACGTGTGGGTTGTAGGTCCCGAAACCAGATCAAACAACACAACAAACTAAATACTAGCTGTTCTTGGATCAACCTCACAACTAGTTGGCGGAAACAACTAATTGGACCGAGATCTCGGATCTTGTGTGTGGGTACGGTGGAGCCGAAACTTGGAAGAAAGAAAGGGAGTTGAGAGAGTTTTTGGTTACTTGGATAATTGTTTTGCAAAGGGTTGTATTCACAATGGTTGGTTGTTGAGAAATGGGTTAAGTGACCCTTTATATAGGGTCCCAATTTCTCCAACTATTACATTTTGTCCTTACAAAATAAACGTACTGAGGTACGTAATACACCGACTCTAAGCAAATATAAAGACATACGCAATCCTAAAACTAATATAGAATATTGGCCCTACATTTTTTTTGGTAAAAGAGTTTTTATTCACCGAACGGTTTTGCTCTCGATAAGCGTGTCGAGACGGGTGCGGTAAATCAAACGATCACCAAACGATTGATATCAATATTTTACATATAATATATAATACGTTTTATGCTAATATAGTAAATTAAAATGTTACATAATAAATAAAAATATGAGAATATAAATTTGGTAAACGGTTAGTTTTTGTAACCTGAAAGGGGGCAAAATTAAAGTGGACAGTTTCCATTCTATAATTTTTTTTTGGGAACGACCAACTAAGTAACGCTGAGTACTTCGTACACGGCCCCCATTGGTTAAAGGTAGCCTGATCCGGCCACGAGTCTGGACGAACGGAGCCCCTAGCGGTCCACCTATTTAGGGATTCCCCGGATAAAACCCGACCCCACGCCCGCCAAACGGCACGGCAGCGAGGAGCCGGTACAACCGGGTGAGATCTGTACTCGAAGCTAGGGTTCATCCTTCATATCTCACATATAAATTTGTGATAATGAGGTTTGTACCATAAACCAAATACTAATAAAGTAAGTGCCCTCATCTTACATCTAATTTATATTTCCATTCTATAATTAGTGGTCCAATCATTATTGAACATGTTATTATATAGAGAATTTGATAAGTTAAATAATGAACATGTGACCAAATTTTGTTACCATCTTGTTACAAATGGATATCGTTTTTTTAGTTTGTGTTTTATTATGTTATAATTCATAAGGAGGTAAACATAAGGAACCCAAACTCCCCCTTAATCGTAAGCTTTGAAGTTGGTAGGTGTGCTTAAAAGGCGAAGGGCATAAATAGCTTGTCTCTAGAAGACTATGGGACTGTTTGTTTACATCTGAATGGAACCATTCAGATGTAAATATCTGATTCATTCAGACTTTAGACTGTTTGGTTTCAAACAAAAAAACATCTGAATGGTTAAAATTATGTCTGAATCATTCAGACTTGTTGTTGCTGAATGGGACAGAGGTTCATTCAGACCTGACTCATTCAAATCTGAATGAACTAAACAACCACTAGGACCCTAGGTGGAAAGGCATAGAGAGTCTGAGTGCAATGGGTATAAGTTATGATACATGGGGTTTAAAGGGCAACGAATGGGATGGTTTTTTTATTGGCAAAATGAGTGTACAATAATGTTATGAAGGTGATAAGACATAATGATAGAATTATCGTGTTAAGGGTAGTACTAGGTGAGGAAGTGGTGGTAGTGGTTTGCTCTTACGCACAAGTAGGACTACATAACTAAGGAAAAGATGTTTTTGGGATTCTTAAGATGAAATGGCAAGGTTTATACCTAAGGAGTAGAGAATTTTCATATGAGGTGATTTTGATAGTCACATTGGTAAAACATTGGTAAAGATAGAGATGACTTTCAGTCTATACATGGGGAGTTTTGGTTTTGGTGACCAAAAAAATAGACAAGTATGCATCTTTTTAAAAATAGACAAGACAGGCTATTAACTTATTCTAAAAAAAAAGAATCACAACTGATCACTTTTAATTAGGAACAAACATGAAACACAAATCAATTATCCCATGATCAAATGTGGGGATTGTTGTTGATGAAATGACTGCAAGGTTATACCATATGACACAATAATCAACATCGTTTATCGGCTGCAAATGTGGGCATGAGAAAAAGGTTTTCTGAGGGGATATGATAAGTAGACCTTATATCTTATGGGGAAATTTAAATGACAAAAAGATTATTCTGTTAAGAGATAAGGTCATTTCAACAACTCTACTCAACTAATTATGGACACAAACCATTAAAAACACAAACTGAATGTGGGATGCTTTGACAATCACTATTAGTTAAGTTGCAAAGGACACTCATAAGGTCACAACACGAAGAATACATGGTTATATGGAGTCCTGATGATCGTGTGAAGATGTTTACGACAAAATAAGGAACGAGTAAGGTAGCTTCTAGGGAGATATACAGAAATGCCAAGAGGGAGGCAAAGGAGATATCATTGGAGGTAAAGAATATTATGAAAACCTAGAAACAAAGGAGACAAAGCATGACACACTCAATATTACCAAAGTTAGGGAGCATATAGGTAGTGAGATCTAGGTCTTGTGAAGTTCAAATTGGGTGTGGATAGAAGGTTTTAGTCAAGGAGCAATACATCAAGTTAAGATGGCAAACCTATTTCCATGATCTTTTAAATGACAAGAGGGCTTACAAACAAGAATGAGACGACCCTATAACTTATCGACGACATGACAACAAAACAACTACTAGTGTTCTACTATCACACAAGAAGAGGCGTGGACAAACACTTGGGAAAACGAGAAGGGTTAGGCAATGGGCCTGTACAACAAGCCCATTTAGGTGTGGAAGTGTCTTGAAGATGAAGGAGTTCAGTGATTTACTACTTTGTTCAATATAATCTTCAAAACCGGAGAGATGTCGGATGAATTTGTAGCGTAGCCACACAAATTTGTTTGGTGCCGCTTAAGTCCATAACAACAAATGCACTAAATCTAAAAGGTAAATCTTTAAAAGCAACGCCAATTATGTCGGCATCGGTTAAATTCGTTACGACACTGGCACCAAACACAAAAAATCAATACACCTAGAATGGTAGTGACACTCATATAGCATACACTTATAAGCGTACATGCATATTTAATTTGAAGTTGTTAATGTATATATGTGCATGGGATGTATAAGCTAGATGACCAGCTCTGCATGACATAAGCAAGAGTATTCAAAATCGATAGAGTGCTAAAGTTATAGACTTGAGCATTATGCCTGTCATCAAATCTTAATCTTACGCCAATCACTACAAGACTAACGGGACACTAGGATTATTGATTTTATACGTTGTAAAATTGAGTGTTCAAGAGTGGTTTAACAGTCAAATACTCAAATGGTATTAAAATGTTAAAGAAGACGTCTATTTCAAATGATGAATGTTCAAATCATATTATAGACAAATAATGTATACATATCAGAGTGTGAGTTTGTCATTAAAACATAAGTTTAACATAAACTTTTTTAGCCTTTTTTGTAACATCCAACATTTCTTATCCTATAAGGGTACTAGAAAAAATGCAAAATTCCTTTGTTCAATTCTCGAACCCTGACCTTTACTCGTTGCTTGGCTCGTTTGCAAACCAAATCGAGCAAAGCAACTCGTTTAGAACCGAGCGAAAAAATGAGCGAGCAGCGAGCGAGAGCGACGAGCAGTTTGGACGACCGTGTGTCTGTTTAATTTCGATCACAATTTCCTTTTTATGTTTGGTATATAATTGTTTCCAAGATTGATGTTGTGGGACCATATGGGTTGTATTCTAAACCGTTACATTTGGTCTTGTTCTTTTTTCTATTAGAATGGTTAATGAATTTGGCTGTTGATAACCTCCGGTCCACTCTCTCAATCATTTCACTATAATATGATATATTCATGATACTACTTTTATAAAAGATGATAATATTAAAAAAATTCTGATATTAAATTATAACCCGTACATACAAATCCTAATAATTTATAAGTTAAAAAAATAACTATCTTTCTGAATGGAGAAAACGAATCAGTAACTACTTCTGTCAGTACACGAAGATATACACTGTACAGCATCTACTTTTAAAATATATATGATTATAAAAAGTTGCCTTTAGAAAAAAGCTTTTAAAATAAATAAAACAAAAGGATGAAATATATATGATAAAAAATAAAAATGTTGAATAACAATGATTGATTTGGACATTGAATTTAATTTAATAATGCATACTTCATAAGCAGTTAAGCACATGACTTTTAAAGAGAATAAATTTTCAGAAATAATTGAATTTCCGAAATGATTGAATTTGAGTTTGACAGAGGAACGTGGTAACATTTTTTTTAATATCTGGTTATTTACCTTTATAATTGTTTTGTTTTGAGAAAAATAATAAATGACTTTTCACCAATTTAATACAACTAGTAATTATATTTATATTTAAGTTATACCAACCTAGGAAATGGTATATATGGAATTTGAAAGAAGGAACTTGAACATGTCACATTAGGTTAATGGACAATTCTAAAGTGGTATATATATATATATATATAGAAGTGTTTAGTTGGTATTATTTTCTTAATAATAAGGAATAAGTGAAGACCTTAGAGGGTGATTCATGCCTCTCACACGTGCATAGTGCAGTGACGGATCCAGGAATTTTTTTTTAGGTGGTTCCCTCTTAATTTATAAGGTGGTTCCTACGCGTCTTCTATATATCCGTACACTATTATTTCGAAACTCGGGTGGTTCCGGGGAACCACCCGTTTGTATGCTGGATCCGCCCATGGCATAGTGACTGTGAGCAATTGGTGTAATGTGGCATTTGATGGCTATAGGAACTCACGGTTGCTACCGATAGTTGGTGCTGACGGCTGTTGTGGCTAAAGATTACCATTGATAGCTCAGTCAACATGAATTTCTTACTATTATTATTTCTGCTGATGATTACCACCAATATTGTAGCTCATTCAAGAACTCATGTATTTGTTTTTAGTTGCCCATGTGTAGACTTTTCAGAGGTCGTCCATTCTAGAACTACTCTCACATGAGCATGCTTAACTGTGGAGAACCAATTAAGACTAAGGCTAAAAATCTCTTTTGTTCATGACCGATGTATGATTTGCCTAGGGCATACAATTGGTCATGTTAGTCATATATATATATATATATACTGCTACTTAGTTACTACCGATAGTACTTGAAGTTTTCGCTGATGGTTGGTACTGAGCAGGTTACTTTTGGTGGCAGTGATAACTTGTTGCCATTAATATATTTACTGCTAGAGCGTTTACTGATTGCAATATACCGAGTTGTTATGAATACAATGACAACTTTGATTCTCACACTTAAATCTATATTAAAGAAATCTATTTTTGCTTTATTAAAATATTAAACATGCATTTCAATTTTTTTTATTAACATTATAATAGATTGATGCTAAGCTCATAAGGAATACCAGGTCTCAAATATCATTAACACATTTTGAGCCTAATAATTACGGATGAAAGGATAACTTATTTTATAGTTAAGCGTGTCCAAGTCATTGTAGTACTATGATAAATGACCTATTTCTACTTGGGCAACCACAAACAAGTTCTTGAACTCTTTGTAGACGAAGATGATAATATTAGTGGTATAAAAGGGTTGGATGTTACAAATGCTGTAAGTGTAAAAGTTAAGGCTCTTACATGTAGAAAACTTAATTAGGTAAGATGCTATAAAGATACAAGAGGTTGAATGTTAAAAATAATACTACACGTAGGTAATGTTAAAGATAGTGGTCTGAATCACTTTATGTTAATGTAATGTTTATTTACATTTCTTACACTTAGTTTTGTATATGGCTCGCTAAGTGTCATGAAGATTCAAGTGCCACATACAAGCCAGGAAAATAAAAGGCCGTTAGGCTTTAATGCTATATCAATACATATAGCAAAACATAGTTTTAGCTTTGAGGTTTTAATGTTTTATGTACATGGCCAATAAGTTTTTCGATTTATATACATACATACATACATATAGTGATCCGGAAATGTGCCAAAGAAGGGAGTCCCGCTCGACCTTTCCCAGACCCGCCCCTGATAAGTATAGACCCAGTTACATCTAACAAAGGACACCCCATACTATGATATAATTACAATACAACCCCTCTAATATTTGATACCTAAGAAGATGTATATTAATTAAGTATAAGGGTGAAATTAAAACAAAAGAAAAAGATGAAGATGTCAATGTTGCCTCATGACGCTATCGAAGAAAGGTACCATTTACATTAAACTCTCAAAGGGCCTGTTTTGTATGAGATAATAGAATGAATGATGAAATTGAATGCATAAAGAAATATATTGAACAATGGAATGAAATTGATCATTATCATTCCAAAGGCGAGTCATAGAAGGAAATCCACTAGGAAAAAAAGGTTTCGTGACTTTTGACCCCTCCTATATAAAAGTCTAAGTTTCGCCTCAAGTCCTGGATCGATAATCAAACACGAACTAAACAAATAACTCTCGTTTATATTAATCAGAAAATCTAACTCAAAACTGATTACAATCCTCAAACCCTAACTCGGTTTGACTCTTAATGAACCCTAACTCGGTCGCATCTAGATGAACCCTAACTCGGTTACATCTCGTGTGTGTCTCTAGATGAACGAACCCTAACTCGGTTGCATCTCACATCACCTCTAATAACCATAACTCAGTTTATATAGACTAACATAACTTGTTAGACAAGACATTACCTATTATAATTACAATACAATTAGGAAACATAACCACTATGACCGGCTTGTCAACATTGGTCCCTCAAGTTCACCGACTTGTGACTTGAGTCTGAAATTACTTCCAACATCGCCACTGATCATTCCATTCTATTGTTTGGTTAACCTGTGACAAGAATGTTATTTAGATAAAATAAGATTACTTGTGTAATTGCTGATTTCATTTTACTGACCAATCAAATATTATTTTTTCCTTTATTTAGAATGGACTATTCCATTATACTTATCATTGACGTGTATCAAATACCTAAATGTTATTACTAGAATATAAATTAGTGGTGGTAGCTGGCTCTAATATAATGCATATAAAATTTATTGTTGATTCGCTACATCCTTGTCATTTTCATAATACTTTGGTCTTTTGTATGATGTATGTGAATCTTTGGGGATTTTTTAATTTCAATATGATTCTGACGGGCAACGTGGTTTGCATTAAAAAAGCTAAAAGAGTTGTAATATAAAATTACACACGTAAAAAAACGACCGGTAAACTGACCGTACAACGATCGTTTATTAAAAAAACGACATACCAAGAAACATATTTTACATTAATTTAAACGAACAAATATAAACAAATTGCCCTGTTTTTGTTCATTTGCTTTCTTAAATGTTCGTTTATAATCGCTCATCAATGTTTATACACTTACATTCACCGGTTACATATTTCCTTAAAGTTATTTAGCACCAACAAGTATTACTAGTTAGCCCACCATGCATTGACCTGCCAACCTAATCATATTCTTTGTTTATGTTTGTTCCTTTACGTTCGTTCGTTTATTTTTATTTATATATTGGTTTAGGATGTTAACAAATTAACGAACATGAACACGTTCATTTACATGTCCATGTTTGTTCGTTTGTAGATTAAGATAAACAAACGTATATAAACAAGCCTTGTTAGTGTTTTGTTCATTTACATGACTATATAAAAAATGTTGAAAATAGATACATCATTGAAATTAAAATTTAATTGGTTTCGTTTTTCATAAGAATGTACTAGAATATTATATCACCTTAATGCCTGGCAGGGGATATGGGCTCATTGACAGTCAAACAAAATCCTTATGTTGTTTAAATTTATGAATCAAACGTAAGCCAACATTTTATCCCATCCTCTTATGGTTTCATTGCTTAAGGTGAGCATGTCGTGGCGTGTCATCAGGCGTCTCAATTTTTGTCGACCAGAATTGGTAATCGAAATAAAAATCGAGTAAAGATAATCAAACAATAATCTTGAAATTTGCGATTGGGAAAATTAAAACCTAATCAACGACATATAAAGTTGATGCATCAAATCTGCCCGTCGACTGAAATCAACGCCCTAGTCTAAAAGGACGTAACATATGTAATTACTAGATTTGATGGTTCGGGTCAAATAAGGTTCATTACATGATCAAAATACGAAATAATAACAAAAAAACAAACGTCGCCATTAGCTAATTGTCTAATTTAATTCAACAAATTTCAACAATCGTCGTCATTAGCTAGTTGTCTAATTTAATTCAGCAAATTTCAACAATCATTCTTACATTTTAGTCACTGTTGGGTCAACCGTTATGAAGGCCTATAGCAAAATGCAAATTTGTTTGGTTCCATATTGATAAGACAAGAATTCTAAAAACCTTTTACTAGAAAAGAACAAGTAAAGAAACATCACTAAAGGAAGATTAAGCTTAGGGTTAATGATTCTTACATGAACATCCCATCCAGTGTAGTCCATAATTGTTATTTTTGTAGCAATTCTCAAACATACTTGTGTGTAATTAAAAAATGCCAATGAATATATATTGTATCAGAAATAAGTTATAGCTGGAGCATAAAGAATGAATGCAATCAAACGTACATGATATTGTATTTAAAATAAAAACCAAACATTTGAAAATTGAAATCATAGATTACACGGAGTTCTTGTGAAGTGATGGTTGTGTGTGTGGACACTAAAAAAACAAAAAAATCACGAATAAGAGGAGATTCAAACCCGGGTTGCAACTGTAGGTAGGAGGATTTCTTACCACCAGACTAAGGTTGAATTTGCATATGGGTTCACTTTGCATTTTATGTGTAGGTTCACTTTCATATTTTATATAAGTGTTCTATTAAAAATCCGAAACTCGGTGGATTCCCGTGAACCCACATCTTACATGCTAGGTCCGCCCATGGCTCGGTCCTAGTGATGAATTTACATGCATTTGTTGCATGTAAAAATATAATTAAAAAAGAATGTTTTTGCATGCAGAAGTCATTTTATAATTTCTTTTAACAACAACGTACAACCGAACCCAGTAAAATTCCCACCAATAGCACAACTATTAGAAGGGTCCGGGGAGGGGGAATTGTAGACAAACCGTTCATCTATCCCAAATAATAAAAATGTTGCTTTTAAAGTGACCCTCAACTCAAAAAACATACGTATGAGACCAGATACAAGAAGCATAAATATTAACACTAGCCCTCATGTCATAGGCATTAATATTAATGCTATATCAAAATATATCAAAATAGTCATAATAGTAAATAGATAAATAAAAATGATAATATTAGTAATGAATGATAATAAAAATGATGATATTATAATTTCTTTTGAAATAAGTAAAAAAGATTAAAAAAATTCGTTTTTACAAATTTAAGTGTTACTGGAATATCTTATATGCGAAAACTTTGAAAAGGTATATGTTGTAACTATTTATTTACCTATGAAATATAGTTACATGTAAGAGAGATGATTCTTCACTTATTCCCTCTTTTCTTATTTTCGCTTTCATTTGAAACCTGCCCCTCGTGTGTACATATATAATAAGTAATATAATATATATAATGTTACTGTAAACTGTTTCTTTAGACATCATGCTTCTTCTGCTTTTGTTCTGGCTTTCTTGTCTGTAGCTCATGTTTGTAGTTACTTTTGGTTCCAAGGAATATAAACACTTCAAACGTTAATTAACTGAAATTCGAGTCTAAAACGGAATTTACTTTAACTTCTTATGAATCATTTTTAAACCCTATTCAAAAACCATCTTTAAACTATTCAAGAAAGAATAATAATATTCATAGTCAAATAATATTAAGTCATAGTCACACTCATCATCATTTCCACTTTTAACTTTTAAGCTCTTAAAAAAACCTACAACCATACACATGACACAATTTACAATCTCAAGTGTTAATAAGGTTTTCTACAATATTTAAAGTTAATGATAAATATTTTATATTTTCTATGCATCAATTACATAAAATAGATCTATTATGTATATAAATATACTTATGACTACAATGAAAAAAAATGATAAACATAAACCTAACAAATTTATATAAATAATTAATAATGTTAAATCATCATCAATATACTAGAATAATTTATATAAAGCTACCCTAGCTAATTTATATAAACCTAACTAGCTATAATAATCAATAATGATAAAACGTTATCAATAGGCTAACATAGGGCTGTCTTCAAGTATCGTTAAACTTTCAATCCCGGAGTCTTGTATTGATTCAATTTAAAAGAAACAAGACATGTAAAAGAAGTTAATCTACCAAATTATACATAGTCCTTATTGTTTTTGAACTAAAGATCAAACCGAAATCATAACTCACTGTTCGGTCTTTGTTTGGAAGCCTTTGCTTTTCAACTTACATTCCAAGGCTACTTGTGACAAAGAACACAAAGGGTTCACAGCTTTTGACCCTATCAAATGTGGAAAGTTAACCATGGCTCGCGAACCACGAATCTTGAAAGCCGCTTGATCGTAAGCCAATGCCGCTTCTTCTGGTGTGGAGAACGTCCCAAGCCAAATCCTAGCCCCTTTCTTCGAGGGGTTCTTTATCTCGGCCGCAAACTTCCCCCAAGGGCGGCGTCTCACCCCTCGAAAGCGTCTCCAATCTTTACTTCTTTGGTCATTTTTCTTTACCTTTTCGACTTTTCCTAGCGAAAAGTCCACTTTAAACTGCGGTTTCTCCGTCGTTACCGGAGAACTTGGACTGTGAAGTGATGGACCACCTTCCCAGTTTGTGAGTTGGAACATATTCACTGAATGGGACTGAGTGTAGCTTTGACTCGGGCTCTGACTCTGAGTAGACTCACTACATGTACTCATTAAACAATTATCTTGAAAATAAGGGTTGATATTATTATTATTATTATTGTTATTATTATTATTATTTCTACTAGGGCTTATTACAGAAGTAAGAGAATCTACAAATGAGTCGACACAAAACGTCGGTTCGATCGATTTCTCGACCGAAAAGGGGCTAGTGAAGCTTGAACTCCTGCTGAAATGTGGTTCAACATCTGAGGGAGTTTCAGTCACCGGTGTAGGACTCATGATATCGGGGTCTTCAAGAAGGTATTTTCGAACAAATTCAAGCATAGCAGAATCAGAATCCGATATGCTTTCGGACATTTTCGATATCTATATGTTGTTTTGTGATCAAAAGTTATTAGGGTTCTAGAGGTTGTGTTTGATGTGTTGAAAAAAATGATTTGAGGTGCTTGTTGGCTAGGGGAGTTCTATTTATAGCCAATAAATAAATATTACTTTCCACCTCGTTCAAATTAGTTAGCTTATAAAAAGCATTTAATTATTATCTTATTAAGATTTTTAATCATACCCTAAATGTACATTGTAGCAACATAATTTTGATTATTCAAATCATATATTAGATAATGTCTTTTTAGTGGTGAATATTTGATTAGGAAATGTTAAGAAATTAAAGTACAATGGTGAGAAGACTTACTAAAATCCTTAAAAGTTTTATAAACTATCGCTTGTACTTCTGTAATTATTTAAGCTAAACAATGTTGTACGATCTATTAGGCTGAGGGGTGTGGGGGGCTTTAATGGGGGCTCCAACCAATAATATTATGACGTGTGGCAGAGAGAGAAACCGGATAAAGGGGGTGTTGGAGCCCCCGGCCCTAGTGTGGAGGGGCTCCAGCGAATTTTTTTTTTATTTTTTTATAAATATATTCAAACAACGTATTATTAAAAAAACTCATAAATTATTAAAAAAACACACATTAATATCTAAAAATAAAATAAAAATTAAAGTACTAAAAAAAAACATTATTCTTATTCTTCGGCTTGGTCTTCTTCGATCAACCTCTTTCGGATACGTTCCTTTTGCTTTTCCATTAGCATTTGATCGACCGGATTTAGGTTACTAAAGTCTCTAGTAAGAAAGTCCAAATCTCTCATTCGACTTTTTTCCTTTTTGTCATTAGAGACCACCTCCATGGTTTTGTTGAATTTATTGAGGGATTCAACAAGATTGGCGATGTTTACGGCTTCCCTCTCAGCCGGTTTTTTCCCCTTGGCGTCCCTTCCCAATGGCCGCCTCCTCGGCGGTGAAGACGTTTCCTCCTCCGCAATGTTTAGGTCGAATCCAACGCGGCAATCCGACCCGGTTGAAGTGCTATACGCTCCAGACGAACTAGTTTTAGTCCGTTTCGCCCTTACTTCCGCCCGGTAGCTTCACCGTGTGATTCTTGTGTCTCCGAAACAACAAAGTTAGGAGACGGTTGCGTGTTGGATGGTTGAAAGCCGGATGATTCTTGCGGCTCCGAATAAAACATCGGTTGGTGCGGTGACGACCATAAATCGTCGTCAATATAATCTGAATCAAGGTTTGGGTACCAATTTCCAGCCATTTTTTTTAAAAAAAGTTGAAAAGATGAATTGATTTTGGGTGAAGGTTTGAAGTTGTGGTATAAAAATGGGTGATGGGGTATTATATAGGAAATTTTTTTTTAATTTAATAAGAGCCCAACGGCTCTTTTTCTAAAATTCAACAAGCTCCTCTCTCTCTTCTCCCGCTAACAGGCTCACGCCTGTATGGATTTTCGCGTTAGCGCCCCGTTAGCGCCCCGGTGGTGTGGTGTTAGCGCCTGGGGGCGCGAGCGGAGGGGCTCTAGCGCCCCCGTTGAAGCCCCACACCCCTCAGCCTTAGTATTAATCTTTTCTTGTCTCATATTTCAAACCAAATGTTACAAGATTGATAGCTATGCTATCTTGAATTCCCTTAATCTACAAGACTAACTAAACTTTTTTTTTGATGGATTAGTAAAATATAATCCAACTGTATCTTAATGTATCTTAATGGCATCAAAGTATCTATTTTACCCCATGTCTACCAATGTCACATATCTAGTCATGTAAAGCCATCAAGAAACATTAATATGCATCAATTGAACTTAAGTATAATACTTATACTAATTATGTACCAAAAAGTTCTACATATTTGTTATGTCACACTCCGAGTTATGGCCTAGACATGTGACCAATAGTTGATACATGTTTTGTAAATACTTAAGAGTTGCGGGTTTTGTTTTAGCGGAAATCTTTAGTATATAATATTCTTTTATAAAATACCGGGTTAAAATACTCGTTTGATGTTTATAAAGCTTATTTAATAAAATATGTTCTTTTCAACGGAAGTCTTGAATAAAATATTATTATATTGAAAGCTCGAGTTTAAATATTCATTTGATTATTCAAATACCTGTCTTTTAAAAAAACGTATAATTCTTTAATATTTTGTAATAAAATATCTGAGCCATCATATAAAATCTAATGACTATATCTTTAATCTTATATTATGTCTTGCTTGTCTGTTCTAACATTTCTGTTCTCCTGTAAAATGGTTAGAAAATACGTCAGCACAAAGCTGGTGAATGACGCTGGCTATGTTGTAAAATCTTTTTAATAACTTTGTGAAATCAACAATAATACCTTTGTGACTACTCATTAGGCACCCAACTCAATTGAGATAAAATTATCCTAAGTACATGTACAATATATTATATACACAATATCATTTCTCTGAACAGTCTCGTGGACTTCCAGATGCATGTTGATGATATACATGGCCTCGAGGAACTTTGAGTCACCATGTATGAATGGATCCAGACACATGTATACTTTTAATCAGAGTGTCCGTTTCTTATCATTGTAACACAAGATTTTAAGGATTCGTAAATCCTATGCAAACATTCTGACTCTAAAAGAGTTTGTAAAAGTTTAGGGCATATTCACCTTTTTTGTTTATGATCAGTTTCTGATACTGATTTCTACTTCTTGATTTGTTACCTCGGACATATAGTAGGAGAATAACCTTTTTATAAATAACTAGATCAATGATCTAGCTTCATACATTTAATCTGTTATGTATAACTTTGACCTTGACAAAATCATTTGTTTATATAAAGCATTTGTACCTTTAGTTCTTTTGTTTATTTACCAATTATATGCTACGTTTCTTCTTTAGGAAGAAACATCTATACTGGGTTTCTTCTTCAAGAAGAAACATTAATTTAACCATACCCTTTTTATATGAATATTATATTTCTTAATTATAAAGAAATACTATTTTGAATATATCCTTTTTATGTATATGCTTACGTTTCTTAATCAAGAAGAAACAACATTTTAACTATAATCTTTACTTAAGAAAAATTATATTATGCTTAATTGTAATCAAGGTTCGGGCTATACCCCCGACTATGGTCTAAGCCATTTATAATAATAAAATAATAACTTTGGCAGAACCCCTACCTCGCACGGTTATTCAAAGTTAGATATTTAAAAACTTATCGAGCAACACTTCTACTCTATATCGCGTATTAGAGCTTAAACCGTCAGAACTTCAGAGTTTGGCACGTACTACGAGACTGTAACACAAAACGATGTAGAAAGAGAAAGTATTCTAGAGAGAGAATTTTTTGGTGTGTGGGAGAAGGGTGCCGTGACCCTCCCTTTTAATTATAGCCAAAACTGGGTCCCATCGCGGTACGCGATGGGACCATTTCCCTTGGTCATCGCATATCGCGATGGCAGGTGAATGACGCGTGGCATGCTGACTCAGCCCTAGCGCATGCCACGTGTCCTCCCGGTGTGGCACGTGTTGCTGACTGATAACAGACCATCGCGTATCGCGATGGCCTTATTCGTGGATGTCACACCCCCGTCTAAGGCCTAGGAGCGTGACCCAGTAGTTGGTATCGTGATTGAATAAATCAGAGTTGCATTTAGTTTACGAAAGACTTGTAAACTTTAAGGATCGAAAATGTAATATTCATATATTCAAAAGACGGGATGATAACACCCGCTTAAGTTACAAAATATTTATGTGTTTAATATTTATAAACGACCATATGTTTAAGTTTACAAAAGAAAATCCGAGCCATCGGATATATCAATAGCACTTCGACATTCCAAGTGCTAATCTTGTTCACCTGCAAAATGTAATAAAATACGTCACCAACGAATGCTGGTGAACACGCTGACGCAAAAATAACTCTTTTACTTTATTACCCCTAGAGACTACGCCTGTCTCGGCCCAACGTGGCTTAGGAATAACAAAGTCAAATAACATATTATAAACTAGAGCCTCTACACTAGGTCATCTCACAAACACCGCAGCGTTCGACTTCATTAAGTACCCGTGAATATACACATACGGTCGTACTCCCTGCAGGAGAGCGTCCTACGACCAAGGGTGGTGCGATCATGCCCATACATCGCATAGTACCACCTATGTAAGGATCCAGACATATGTATACCGCAGCCTGAGGGCTAGGTTTATACCCATAGTTATAACGGTTTTAGGAACACATAGTTCCTTGTAAACAATTTCATATAACAAGTTAACTCTTTTGAAAACAAGTTTAAAAGTTTGGGGGCGTATTCACCTTGTCTCTTTAGGATCGGCTTCACTCCCGTCCAAGGGTCTTTCCCTTTCTTTTATCTCGAACCTATAGTTACGAGTATAAATGTTTGTTAGTCGGATACACGATCCGGCTTAAGACCTTTAGTCTTATATCTCAATCCTCGATTGAACCTCTAGTTCAATTCTTATTTACTTGAAAACATTTTGTTTAAAAGTAAATTTATAAACCTTTAGTTTATATTCAAAACCAGACGTTTCTTCTTCTCCAAGAGACATAATCATTTTCTTTTATTATTTAAGAATACTCTTTATTCTTTAAATAATATTTTCATAACAAAGAATATAATCATATATACTTACACACATATATATGTTATCACTATATTCATCAATCATATTTTTATTCATTTCTTTGTTATGTTTTCTTTTCTTTTATCGAGGCATCGAGTATAACCTCGACTTATGGCTTAAGCCTTGAATACAATATTGAATTACGCCTAACCTTAACGGCGTATGGAAACTCTAGGGACTTGAGCAACACTCCGACGCCGCTTCTCTTTTCTCGACACACAAATCGAGGAACACCAAACTTCAACACCCGTTGGCACGAACTTCAAGACTCATTGCCATTACTACAAACACCTCTTTGGTATGTGGGTGGAGGGTGGCACAACTTCGAGGAAACGTTGTTCACAAACGAGGGATTCGAGGCACGTTTATCGAGGAAAATCGCTTATATGATTATTGGTTTCTAGAGAGAGAATAGTGAGAGGTGAGAGCTGTTGTTGGATGAGTGAAAATGAGCAGCCCTTGGCCGCTATTTATAGACCAAATCTGGTGTCCCATCTCGTACCGCGCCCGGGTCCCTAGGCACCCGTCGCGTACCGCGACGTAGCCCAGGTGAGTCACTGCGTAGGCTTGCCACGTGGCGACACGTGGCAGCCGTTGCGACACGTGGCGGTAGTGTTGCCACGTGGTGACACGTGGCAGCACATGGTGCCACCGTGTGCCACGTGGCACACGTGTCACAACTTGTCAGACACCCCATCGCGTACCGCGATGGGAGTCTCTTCTGACTCATCGCGTAGCGCGGTGGGTCAGGAAAACAGAATTTTCATTTTTAACCCTCCAGTTTGGATTTTGACAATTTTAGTCCCTAGACTTTGAAAAGTTGATACTTTAAACTCGAAACTTTCACGATGTTACATCCTCCCCACCTTGAAACAAATCTCGTCCTCGAGATTGCTTTACTCGAACAAGTGTGGGTATTTTCTTTTCATTTCTGATTCGAGTTCCCAAGTATATTCAGGCCCTCTACGCGAGTCCCATTTAACTTTCACAATTTTCAAACTTTTTCTTTTCAATTTCTTTGTTTTCAAATCTTCAATTTTAATTGGACGTTCTACGAATTTTAAATTTTCGTTTATTTCTACGTCTTTCAATGGCATAGCCAAAGATTCGTCGGTCAAACACTTACGCAGATTCGAAACATGGAATACGTCATGTATTCCTTGCATTTCCTCGGGCAGTCGCAATCGGTATGCAACGATGCCGATTCGTTCAAGTACCTCGAAAGGTCCAATGAATCGAGGACTCAATTTTCCTTTCTTGCCGAAGCGAACAACGCCTTTTCAAGGCGAGACTTTTAATAACACTTTGTCACCGACTTGAAATTCTAACGGCTTACGACGAACATCGGCGTAGCTCTTTTGGCGATCACGCGCCGTCTTAAGTCGTTCTCGGATTTGGAGAACTTTGTCGGTTGTTTCTTGGACAATCTCAGGTCCAGACAATTGGTTGTCTCCGGTTTCAGACCAACACACGGGCGTTCTACACATTCGACCATATAACGCCTCAAATGGTGCGGCTTGAATACTTGCGTGATAACTATTATTATATGAAAATTCCATTAGGGGTAAGTGGTCATCCCAACTTCCACCTAAGTCTATCACATAAGCGCGGAGCATGTCTTCTAATGTTTGAATAGTCCTTTCACTTTGCCCATCAGTTTGTGGATGATAAGCAATGCTAAGGTTCAATTTCGTACCAAGAGCTTGTTGGAAGCTTTTCCAAAAATGAGGCGTAAAACGACTGTCTCGATCAGATATTATAGACAGCGGTACTCCATGCAAAGCGACAATGGTGTTTACATAAATACGCGCTAATCTATCCATAGAGTACGACTCATTGATGGGTATGAAGTGTGCGGACTTCGTTAAACGGTCCACAATCACCCAAATAGCATTGTGTTGTCGAGTCGTCTTCGGGAGTTTGGTAATGAAGTCCATAGTAATTAACTCCCACTTCCAAACGAGAAGTTCGGTTTGCTGAAGCAATCCCGAAGGCTTTTGGTGTTCAGCCTTAACTTTTAAACAAGTTAAACATTTCGCAACATGCGAAGCGACATCCCTTTTCATTCCATTCCACCAATAGTTCGCCTTTAGATTGTGGTACATCTTATCACTTCCGGGATGCATCATGTATTTTGACTTATGAGCTTCGTTTAAAATTTTCTCACGCAATCCTCCAACGATTTCTACCCAAATCCGGTTTCCCATTCTAAGGATACCATCATTATCTTTGACTAACGAGTCAATGGTGCCATTACGTTTTTCGTCGGAGATTTGGTTTTCATTGATTGCTTGAGTTTGAGCGTATTTGATTTGCTCAATGAGATCAATTTGGAGCTCTAAACGCAACGCTCAAACTCTTTTTGGTTTCTCGTGTTCTTTACGACTTAAGGCATCGGCTACAACGTTATCCTTGCCTTCATGATAAACAATTTCTCAATCATAGTCGTTGAGAGTTTCCATCCATCGCCGTTGGTGCATGTTGAGCTCTTTTTGATCAAAGATATGTTTCAAGCTCTTATGATCAGTGTACACGGTAAATCTTACTCCCTAGAGATAGTGCCTCCAAATCTTAAGTGCAAAGATTATGGCGCCTAGCTCTAGATCGTGAGTCGTATAGTTCTTTTCGTGTACTTTGTGTTGTCGAGAGGCGTAAGTGATTACTTTCTTGCGTTGCATTAGTAAACATCCCAAACCCGAGTGAGATGCGCCACTAAAGACTACAAAATCCTCAGTACCTTCTGGCAAAGCCAAGATAGGTGCTTGGGTGAGTTTTTGTTTAAGTATATCGAATGCCTCTTGTTGCTTCGTTCCCCATTCATACTTGATGTTCTTACGAGTCAAAGAAGTTAGAGGAACGGCGATTCGAGAAAAGTTCTCAATGAACCTACGGTAGTAGCCGGCCAAAGCTAAGAAACTTCGGATATCAGTTGGCGACTTAGGTACCTCCCACTTAGAGATAGCTTCAATCTTAGCGGGGTCCACTTGAATACCGTTAACGTTAATGACGTGACCAAGAAATTGCACTTCGTGTAACCAGAACTCGCATTTCGAGAACTTGGCGTACAACTTCTTGGTTCTAAGAATTTCAAGCGAAGTTTGAAGGTGAACTTCATGATCAGCCTTTGACTTAGAGTAAATAAGTATGTCGTCGATAAAGACGATAACAAATTTATCCAAGTAAGGCTTACAAATACGGTTCATTATGTCCATGAAAGCAGCTGGAGCATTAGTAAGTCCAAACGGCATAACTTTGAATTCATAATGTCCATATCTTGTTCGGAAAGCAGTCTTTGGAATGTATTCGGTCTGAACTTTGAGTTGGTGATAGCCGGAACGAAGATCGATTTTTGAAAAATAGCTAGCACCTTGAAGTTGGTCAAAAAGATCATCAATTCGAGGTAGTGGATATCGGTTTTTGATTGTGACTTTGTTTAACGCACGATAATCGATACACATTCTCATGGAACCATCATTCTTCTTGACGAATAGAATTGGCGCTCCCCAAGGCGACGAACTTGGTCGAATAAAACCTTTCTCTAAAAGCTCATCAAGCTGTTTCTTCAACTCCTTCATTTCATTCGGCGCTAAACGATACGGAGCTTTGGCGATCGGAGCAGTACCAGGAATAAGATCAATCCTAAACTCTACTTCACGATTGGGAGGGATTCCGGGAAGTTCATCAGGAAAGACGTCAGAAAAGTCAGAAACAATAGGAACGTCTTTAATTTATTTTGGCTTTGATTCTTCAGTGTCATAGGCCATGAATGCGAGGCATCCTTGATTTAATCATTTGTTAGCCCTAATCATAGAAATTATGCAAACTTGGCCAGCGTCTTTGTCCCCTTCAATTCGAATCGTTCGTTTATCGGGGGGCTTGAAGTTCAATAGTTTTGTTATTGCAGATGATACGAGCATGGTTATAGGATAACCAATCCATACCAAGTACAATATCAAAACCAGCCAGACTCATAGGCAACAAACAGATAGGCAAGATATAACCAGCTAAAAGGATTTTCCCGTTTTCAAGAGCTTCGGAGATCTAACGATTTCGCCACTAGCAGTCTGGACGCTTAGAGTTTTATTTAATTTTATTAATGGTTCGTTTAATAGACTACAGAAGCATAGGTGTCGTTGACTAAAAACGTACCGGTTATGGTTTCCGGCACATCAGCGGCCCTTTTTGTGTCGAGTACAAAGACTCGAGCATTTCCTTTTCAGTTTTGGCTACTTCCACCCGCACCACCAGCAGCAGGTTTGTTCTTTGGGCACTCAAAACTTAAATGGCCCATCCCCTTGCAGTTGAAGCAAGTCATCTTCTTCTTCCAACAGTTAGCAGCATCATGTCCCGTACGATTACAGGACTCACAGACTTTAGGAGACGGGGCGAAGTTGCATTGGCCCTTGTGATACCTCCTACAAGTCTTGCATGGCGTAGAGTTGTTTCGGTTTACGCCCTTGCCTTTAAAGTTGGATTTTCCACCAGTCTTTCCTTGAGCAGCTGTTGGTGTCACCTTTTTATCCTCCTCTTTATTGCGGACCATGCCGCCCATCAAATAACCGGCCAACTCCATAGCAGAGTCAGTGGTTTGAGGTATGTGAGACCTCACCATGTCGCGGATTTCTCGCGGTAATCCCCACATATATCGAGTGACTTTGCTGAACTCAGGGTTAACCAGCTGGGAACAAGGCGACAGTACTCAAGAAATTTGGTATTGTATTCTCGGAGGTTTGTCCTTACGACCTTATGGTTAAGGAACTTAGTTTGGATTTGATCAGTTTCGTGCACTGGACAAAACTTCCCCATTACCATGGCCTTAAACTCTTCCCACGTTAGGCCGTACATCACTTCTCTTCCCTTACTCATCAATAGCGCATTCCACCACTCGTGTGCTTCACCCTTGAACATTTGGGCAGAGTACTGAATTTTCTCCTCCTCGGAACACTTGCTTGTGATAACAAGAGTTTCCATCTCCTCGAGCCACCTCACGGTTGTGATGGCTCCCTTGTCACCATGGAACTCCTTTGGTCCACAGTACTTAGAATCTTTGAACGTACACCCACTAACTTTCATCCTTTTAAACTTTTGCCTAATACATTCGTCGGCATTAGACCCATGATCGCTTTCTTCATCATGGAATGGTTTAGGAAAAGCTTTAACAGATTTAGAGGGATGAATGGAAGGGTTAACAGTTCGGGAATGTCTAGATTGTCGAGTTTAAGATCTAAACGCGGATTCTTCCCTAACCGCATCTTTAATCATCTTTTGGATTCTATTAATGTATTTCTCAGGAATTTCTTCCTCTCGCTCGTTCTCAGGACCTTTCCCTTTATTTCTCATTTATCTCTCATTACGAGCTTTCTCGTTATTATTGCTTTGTTCAGACATTTTCTCTTAATATGTCTTTTAACTGAAATTTAGCAATTTCTCATATTAAACACACATTTTATATCATATATACATATCACAAAAGGGATATGTATATTTCATTTAAGTATATACATCGTTCCAACGATATATATAACTGGTCCTATCATTACAAGAGAACGTTTCAAACGTTCTTTTATTCGTACTTATATTACACATAACTGACAGGACTATTTTACACACAGTCTTCACATGGCCACCATCTTCAGTTCTTCAAGAACTTCTTCACAACCTTCGATATCTTGTTGTATTTATGAAGGATTGTTTCTCCGACTTTCTTCTTTTTCTTCTCCTCTTCGTCTACCTTCTTTCTCCAGTCATCGGTCTCGTGTAATGCGCGATCCAGATGTTCTTCATATGACTGTGGGATTATGTTGGGGTATCCATACTGCAGAGGTGGGTCACGGTAACCCAACGTCACCATCTCGTAATGGTTCCTCGGCTCTGGATACGGAACATAATCCATGGTGGATGAAAGGTAGAGGTAGGTCTTGGCAGCTTGATTCTGCTCACGGATCTCATCCGCTTGCTCTTAGATTGAAGGAATTTCTCCTTGAAATGGTAGGAAGCTTGACGAAGCTTGGTTCGTTAGTTTCTCAAGGTGTTGAACATACGGATCAACGGAACCATAGCTTGGTTGGTGGGAAATGAGTGATCCATCCATTGGGCTTGCCATTTCGTTGGAATTCTCAGGATGCTCTTTTTCCGATTCTTCCTCAATCTCTTCCTCATGGTCCTCTTCTTCTTTAGGATCCTCTTCTTCGGATTCCTCTTCTTCTTCTGGTTCCTCTTCTTCCGGTTCATCTTCCTCCATGGGCTGTGTGGTTTCATCGTTTATTGAGATCATCTGGAAAGTCTCAGTGGGCATCATTACCCTCATCTTGGGTCTACGGGACGGTCCTTCATTATTGGTTGGTTGGGAATTGACTTCATTGAAAATGGAGCTTCTGGCATGCCACTCTTGCTGTTCAGAGAGATATTTCATCCACTCGGAGGATGGTTGAGAGTTTGGTAAGTATCCGGCTGGATAACTTTGTGGTATCTCCAAGGGTTGGTAAGTGGGAATCTTCGATGGTTGGTATGTCGGTACTTTAGAAGGTTGATACATTGGTATGGTTGGTGGATGGTAGCTTGAATGTCTTGGTGGTTCAATTCCTTGCTTTGGTGGACTATCGGGAACATCTATTGGGTAGTGTCGACTTCCGGGGTAGTACACTGGTTTGGACAAGTCGTGATCCACATCTTGGTTGAAGTATGCTTCATAGTATCTGTCGCTCATGTTGTCTTCAGGGTAGGGTTCGGCAATTCCGACCTCCTTTGCCTTGCGTACAAATTCTTCGATGTGAGCTTTAAACGACATCTATAATATGGGTGGTTTAGAGTGTGGAGTGGGAAAGAAAGGTTACCAGCCTATCTTATCCCTAAAACACATAATCAATTATTTCCTATACTTGGATCGAAGCTTGGGTCTTGTTTTATGATACCCAATTCGCTAAGGTTGATGGCTCTGATACCAACCTGTCACACCCCGTCTAAGGCCTAGGAGCGTGACCCACTAGTTGGTATCGTGATTGAATAAATCAGAGTTGCATTTAGTTTGCGGAAGACTTGTAAACTTTAAGGATCGAAAATGTAATATTCATATATTCAAAAGACGGGATGATAACACCCGCTTAAGTTACAAAATATTTATGTGTTTAATATTTATAAACGACCATATGTTTAAGTTTACAAAAGAAAATCCGAGCCATCGGATATATCAATAGCACTTCGACATTCCAAGTGCTAATCTTGTTCACCTGCAAAATGTAATAAAATACGTCAGCAACGAATGCTGGTGAACACGCTGACGTAAAAATAACTCTTTTACTTTATTACCCCTAGAGACTACGCCTGTCTCGGCTCAACGTGGCTTAGGAATAACAAAGTCAAATAACATATTATAAACTAGAGCCTCTACACTAGGTCACCTCACAAACACCGCAGCGTTCGACTTCATTAAGTACCCGTAAATATACACATACGGTCGTACTTCCTGCAGGAGAGCGTCCTACGACCAAGGGTGGTGCGATCATGCCCATACATCGCATAGTACCACCTATGTAAGGATCCAGACATATGTATACCACAGCCTGAGGGCTAGGTTTATACCCATAGTTATAACGGTTTTAGGAACACATAGTTCCTTGTAAACAATTTCATATTACAAGTTGACTCTTTTGAAAACAAGTTTAAAAGTTTGGGGGCGTATTCACATTGTCTCTTTAGGATCGGCTTCACTCACCGTCCAAGGGTCTTTCCCTTTCTTTTATCTCGAACATATAGTTACGAGTATAAATGTTAGTTAGTCGGATACACGATCCGGCTTAAGACCTTTAGTCTTATATCTCAATCCTCGATTGAACCTCTAGTTCAATTCTTATTTACTTGAAAACCTCTTGTTTAAAAGTAAATTTATAAACCTTTAGTTTATATTCAAAACCCGACGTTTCTTCTTCTCCAAGAAACATAATCATTTTCTTTTATTATTTAAGAATACTCTTTATTCTTTAAATAATATTTTCATAACAAAGAATATAATCATATATACTTACACACATATATATGTTATCACTATATTCATCAATCATATTTTTATTCATTTCTTTGTTATGTTTTCTTTTCTTTTATCGAGGCATCGAGTATAACCTCGACTAATGGCTTAAGCCTTGAATACAATATTGAATTACGCCTAACCTTAACGGCGTATGGAAACTCTAGGGACTTGAGCAGCACTCCGACGCCGCTTCTCTTTTCTCGACACACAAATCGAGGAACACCAAACTTCAACACCCGTTGGCACGAACTTCAAGACTCATTGCCATTACTACAAACACCTCTTTGGTATGTGGGTGGAGGGTGGCACAACTTCGAGGAAACGTTGTTCACAAACGAGGGATTCGAGGCACGTTTATCGAGGAAAATCGCTTATATGATTATTGGTTTCTAGAGAGAGAATAGTGAGAGGTGAGAGCTGTTGTTGGATGAGTGAAAATGAGCAGCCCTTGGCCGCTATTTATAGACCAAATCTGGTGTCCCATCTCGTACCGCGCCCGGGTCCCTGGGCATCCGTCGCGTACCGCGACGTAGCCCAGGTGTGTCACTGCGTAGGCTTGCCATGTGGCGACACGTGGCAGCCGTTGCGACACGTGGCGACACGTGGCGGCAGTGTTGCCACGTGGTGACACGTGGCAGCACATGGTGCCACCGTGTGCCACGTGGCACACGTGTCACAACTTGTCAGACACCCCATCGCGTACCGCGATGGTAGTATCTTCTGACTCATCGCGTAGCGCGATGGGTCAAAAAACATAATTTTCTTTTTTAACCCTCCAGTTTGGATTTTGGCAATTTTAGTCCCTAGACTTTTGAAAGCTGATACTTTGAACTCGAAATTTTCACGATGTTACAGTGGACTCATCGCGCATCACGATGGGTTCATGGATACAATTTTTCATTCTTTGTCCCTTGCTTTAGTAGCTTGTCACGTTTGGGTCTAACTCTCGTTGTCCAAAAATACTATGGCGGCTCGAGGCGATGAGAGCGTGCGAAGTGAAAAGTGTGCCATTAAAGCGCCACATTGCGCCCATCACCGTCGTCGTCGCCTTCGCCCGAGCCCATGCCCATGCGCGTGCGCGTCGGGTGCTCCATACCCTCTGCTAGGACCATTGGGTGCATGCTAAGCATAAAAGAATATTACTATGGAAACTCCATACCTTGTAAAAAGCTTTCAAATCTTTCCCACTTTCCATGTGTGATGGATTTTAACTTTTTTATTTTACATAAGTGGAATGCTTCCACTTTCTTCCATCATTTCATGTGGGATGGATTTTGCTTCTCCATTTTCTTTCTATGGAATTATCTTAATTATGAAATATATTTATTTCCTTATTTTGTTAACATGGATGATTTTATTTCCTTATCTTATTTTCTTGTTATTTATCTTGAAAATATTTTTGATCATTTATCTTTATAAAATTGTCAAAATTAGACCAAAATTTTGGAGATGTTACATGCTAAGAGAGGGTAAGCATAATGTTATATGTGATAGGACAAGTTTTAATTAACCTACTTAGATGATGATGAGCTTTGCTCATATTAAAGATGTTCTAAAATCTCCGGCATATAATTTGGTTGATGGATGATAAATTAAGGCCTAAAAGTGTTTTTGAATGGTTGGATTCGTCAAGATGGGTGAAAAAGAAAAAAAAATGTTATTGAGGTGATTATCTATACAACATGGTGGACTATTTGAAGAGCTCGGAATGAGATTATTGGTCAACCCAATGACAACAAATTAGACATTATGTTTGATTCGATTGTTTCAGTTTCGTATTTGTGGTTATCATCTCGTAATTGTAAGTCTTATTTCATATTGCATGCGTACTGCATAAGAATTACATCCTAATGATATTTTGAATTTAATTTTAAGGACTCAATTACTTTAAGAAACTCATCGAAAGTTCCAATTATTTTAAGTTCATTATCGTATACAACAAACGTAAGGTATACAAGTCTAAATCTTGATAAAACAATTATGGTATTCTCAAGAACTTACTATATATGATTTTAGCAGCTAAAATCCTTCAAGCAGCTTGCGTGTAATTTAATAAGAGAGTCACAACATTCATAATATGCATATTATTTTTCATTTCGTATTACTAGACTAAAAGGGTTGGTTCACATATAATACCATGAGAGTGAACACATATATGAACGTAGGCTCTCATAAGTTCATTATTGTCAAAACATACATAATCACTTAGAGTAATTTGCTTGCTATCTTATTTAGGTAAGCTACAAATCTTGCAAACTTCATCTTATGAACTTATAGCCATTTAAACGGTGCATGGTTTTAAAACTCAATGAAATACAAACACGTATGTGTGCGCGTGCGTATATATATGTGTTTGTGTATGTGCGCGCGTGTGTAAACTTTTTATAACTTTTGGAATAAATAAAGACTCACACTCTTCATTAGCTTGCAGTTATTAACTTTCATTGTGAGCAAACGTTACACTCTAATTACCAGTAAGAAGACCCCTCTAGGTCTTAAAACCCTTCATAAGATCATTAACTTCTAGTTTGTGATCATATATGTTTTTACTACGAGGTCATGAAGTTGATTTTTAAGTATTCTTAGGTTTCAAAGAATATTCTATTAGAGTTTCAAATGTGAAAAGATACAATTACCCTTAATTAATGACACTTGACATTTTCTTTGTTAAAAACTAATTGTGATTAATAATAGAGACTAACGTACAAACTTTTTCACAAATGCTTCGAATAATTTGAGTAAAGTGTCATTTTCGTCTTTGTTGTTTGACAAATAATGCAAATTTAGTCCAAAAAGTTTATTTTTTTTGCATATGGACCATCCACATTTCTCAGTTTTTGCCAGTTACATCCAAATTACTAACTCTATTAAATTTAATCGTTAAGTCAGGGGTAGACATGTGTTTTCACTCTTTCTTTATTACAATACTTATTTAAGTGAACTGCGGTTCCGTCCTTGTGGTTTGTCCAAATCGGCGGTTTTAGTCTAGTAGTTTCAAATTTACAATTTTCTTCCTTATGGTTTCATTTCACTTGCAATTAAACACGAATTCACTAATCTCGTTATGTCTAGTCGTTAAACCCATTAATGTGCCCTTCACGTGAGGGGGTAGTTTTGTTCCCTTTTTTTTTTCATTTTTCCCCAAGTACACTCAGCCCCTCACGTGAGGGGGGTTGCAAATTAGGATTGAGGTTTATTTGGGGAGAAAAACGACAAAACTGGTCGTCACGTGAGGACCACGCAGATGGGCTAATGACCAGACATAACGATGTTAATAAATACGGGTTTAATTGTTAGAGAAATGCAACTACAACGACGAAAATTGCAAGCTTGAAAATATTGGACTAAATCTACCGATTTGGACATATCACAATGACGAAAACCACAGTTCACTAAAATAAATATTATTATAATAAAGAAAAAGTGAAAAGACATGTCTACCCCTGACTTAATAATTAAATTTAACGGGGTTAGTTATTTGAATGTAATTGGTAAGAATTGAGAAACGTGGATGGTTCATATGAAAAAAATAAAATTTTTGAACTAAATTCGCATTATTTGTTAAACCAAAAAGACAAAAATGACACTTTACTCGACTAATTTTATAATTTTTAAAATCACATAGGCTATTTGTGTTACTTTCTCTTTATATAATTACGATAACAACTAAATAGGACATTTAACAAATTTTTATAGTGCCCTGTGACAAAAGCATTCTAGAATTTCAAAATTAAAATTTATATGAACATGTAAAAAGAGTGTATTAAAACACATGTGGGCTTAATTTCCTTAATAAGGTAATAAAGAGACAATGACATGGTAATTGAAATTGTTTATTTGGGGGGCACTGCAACATGTTTTAAGTGTAAATACTTACAACATTCTAAATAAAGATGACATAAAAGATTATACTTTATATAATGAACTGTTAATATTATCGTGTTCTCCAAACCGTACATTAATTAATGTTGCGAACAATTGCGATTTTGCATTCACAATATTTAACACCAAAACATTAAAACACCATATGTAATTCTACGGACCTCTTAAGAGACAAGCATTTTAGTTAAGTGGGGTAACAAATAACATCCTAAACGACGAATAAATCCAGGCTGAACAGAACGAATTCAACCCAGCATATATCGAAAGCATCAACAAAATCAAAACTACAGGGGATACCACGTCAAATAAAATAGGGTCTGAATAGAACGAATCTTGTGCATCGGATCTAGTTAGGGTCACATGTGTCGTACTTAGCTCGTCCATGTCATCACTTGTTTGATCCATTCCCTAAATATTGTTAATCCAGTTGGTGTTCATGTTTAGAGAATCCCAAATAAGGAGCCAGAAAAATATCAAAAAAGATAAATAGAATTAACTGCCACTTTATAAAAACACCAATATTTACAAACATTCAAAACCCACACAATAAAGAATCCTAAAAACACTCTCAGCCGCCCCCACCACATACACGCATCATCCGTTTTTTCTAGTTTTTGTTCAAAAACATCTTTGAAAAATGAGCTATTAAAAACATAAAGAAAACAACCTTAAAAAATATACTATTGTAGATGTTCTTATGTTATCTATTTGTAGGAGGCATTAATCGACATGTAGTAATGTAGCCGGCTCCGATAAAATTCATGTTGATGGTACCTTGCTTAAATAGTTCTTAATCCTTTATTTTCCTTGTGTGTTGGTATTTTTGTACCGATCCAAATAAAAACACAAGCGGTTCTTAATCAAAAGCTTCTAGACAGAAAAAAGATCAACCAAAAATCCTTTAAAGGAAGAAAGCAATGTAAAAAAAAATAATAATAAAAAATAAAAATTCTTCAAATAGAATGATGATATAATTCAAAATGCAAACAGACAAAACTAAAAAAAAGAAAAATAAACTTTAAAATAACGATGGGTCTGTTTGGCATGGCGTAATGAAATATGCGATGAAATGGAATAAGCGAGGTAATGGAATGGACAAGATAATGAAATGAATCATTACCATTCCCTTGACATGTTTGGTTACCATATGGTAATGACATGGATTATTAATTTTTATTTTTTAGGTAAGCTAGAAAAAGTAGGACAAAATAAAAATGGTAGTGAGTGGCGGTGGGATGGTGGTGGTGGTGGGTGGTGGGCGGCGGTGGCGATGGGCGAGAGAGACTGGTGGTGGTGATAGTGGGTGGTGGTGGCGGTGGCAATAGTAAGTGGCGGGTGGTGATGGCCGGGAGCGATGATTGGTGGTTGTGGTGATGGGCGACAATGGTAGGGGATCGTGGGAGGTTGGTGGTGGCGGTGGTGGTGGGTCGTTGGTGGTGGTAGCGGAGGTGGGTGGTGGTGGTGTTGGGCGGCGGAGGCGGGTGGTGGACGTGGCCGGCGGCGGAGGCGATGGTGGGTGTTGGCGGGCGGCGAAGGCGGTAGTGGTGGTGGTGGTGAGAGGACAATGGGTAGTAGTGGTGGGAGAGTGGTGGAGGTGATAAAGTGTGAAAAATGGATGGAATGAAAAAAAACAAGGGGGTGGATGGAATAAATTTGGGGTGTTTTAGAGGGAATGGAATGAACATGGTAATGAGTGATTTCATTCCATTGATCATCCAAACACATTTTTTTCATTACATTCCGCCTCCCATTCATGCATACCAAACACTACTTAAGAGATAACTCTATAGCCATAACAAGCCGCTACTAACCAAACCCGGGGAAAACCAACACTTCTCGGTCCCACGAGCTACCATCTTTGCACATCGTTGCTCCAGTACAATCAATCTTCAGTTTGTCATTCACCACCATCCATAGACCCATAGGAGGGGCCTATACAAGGTGCCTTTAAATGCTCATGCACCATGTTTCTTCCAGTGTACAACTTTTATAAATTGGCATTGTTATTAACTTGTTATTTGATACTTATATAGGAAAACATATAAATCAACAAATCAATGAAAGAAGCAAGCTAATTCTTTGAGTCACAATTGGTTAGTTGCTAGTAAAAAAAAATCGAGTCACTAGCTGACTCAAGTTGTATACGAGGCAAATACGAGCTCAACTTCAATCTCAGACTAAAGATTACAGATTTACATGCCAAATTAACTCTACTCATGTTATGACCTCGAGCCCGAATTAATGCCTATTTGTATTAGATCAATTATTAAACATTATTGCCTCAAGTTCACCTACATTATCAATGTAAAAATCAGTGACAGATCTAAAAGAAAAAGTAGATGTATCCCGCTTTTTTTTGTGTATAAAGTTTTGGGTATATGATACATAAAATTATACTTCACCAAAACAGTTGACGAGCATCCCCTCCCCCCCCCCCCCCAAAAAAAAAAAAAGAAAAAGAAAAAAGATCCACCTCAAGTTTTGGTGGTATATTGGGACACAATATGGAGACATGGTTTATCATAGACGAGCTAATGCATTATTGAGTTTACATAATGCATTTTATTTTATTTTTTTGCTTTTTAGGAATGGAGGCTGCAGATGGTTCATTAGTTTAATAAGAAATCCCTCCTCATGTGAAATACATATAATGATGTAAGCGGTAATTGAGTTATCTTTTTGCATCTTTATGTTGATCAATAATGTTACTATGTGCATGTACGTACAACATGCATGGCAGATAATTAATGTCTAAGTTGCCGACGGCTATGTGCGGCAGCCTGATGGCTGCTGCCACTGATCTTGGTTGCGGCTGCTTCTGCTCTTGGTTCTAGAGTTCCTTTCATTGATCATTAAAAGTGGATGTTTAGTTTTGTATTTTTGACTAAGTACTATCATAGCATTTTAATGTTTGATAGTAGTGATTAAGAACCGTGCAAATACATAAATTGAGATAGTTTAGTAAATTAGTGGCAAACAAGTATACATCATAGCATTATAAGGTTTGGATGATGGCTCTGATATCAATCTGTCACACCCCGTCTAAGGCCTAGGAGCGTGACCCACTAGTTGGTATCGTGATTGAATAAATCAGAGTTGCATTTAGTTTGCGGAAGACTTGTAAACTTTAAGGATCGAAAATGTAATATTCATATATTCAAAAGACGGGATGATAACACCCGCTTAAGTTCTAAAATATTTATGTGTTTAATATTTATAAACGACCATATGTTTAAGTTTACAAAAGAAAATCCGAGCCATCGGATATATCAATAGCACTTCGACATTCCAAGTGCTAATCTTGTTCACCTGCAAAATGTAATAAAATACGTCAGCAACGAATGCTGGTGAACACGCTGACGCAAAAATAACTCTTTTACTTTATTACCCCTAGAGACTACGCCTGTCTCGGCTCAACGTGGCTTAGGAATAACAAAGTCAAATAACATATTATAAACTAGAGCCTCTACACTAGGTCACCTCACAAACACCGCAGCGTTCGACTTCATTAAGTACCCGTAAATATACACATACGGTCGTACTTCCTGCAGGAGAGCGTCCTACGACCAAGGGTGGTGCGATCATGCCCATACATCGCATAGTACCACCTATGTAAGGATCCAGACATATGTATACCACAGCCTGAGGGCTAGGTTTATACCCATAGTTATAACGGTTTTAGGAACACATAGTTCCTTGTAAACAATTTCATATTACAAGTTGACTCTTTTGAAAACAAGTTTAAAAGTTTGGGGGCGTATTCACATTGTCTCTTTAGGATCGGCTTCACTCACCGTCCAAGGGTCTTTCCCTTTCTTTTATCTCGAACATATAGTTACGAGTATAAATGTTAGTTAGTCGGATACACGATCCGGCTTAAGACCTTTAGTCTTATATCTCAATCCTCGATTGAACCTCTAGTTCAATTCTTATTTACTTGAAAACCTCTTGTTTAAAAGTAAATTTATAAACCTTTAGTTTATATTCAAAACCCGACGTTTCTTCTTCTCCAAGAAACATAATCATTTTCTTTTATTATTTAAGAATACTCTTTATTCTTTAAATAATATTTTCATAACAAAGAATATAATCATATATACTTACACACATATATATGTTATCACTATATTCATCAATCATATTTTTATTCATTTCTTTCTTATGTTTTCTTTTCTTTTATCGAGGCATCGAGTATAACCTCGACTAATGGCTTAAGCCTTGAATACAATATTGAATTACGCCTAACCTTAACGGCGTATGGAAACTCTAGGGACTTGAGCAGCACTCCGACGCCGCTTCTCTTTTCTCGACACACAAATCGAGGAACACCAAACTTCGACACCCGTTGGCACGAACTTCAAGACTCATTGCCATTACTACAAACACCTCTTTGGTATGTGGGTGGAGGGTGGCACAACTTCGAGGAAACGTTGTTCACAAACGAGGGATTCGAGGCACGTTTATCGAGGAAAATCGCTTATATGATTATTGGTTTCTAGAGAGAGAATAGTGAGAGGTGAGAGCTGTTGTTGGATGAGTGAAAATGAGCAGCCCTTGGCCGCTATTTATAGACCAAATCTGGTGTCCCATCTCGTACCGCGCCCGGGTCCCTGGGCATCCGTCGCGTACCGCGACGTAGCCCAGGTGTGTCACTGCGTAGGCTTGCCATGTGGAGACACGTGGCAGCCGTTGCGACACGTGGCGACACGTGGCGGCAGTGTTGCCACGTGGTGACACGTGGCAGCACATGGTGCCACCGTGTGCCACGTGGCACACGTGTCACAACTTGTCAGACACCCCATCGCGTACCGCGATGGTAGTATCTTCTGACTCATCGCGTAGCGCGATGGGTCAAAAAACATAATTTTCTTTTTTAACCCTCCAGTTTGGATTTTGGCAATTTTAGTCCCTAGACTTTTGAAAGCTGATACTTTGAACTCGAAATTTTCACGATGTTACAGTGGACTCATCGCGCATCACGATGGGTTCATGGATACAATTTTTCATTCTTTGTCCCTTGCTTTAGTAGCTTGTCACGTTTGGGTCTAACTCTCGTTGTCCAAAAATACTATGGCGGCTCGCGGCGATGAGAGCGTGCGAAGTGAAAAGTGTGCCATTAAAGCGCCACATTGCGCCCATCACCGTCGTCGTCGCCTTCGCCCGAGCCCATGCCCATGCGCGTGCGCGTCGGGTGCTCCATACCCTCTGCTAGGACCATTGGGTGCATGCTAAGCATAAAAGAATATTACTATGGAAACTCCATACCTTGTAAAAAGCTTTCAAATCTTTCCCACTTTCCATGTGTGATGGATTTTAACTTTTTTATTTTACATAAGTGGAATGCTTCCACTTTCTTCCATCATTTCATGTGAGATGGATTTTGCTTCTCCATTTTCTTTCTATGGAATTATCTTAATTATGAAATATATTTATTTCCTTATTTTGTTAACATGGATGATTTTATTTCCTTATCTTATTTTCTTGTTATTTATCTTGAAAATATTTTTGATCATTTATCTTTATAAAATTGTCAAAATTAGACCAAAATTTTGGAGATGTTACATGCTAAGAGAGGGTAAGCATAATGTTATATGTGATAGGACAAGTTTTAATTAACCTACTTAGATGATGATGAGCTTTGCTCATATTAAAGATGTTCTAAAATCTCCGGCATATAATTTGGTTGATGGATGATAAATTAAGGCCTAAAAGTGTTTTTGAATGGTTGGATTCGTCAAGATGGGTGAAAAAGAAAAAAAAATGTTATTGAGGTGATTATCTATACAACATGGTGGACTATTTGAAGAGCTCGGAATGAGATTATTGGTCAACCCAATGACAACAAATTAGACATTATGTTTGATTCGATTGTTTCAGTTTCGTATTTGTGGTTATCATCTCGTAATTGTAAGTCTTATTTCATATTGCATGCGTACTGCATAAGAATTACATCCTAATGATATTTTGAATTTAATTTTAAGGACTCAATTACTTTAAGAAACTCATCGAAAGTTCCAATTATTTTAAGTTCATTATCGTATACAACAAACGTAAGGTATACAAGTCTAAATCTTGATAAAACAATTATGGTATTCTCAAGAACTTACTATATATGATTTTAGCAGCTAAAATCCTTCAAGCAGCTTGCGTGTAATTTAATAAGAGAGTCACAACATTCATAATATGCATATTATTTTTCATTTCGTATTACTAGACTAAAAGGGTTGGTTCACATATAATACCATGAGAGTGAACACATATATGAACGTAGGCTCTCATAAGTTCATCATTATTGTCAAAACATACATAATCACTTAGAGTAATTTGCTTGCTATCTTATTTAGGTAAGCTACAAATCTTGCAAACTTCATCTTATGAACTTATAGCCATTTAAACGGTGCATGGTTTTAAAACTCAATGAAATACAAACACGTATGTGTGCGCGTGCGTATATATATGTGTTTGTGTATGTGCGCGCGTGTGTAAACTTTTTATAACTTTTGGAATAAATAAAGACTCACACTCTTCATTAGCTTGCAGTTATTAACTTTCATTGTGAGCAAACGTTACACTCTAATTACCAGTAAGAAGACCCCTCTAGGTCTTAAAACCCTTCATAAGATCATTAACTTCTAGTTTGTGATCATATATGTTTTTACTACGAGGTCATGAAGTTGATTTTTAAGTATTCTTAGGTTTCAAAGAATATTCTATTAGAGTTTCAAATGTGAAAAGATACAATTACCCTTAATTAATGACACTTGACATTTTCTTTGTTAAAAACTAATTGTGATTAATAATAGAGACTAACGTACAAACTTTTTCACAAATGCTTCGAATAATTTGAGTAAAGTGTCATTTTCGTCTTTGTTGTTTGACAAATAATGCAAATTTAGTCCAAAAAGTTTATTTTTTTTGCATATGGACCATCCACATTTCTCAGTTTTTGCCAGTTACATCCAAATTACTAACTCTATTAAATTTAATCGTTAAGTCAGGGGTAGACATGTGTTTTCACTCTTTCTTTATTACAATACTTATTTAAGTGAACTGCGGTTCCGTCCTTGTGGTTTGTCCAAATCGGCGGTTTTAGTCTAGTAGTTTCAAATTTACAATTTTCTTCCTTATGGTTTCATTTCACTTGCAATTAAACACGAATTCACTAATCTCGTTATGTCTAGTCGTTAAACCCATTAATGTGCCCTTCACGTGAGGGGGTAGTTTTGTTCCCTTTTTTTTTCATTTTTCCCCAAGTACACTCAGCCCCTCACGTGAGGGGGGTTGCAAATTAGGATTGAGGTTTATTTGGGGAGAAAAACGACAAAACTGGTCGTCACGTGAGGACCACGCAGATGGGCTAATGACCAGACATAACGATGTTAATAAATACGGGTTTAATTGTTAGAGAAATGCAACTACAACGACGAAAATTGCAAGCTTGAAAATATTGGACTAAATCTACCGATTTGGACATATCACAATGACGAAAACCACAGTTCACTAAAATAAGTATTATAATAAAGAAAAAGTGAAAAGACATGTCTACCCCTGACTTAATAATTAAATTTAACGGGGTTAGTTATTTGAATGTAATTGGTAAGAATTGAGAAACGTGGATGGTTCATATGAAAAAAATAAAATTTTTGAACTAAATTCGCATTATTTGTTAAACCAAAAAGACAAAAATGACACTTTACTCGACTAATTTTATAATTTTTAAAATCACATAGGCTATTTGTGTTACTTTCTCTTTATATAATTACGATAACAACTAAATAGGACATTAACAAATTTTTATAGTGCCCTGTGACAAAAGCATTCTAGAATTTCAAAATTAAAATTTATATGAACATGTAAAAAGAGTGTATTAAAACACATGTGGGCTTAATTTCCTTAATAAGGTAATAAAGAGACAATGACATGGTAATTGAAATTGTTTATTTGGGGGGCACTGCAACATGTTTTAAGTGTAAATACTTACAACATTCTAAATAAAGATGACATAAAAGATTATACTTTATATAATGAACTGTTAATATTATCGTGTTCTCCAAACCTTACATTAATTAATGTTGCGAACAATTGCGATTTTGCATTCACAATATTTAACACCAAAACATTAAAACACCATATGTAATTCTACGGACCTCTTAAGAGACAAGCATTTTAGTTAAGTGGGGTAACAAATAACATCCTAAACGACGAATAAATCCAGGCCGAACAGAACGAATTCAACCCAGCATATATCGAAAGCATCAACAAAATCAAAACTACAGGGGATACCACGTCAAATAAAATAGGGTCTGAATAGAACGAATCTTGTGCATCGGATCTAGTTAGGGTCACATGTGTCGTACTTAGCTCGTCCATGTCATCACTTGTTTGATCCATTCCCTAAATATTGTTAATCCAGTTGGTGTTCATGTTTAGAGAATCCCAAATAAGGAGCCAGAAAAATATCAAAAAAGATAAATAGAATTAACTGCCACATTATAAAAACACCAATATTTACAAACATTCAAAACCCACACAATAAAGAATCCTAAAAACACTCTCAGCCGCCCCCACCACATACACGCATCATCCGTTTTTTCTAGTTTTTGTTCAAAAACATCTTTGAAAAATGAGCTATTAAAAACACAAAGAAAACAACCTTAAAAAATATACTATTGTAGATGTTCTTATGTTATCTATTTGTAGGAGGCATTAATCGACATGTAGTAATGTAGCCGGCTCCGATAAAATTCATGTTGATGGTACCTTGCTTAAATAGTTCTTAATCCTTTATTTTCCTTGTGTGTTGGTATTTTTGTACCGATCCAAATAAAAACACAAGCGGTTCTTAATCAAAAGCTTCTAGACAGAAAAAAGATCAACCAAAAATCCTTTTAAGGAAGAAAGCAATGTAAAAAAAAATAATAATAAAAAATAAAAATTCTTCAAATAGAATGATGATATAATTCAAAATGCAAACAGACAAAACTAAAAAAAAGAAAAATAAACTTTAAAATAACGATGGGTCTGTTTGGCATGGCGTAATGAAATATGCGATGAAATGGAATAAGCGAGGTAATGGAATGGACAAGGTAATGAAATGAATCATTACCATTCCCTTGACATGTTTGGTTACCATATGGTAATGACATGGATTATTAATTTTTATTTTTTAGGTAAGCTAGAAAAAGTAGGACAAAATAAAAATTGGAGTGAGTGGCGGTGGGATGGTGGTGGTGGTGGGTGGTGGGCGGCGGGTGGCGATGGGCGAGAGAGACTGGTGGTGGTGATAGTGGGTGGTGGTGGCGGTGGCAATAGTAAGTGGCTGGTGGTGATGGCCGGGAGCGATGATTGGTGGTTGTGGTGATGGGCGACAATGGTAGGGGATCGTGGGAGGTTGGTGGTGGCGGTGGTGGTGGGTCGTTGGTGGTGGTAGCGGAGGTGGGTGGTGGTGGTGTTGGGCGGCGGAGGCGGGTGGTGGACGTGGCCGGCGGCGGAGGCGATGGTGGGTGTTGGCGGGCGGCGAAGGCGGTAGTGGTGGTGGTGGTGAGAGGACAATGGGTAGTAGTGGTGGGAGAGTGGTGGAGGTGATAAAGTGTGAAAAATGGATGGAATGAAAAAAAACAAGGGGGTGGATGGAATAAATTTGGGGTGTTTAAGAGGGAATGGAATGAACATGGTAATGAGTGATTTCATTCCATTGATCAACCAAACACATTTTTTTCATTACATTCCGCCTCCCATTCATGCATACCAAACACTACTTAAGAGATAACTCTATAGCCATAACAAGCCGCTACTAACCAAACCCGGGGAAAACCAACACTTCTCGGTCCCACGAGCTACCATCTTTGCACATCGTTGCTCCAGTACAATCAATCTTCAGTTTGTCATTCACCACCATCCATAGACCCATAGGAGGGGCCTATACAAGGTGCCTTTAAATGCTCATGCACCATGTTTCTTCCAGTGTACAACTTTTATAAATTGGCATTGTTATTAACTTGTTATTTGATACTTATATAGGAAAACATATAAATCAACAAATCAATGAAAGAAGCAAGCTAATTCTTTGAGTCACAATTGGTTAGTTGCTAGTAAAAAAAAATCGAGTCACTAGCTGACTCAAGTTGTATACGAGGCAAATACGAGCTCAACTTCAATCTCAGACTAAAGATTACAGATTTACATGCCAAATTAACTCTACTCATGTTATGACCTCGAGCCCGAATTAATGCCTATTTGTATTAGATCAATTATTAAACATTATTGCCTCAAGTTCACCTACATTATCAATGTAAAAATCAGTGACAGATCTAAAAGAAAAAGTAGATGTATCCCGCTTTTTTTTGTGTATAAAGTTTTGGGTATATGATACATAAAATTATACTTCACCAAAACAGTTGACGAGCATCCCCTCCCCCCCCCCCCCCCCAAAAAAAAAGAAAAAGAAAAAAGATCCACCTCAAGTTTTGGTGGTATATTGGGACACAATATGGAGACATGGTTTATCATAGACGAGCTAATGCATTATTGAGTTTACATAATGCATTTTATTTTATTTTTTTGCTTTTTAGGAATGGAGGCTGCAGATGGTTCATTAGTTTAATAAGAAATCCCTCCTCATGTGAAATACATATAATGATGTAAGCGGTAATTGAGTTATCTTTTTGCATCTTTATGTTGATCAATAATGTTACTATGTGCATGTACGTACAACATGCATGGCAGATAATTAATGTCTAAGTTGCCGACGGCTATGTGCGGCAGCCTGATGGCTGCTGCCACTGTTCTTGGTTGCGGCTGCTTCTGCTCTTGGTTCTAGAGTTCCTTTCATTGATCATTAAAAGTGGATGTTTAGTTTTGTATTTTTGACTAAGTACTATCATAGCATTTTAATGTTTGATAGTAGTGATTAAGAACCGTGCAAATACATAAATTGAGATAGTTTAGTAAATTAGTGGCAAACAAGTATACATCATAGCATTATAAGGTTTGGATGAAATACAAAAATTAAATTAACGTACTAACTATGCGAATCAAGTAGTGTAATTATATATACATCATAATGTAATTAAAGTGTAGTGTAATTACAACATAAATTATGATGTATTTACATAATTACACTATTACTTAATTCGCACAGTTAACACATTTTTTTAGTTTGCACGTTAACTTTCCTCTATATCTATATCTATATCTATATCTATATCTATAAACACACACACACACGGAGAGAGAGAGAGAGAGATGAGTTTTCGTACAATAATTGGTTATTGTACATTACGTACGCGAGATTATAGAGCGTAGTTTTCAAATTTTAAGTCAAATCGTGCGTTGGCAGAAAGCAAAATCCATATCAGAATTTGGATATTAAATTGCCATATCAAATTGTCGAATGGTAACTTGAGTCTCCACTGTAGATACCAAGTTTTTCTACCACTAAGGCACAAGTGAGGGATTTTATTCTCCCCCTGATTAATTGTTAAACTATATATGAAAACATTATATTATATTAAAAACTTGAAAAAAAGTTTTAAACTGATTATATTTTTACCAATATAAACGGAATTTTGGTGTAAAAACTTGTATGTATTTTAGTTTCTTTTTATTTATAAGTTGATTCAGGAAGTACAGAAGCATAAACTCACAATTTCATTCTACATGTAATGCCAAATACTAAAATTTAAAATTATTTCAGAATGATTAAATGTCAGACCTATTTAGGCTGAGGGGTGTGGGGCTTCAACGGGGGCGCTAGAGCCCCTCTGCTCGCGCCCCTAGGCGCTAACACCACACCACCGGGGCATTAACCGGGGCGCTAACAGGGCGCTAACGCGGAAAAACATGCAGGCGCAAGCTGGTTAGCGGGAGAAGAGAGAGAAAAGCACGGGATTTGATGGTTTTTTGACCGTTGGGAGCCGACCAAACCCAAAAAAAAAAAATATTTTTCCTATATAATTATACCCCATTAAAGCCCCCATTAAAGCCCCCCATACCAGGGCCAGGGGCTCCAACGGGGCTCCAACACCCCCCTTATCCAGTTTCTCTCTCTGCCACACGTCATAATATTATTGGTTGGAGCCCCCACTGGAGCCCCCATTAGAGCCCCCCACACCCCTCAGCCTTATAGAACGAATCAAACTTATATTGCGGGTAATGTAAAATATTAAAAATTCAACTTAACAAATATAAAATCCAGTTATGCTGGTGAATAAATGTTTGATTAAACATATTCATGATTCACCCACGTTTTACAATTGGAAGTGAATTTAAAAAAAAAATGTGACAATTAAGGAACAGTTATTAAAGTTAATTTAAGGTTTTATGTTAAATTTTCGTCTCCTGTCACTCCAAAAGTATAAAGATTTATGCTTGCATTAAGTTGCTTCTTTTTTTCAAACTATTTTTGTCTTTGCAAATTGCATCATTGATTTATGCAACTATATGCAACTCTCGGATATTATTATTGTAGGTAAAATATAAAAAATTAGTTGAATTCTCACACGCAATGCGTTGTAAATTCAGTATTGATTAAAAATACCAACAATCACAGTTTTTGTGTTAACATGTCATTGATAAAGTAACCTATATGTTTTGAAAAACCAATTCCTGATTATGATTTCGTTGTAACTGTTTTTCAGAACATAAAAAGACCAAGTGTGAGGATGTGATAGTTGATTCTAGATCGTGTATTATATTGTGTAAACTGTTTAATTTTTAGTGTGAACTATAGTACTTCAGGATAGCTTTTGTTTTTTCAAATGTGTGAGCATTAAAGATACTAATTGGAGGTTTTTACATGCATGCTATGAAGTAGGGGGGGGGGGGGGTCAGATGTGATTTGCTTGAGTTTAAAGTAAAACGGGCATATTCGGGGCTAGAAAATAAGTTGTGAGACCCATATTATATGAATTTTAGGTTTCTCAATGAGCCAAATCTGAAAATGAAAAATGAACTAGATGTCACCTCGACTGTAGCTTACGGTGGCTCCATTGTAGCTTAGGGTGGAGGATGGATAAAAGTGACCGCAAGGTGACCAAACATAAGAAAGTGTGTCTTAAAAACCAATACACGTTTATTTCATTTGCATTTGATACTTTTAGTTTCCTAATGCTTGAGGTTGTGAAGTTACTAAGTCATTTACAACAGTTTATGAATAGCAATGTAACTATTCAACGATCTATGAGTTTATTTTTAAACGACTTAGTTTTGATATATAAAAAGAGCTAGCGGAGCAGCTTGTTGCTTGTTTTCCTTTTATATCGATGTAAACACTACTATTTAACGAATAATTGCAAATTAACATTGCATCAAAAAAAAAGAAGGAAACTATACGTATTTTTTATGGCTAATTTATTTAATAATTTATTTAGTTCTTATCGTTTACGAGATTTGAAACCATACTCATTTAAATTAAAAAGAAAATCTTATAATCAAACTTTAAAACACAAAAAAACTGTGATTATTACAAAAGGAAAAGAATTTACTATTCAATTACACAATTCTAATACCACAATATTTGTGTATTATAATATATTTTTTTCTTGGAAATTAATAAATTGATATAAAAGAGTTGTCTTTTTATGATGATGGTGATATTACAATTAGAACATGGGGGAAACGTAAACAATTATTTTATTCTTGGAATCAAAAAGTTGGCGACTGTGGAGTCAGCCAGACAAAAGAATTTGTATTAGTTAACCCACATGGGTTTTTAATTTTGTTTTAGGAAAATAACAGCAACACATGGTACGCATAATTTATTAAATAAATTCGGGTGGAAGACAAAAACCGAAATCAATCATTTTAAAGTTAACACATACTCATCTTTCACTGTTACTTGAGTTTGTCCGAAAACACCGAACATATGTTGTTACTCATTTAAAAGAAATAGTGAACAATCACACCAACCTATCATCTAGGCCAGCTTGGGAAGTCATCCCGAGCAAAAAAAAATAAAAATGGATGAACGGTTTTTGCGTTATTTTGTGAATTATAGCTGTAATTTAACTTACAATAAAAAAACGGTTGACTGGTTTTTGTGTTATTGTCAGTTTTGAAGTAAACCCAATTCGGATATTTGCGAATTATAACTGTAACTTATCATTTAATTATTTATAAGAGATGATGATAAGTGGTTTTAGACAAGGCAACATAAGGGATGCCCCTTGGTGGATATCCGAAATCCAAGACTGACTAGGGGAAGTAGTAGCTTTACTGAGCATGGTGATACATATACTATACTAATGCATATGCAGGTGCGAGCCGTACCTAGCTATATCCTGGTTCTGACTCCTAGCACACTTACAACTTTAGTGTTGGGTAGTGGCCTTAATACTAAGAAATTGGTAAGTTTTATTGGTATTAATTGTTTACATGTTTAGTGTTATATTTGTAATTTGATGATTACTTTATTTGACAAACTTTTGTACCCACGAGTCACCTCTATATCCAAGGCTTCATTCCATGGTCCTTGGATGGTTGAAAGGAGCCCCTAAACTGTAGAGCACCAACACGTATTCAGTCTTTTTTGTAAGTATATAATTAATTTGATTTTTTTTATTATTGCATGCTTAGTTTTTATACTTTATCAATGATTGGTTGCATATGTAGGGATTTTATCGATTAGTTTTGCACATCATGGCCAAGAGATGGTTGTACGATTTCTTTTTCTTTTTTTTTTTTTTTTTTTTTTTACTTATTACTCTTACATTTGTATTTTATTAAATAACCAACAAGTTAACGTGATGATGTTCCTCCACTTCCAACGAGCTCTATTAAAGGACCACTCTAGACATTTTTATTTTTTGATACTTATTTGATGTTAACCATAGTATTAATAAGTTTTACAATGCATTCCTTCAAACCATGAGAGGGGTATTCTAATATTTATGAAGAAACGTATATAGAGACCAAACCCCATCGATAGACAAATTGTTGCAATATGAAGGAAATGAGTAGGGCTATAATAACACGCCGGACACGACATGATAAGACACGAAACGATAGGACACAATGATCTGTGGTACTAAACACGACCACGACATGATAACTAATCGTGTAATTTTTTTGAAACACGAACACGAACCTGTTTAGTAATAGGTTAACCTATTATGATCTGTTAAGAGACCTGCTTAAACATTCAGTGAATATTCAAGAACGAATTGATAACGGAAACACAAACAAGCACACAATATTTAGGGTAAACTCACGTATTATTATAATCAAGAAGCTAGCACAAAACTTGAATACAATAATCCATCTCACTCATACAATAACCCTAACATGGCTATGTATTTATAGGGAGACCCTAACTCGGTTAACAAGTAGTTACCAAATATAAAAGCCCAATTGTAACCCCATAAACCCATTACTTCACTGTTGAATCTCATAGGCCCAATAGGTCCAACCCGGCCACCTACACGTGACGGGCCGATATTGATGGAAATTACCAACAAGTATTACATGTGTAATGTTTAAACTCAAACCTAAACATGTTAAAAGCCGTTTCGTGTCGTGTTAACATGTTTGTGTCATAAATTGTCGGCCCTAAATTAAAGTCGCTTTTTTGTCTTTAGGACCACGTAAGGTCCCACAATGGCATTACTGTTGACTCCAACTTGTAACACTTTGAGATCTTAGTTCTTCTACGAATGTTTGTTTTATTTGAGTTCATTATTAGTTGTCAACAAGCAACTAATCATTTACATAATGCTTGTGTGTGTATTACTGCCTTAGAGAAAAAGGAATTGTCAATCTACGTCCCTTTTAAAAGTCGCTGAAAGTAATTTATTTATAGTGATGTACGTCTTCAAAACATATTCGACTAATAATCTTTATATTATATATTAGATAGCTCGTTTATTGGTTGAATGAACTTTATTCTCTCAAATGAATTGTTTATTCCACCACACAATATTTTGAGGAAAGTTGCTGTTAAGGACTAGGGTTTTGTCCTTTGGACCACTCTTTGGTTGATGACTTTGATGGTGAAGTATTCAATTATAATATATCTTGTTATAGAATGTTCAACGTTTAGAATTACCTTAATACTCGAGTGGTTATTATAAGTCTATCTAAGAAAGGATGTCAACCATCCATATTATTTTAATCTAACAAACAAACTTTTGGACGCCATTCACTTGAGCAAGTATGGCAACTACGTTTAGGCATACTTACCCAAATGAACAATTATACACCTAGCCGAGTGACACGAGTGCTGATGGTGAAATATAAATTACATGTCACCTTTTCTGCCATGCTTAATTGGTATTTGCATCTCTTGCATGGCGTCATCATCTAAGTATATACAACAATCGTACACCATATATCCCAAAAATAGTAAAAAGTTATTGGTAGGGTCTGTATAGGGTGAGATGTAGGCAAACCTTACTTCTATCTATAAGAATTGAGAGACAACTTCTAGAGAGACCTCGCGCTCCCAAAAACCAATAACATCCATACGAACATGTACCAATAACAAAACAAATAATGCAAGGGTGACATATTATAATGCAAACACATACAAGATTGTGAGTCACATATAGACAAAAATACAGGAATACACATGCCAAAATATATAATATGTTACATTTTGATCATCTAAGTATATATACATGCCAAAATAGACGTTTTGCTTCTATATAATTCTTATGTAAGAATTTTGAAGAATTCACATTCTATTGTTAGGATTAAGTATACATTGGAGCAATTATTCATTTAGACAATACGTAAAATCTGACGTAGATAGTTATGTGTTGATCTTGTTATTAGTCCTTAGTGTAATCACGACCAGAAGGTATACCTTAAGAAGGTTACACTTATAGGTCGTGAATAACCTCAAACATATTATAATATAGTATTGGTGTAGAAAGAAAGCACTTATAAGTGAGATTATATAAAGTGACAAATTTATAACGTTAATGCATATATAGTTGTCTAGCTTTTTACATAATGTATACGTATGGAAACATAGATATTACATATACCCACGTATTTTAACGAAAACCTTAATTTATTGATATTGTCGTCTTGTGAAGATTATCTTTAAGCTAACGTAACATATTATTCGGTCGATGTTAATTGTTTCATCGAATTCTTTGTTTGTATATTCATGCTACAACTTTATGACCGTTATCTTTTGCATTCTAGGGGTGTTTTTCGGGTTATTTATTCGGATTTCAGGTTGTTTGGGTCGGGTTGTTCTGGTTTGAGGTTAAAATAAATTGACCCAAGAACCAACCTAAATAAGTTCGGTTTGTTCGGGTTTCAGGTTGAACGAGTCGGGTTTCATGTTTAACAAATTTAAATTTATCCACCTTTAACAATATCATAAATTAAAAAAAACCATATTCCAAGCCGTTATAAAACCATAATATACAGCCATGTTCAACAATAACATATATTATTCAGCAATACACATGAAATTTATCATACAAGCATGTATTAGACGGGATGAAGGAGTGTTGTAGCATGTGGATCAATACTTGTGTAGATTGAAGAAACATGCATGCTCAATACATATTTATTTAAGTGCTATACTTTTTAAGTTTTTGAATTAAATGTACATTCTCAACATACTTTATGGTAATTAATACATTGTGATGTGATAGATCCAATATGAATTGGAGTCTTGAGAACAGCCGAACAAGAATACATAAGGTTACTCCGTTACTTCATTGCTAAACTACTCTATAAAAATTACGGATACATGCATCGATGTATTATATTTCGGGTTATTCAGGTCAACCCGAATTTGGGTATTTCAACCCACATACCGACCCAAATATTTTATCTGGGTTTGGGTTAGGAGCTTAATCGGTTTAGGTGAATTCGAGTCAGGTTATTTGAGTCTCAGATCGCTTTGAGTCATATTCATTATTCAGATACGGTTAAAAAACACACCGCTAGGGCATTCACATCTCTACAGATTAAATCATTAAGTGAGTGGTTAATAAAAGCAGCCAAACTAGAAAAAAAAAAAAGAAAAAACCGGAAGCTGACAAGCTAGCTACACTGAAAACTATAGAAATGTCGGCTTGATACGCATAATTCGCTTTTTATTATTAAATTGTAGAAGGGACATACATTTTTAATGAATATTAAGCATGAGTTATTATTTTATGGTATATAGAACTATTCTCTTCTTTATTGAAATCTACTTCGAGATCCCCAATCAAATTAGAAAAGGAAACAAAGTAATAAAATAATTGTCTCTAATGTTTTTGTTTGGTGCATAGGTGCTCATGAGTGGCAGTTGGAGTTGAGCATGTGTTACAATTAAAAAAAGAACATGGGTTATGAATAATACCAAATAATTATTTTCTAAGCATTTAAAATGTTCTTGAAAACCATATTAATATTTATTATCTAACGTGTCTTCTTTGTAACAAACAATGTTAATTTGAACTTTTGAGTCACTATAACTATCCATTGATGATCATGCTAATTAATTCGCTGGTTTACAGTTTACCTGCAGTGTTATAGCCTAATTCCTAAAGTAGTTTGAACATAAAATTTAATTTTATCGATGATTTTAATATTACCAAGCTACTTTGAATGATTGGGATTTACTTAAAGACCAAGTGATACATCATAATAAACGTTAATATAAATTGTTAAGAATTGTAAAGTGCAATGCTTTAACAAGACTATTGTGATTTTCAACACCATGAAACCAAAAAAGCTCCTAGGCGTGCAACTCCTAGATTATGGTGGTTCAGACACGGGGGGGGGGGGGGGGGGGGGGGGGGTCATCGCCTCTTTGGCGGGGTCTAGGGTAGTTCCATGACGGGGGTTCGAGGACTGGCATCCTGGGGGGTCCAAGTGCCATGATGTTCATGGTGTAGTTGCAGTTTAATATCATCAGATGTAATTGAGATCTGTAGAAACTTGTTGTTAGTGGTAATGTAGTTTGGTGGTGTATGCGCAACACTTAAGTAGTGGATACATGGGACCACTCATGTTTCCACTAATATAATTTACGTAACTACTATAGTGTTAGTCCCGAATTTTCATTTCTATGCATGAAAGGTTGTGAAGTTTCACTTCACCTATAGAATTGTGTTGATTCAACTTATATATAGAGGAATCAACTGGCCTGATTAATGATAATAAATTTTACTTCGTTTTCATATAGAACTTCTCGTCATTTGAGAAACATTTTCTATTTTTTTTATTATGATATCGTGTAAGCACAGAATACTTTAATCTGGAAGTAAACTACATACATAATTCAGAAAAGTATTTTAGGAATTACAAATTCCAAAGGCTACATAATTGATTTAATTAGTTGATCTACATGTTACATCAAAGTGGTTTGGTTTGGAACCGGAGATTGTGTAGGTAAACCTCCACGACTAGCCAATCTTGAGAAATGAATAGTTTTTTTTTAGCTCTACTCTTAAGTATCCCGCTAACGCAAATGTCGGATAGTAGGCTCTGGAAATCGTGCTTTTTTGTTTAAATCACTTAGATGGAAAATTGATAACATAAATCAACCGATATTCGACTTTACTAACTGGCTAAAATGGGTCATAATTAATCAAGTTAATTTACTTCATTTGGAAATTGTTACTAGACCAAATCTTGACTAATGGGCTCTCTCTTCAAAAGGAGTTAATGTGGATGATATGTGTTTTGTGTGGTAATGATGCAGAAACTTCTAAACACTTAATCGTGCATTGTACGGTCTCAAGGTGTGTTTGATCACTCATACACAATTGTGTCAAATAGAGATGTTCAACGAAACCGGTTCCTGGAACCGAACCGGTGGACCCGAACCGGACCCGAACCGGTTCCTACCCGTTTTTTGTAGGAACCGGACCCTATCTGATTCAACCCGATGATCCGTGACCGGTTCTTGCATTTCTGAGTGGGGGCGGGTAGGAACCGGAACCGGTTCTGGAACCGAACCATCCGGAACCGGTTCCTAACCGGTTCTAGAAGATATTGCAAACAGAATGCACAAAGACCTAACATATCTTCTAATCTTCTAATATGAAAGATGATTTAGATCACTTAAAGACGACTTGACCATCTTAAGGTTAATTATGAACATGCATCACCTATCCTTTAATACACGTGCCTTGTATACTGAAATTCATATAAGCTCTTTATTGACTTAAGAATTTTCTACTAGTTTAGTTTAATTAGACATGGTATGCTCAAATGATCGACGATTGAGCTCGAATGACGATGGACCGCCCATCGGCCATGGTTCTTCTGCTACTTGGCTATTCAAATTTCAATAAGATCCTTGTTAGATACATCGACTTGTATGACATTGCATCGACTACGTATGTTCTTTTTATGAAATTCTTCAATTTTTGATGTTTGTTTGAGTTGATTTTATCTTTACAAGCTATTAATGATGGACTATGCATTAGTCATCCCTCTGGTTCTATATATCATGATTTTCTTTTCACTTGTTTGATCTTTTGAATACTTATTGTGATGATTTAAGAATATAGAATATGAATATAAATTTAATTATTTATATCTATGGATATTTAGTAAAAAATTATAATCTCTCTAACAAATCAACTGATGCATGGAACATATTCCACTAAAATTGTTTCTAGTTTTAGATTTGAATAATTGTCACTATGAAACAATTAGCTAGTGACTCTGGGAACGATCACTAATGGTGGCATTTTAGCCTTAGGAACAAACATATATTTGCAATTCTGTATTCTAGATAAATCAATGTAACACTTCTAAAGGTCAATATTACACCTATACATAAACTTTTCAATAAAATGTTTTAATGACATTATTTCACTAAGATTTCCACTATAACTTTTTCAGCATAAAAAACCCTGACGTTTTCACGCTAATCTACGAAATCATCTAAATCGCAGATTGTGATGATTGATGAACAAATTATCTTGAAAAGGTTATGATGGGAAACCATAAAAACAAGATTTTAACATGATACCACTTACCACCACATAAAGATTTTATTTGACGAATTTCTATGAAGTACACCCTAAAAGCATTGTACTTTTAAGACTATAAATCGCAAACGAAAAACGAAAAAAAAAAAAAAAAATTTACACTGTAACCGGTTGGAACCGGTTACGGTACAGGAACCGGTAAGATAGGTTAGGGGTCCGAGGGTGGGAGAACCGGTTCGGTTCCCTAACCGGTTCGAGCCTGGAACCGGTTTAAAAGGGGGTTTTGAATATAGGAACCGGTTAGGAACCGGTTCCGGTTCCTAGTCCCAAACCGTTTTGAACATGGCTAGTGTCAAATTGCCAAAGGGGGCTAATTTCAACACAGTTGAGGAGATCCTTGATTATCCATGCAAAATCATTAAGAATAAAGAGGAATGTTATGCAATTAAATCTATCTTGGCGACAACATGATTGGGTGATTGGGAAAACAAGGAATGACTTTATTTTTCAAGATGTGCCTTTTTAAATGACCAAGGTGATAAATGAAATAAAATCTTTGTCCTTCTTATGGAAGCATTGAAGCAAAAGGACAACATTAGATTGGGAAAATTGTTGCAAGCTTAGCTTTGTTAATTTTCTTGTATAGTGCAGTACACGTTGAGTGTGGTTTGATTGCTATTTACTTTCTTGAATTTTACGGGCTTCTTACTCCTTGCAAGTAGTCTTCCTTTGTCGTTTATTTATATACTTTGGCCCTTAAAACATATGTTACCTTAAAGGCATGCCTTGTTCCCTTGGTGCAATGTAACATTGATTTGGAAATCGGCTTGGTTGCTCAATTTGATGATTAAGAGATCATCGAGTAATGTGATTTTGTATGGACTCACATGTATAAACTTAAAAGCATTACATATGTTGATATTTATACTATACTATTTTTTTGAAAAAAAAATATAGAACATGATAGGTGTGGGCTCACAATCTAATTTTATTATACTTTAATATTAAAGTAATACATGATATTCACATGGCCTTCACCTACCATGTTCATATAGACTTTCAAGTCATCCGGTTTCCATCTATATAATTGCCACATAATTCACTAATTAATATTTTCTAGAGTCATAACTTCACCAATTAATGTTTTCTATAATCATAACCAACTATTTCCTTTCAATTGTTTAAAAACCGATTTTGACAACAATTAATTATTTATAATTAATTTTGTGTTCCTATTTTTAGTATTACTATTATTTTAGCAATTCAATTATTTGTATAGCAGTTTCTCATTCCAACATTTATACATATTTTTCCTACATTTTGTGGTTTTGTAGAGAACAAGGTAAAGAATTCTTATAATATCTACATATATATAACGTTTGAAATATCTTTCACCCGTGTGTAACACGGGCCAATATCCTAGTTTTTATTATTAAAACAAGTTACAAGTTGGGAGTGGTAAGAGATTAATCGTTAGTTGGTAAGTGTTATCGGCAATGAGTGGAAAGCAAGGAATATTAAAAATCAATAATTCTTTAAAATATAATTTTACTTGCCTTTTCCTCTATTAACTTGTACCATTCTAACATATTGGTTAACAGACAAAGGTATGACAAAACTTGGAAGCGCAAAAAAACCACAGGCAATCATAGTGATACATGTGTTGATCAGAAGGATTTAATGAATATTAAGACTTTGATACATGTGTTAGATCAATCTGTGACATAAAAATGAGTTAACACACAATAATATGGTTATTAAGTAAAGTTCGATATATGTATTGATCAATACCGTGATATAAAGATGAATTAACATAACAA